>NC_086446.1:719428564-719753564 GCF_028390025.1 Pseudophryne corroboree
TAATTCAGACCTGATCGCAGCAGCAACATTTTTCTCTAATGAGTAAAACCATGGGGGTAATTCCAAGTTGATCGCAGCAGGATTTTTAATAGCAATTGGCAAAACCATGTGCAGTGCAGGGGAGGCAGATATAACATGTGCAGAAAGAGTTAGATTTGGGTGGGTTATTTTATTTCTGTGCAGGGTAAATACTGGCTGCTTTATTTTTACACTGCAAATTAGATTGCAGATTGAACACACCCCACCCAAATCTAACTCTCTCTGCACATGTTATATCTGCCTCCCCTGCAGTGCACATGGTTTTGCCCAATTGCTAACAAAAATCCTGCTGCGATCAACTTGGAATTACCCCCCATGTGCACTGCAGGGGAGGGGGGGCAGATATAACGTGCAAAGAGAGTTAGATTTGGGTGGGTTATTTTGTTTCTGTGCAAAGTGAATATTGGCTGCTTTATTTTTACACTGCAATTTAGATTTCCAGTTGAACACACCCACCCAATTCTAACTCTCTCGGCACATGTTATATCTGCCCCCCTGCACTGCACATGGTTTTGCCCATTAGAGAAAAATATTTCTGCTGCTATCAGGTCTGAATTAGGCCCTAAATTCCAACTAAGACAAAACACAGGAGGATGGCAAAGTAACGTCTAAGAAATACTAGGAAACATACTGATCGGTCTCCTGGAAGAAAATTAATACCGGTATCCATGCAATAATGAAAAATATAGGTAGTTGATGATCAGAGGGAGCCCTTTAAATTGATTTACACCACTGGAGAACTGTGCAGGAAGCAACTACCCAAAGTGTTCCAATGGTTCAAAAATAAAAACAACTGTATCCAACTATATAATAAGCCTTATGGGCATCGTAAGAACAAAATAAACAGAGTGGCATTCAACATTGTGCCAGTGTCAGGAAAGTTTTGCTATTATGGTGGGTATTCAATTGTAGTCGGAACCGTAGTCTTATCGGAAAGATGGCAGTTTCCGACTTTTTTAGGTTGGAAACTGTTCCGACCTATTCAATGAAATCCCCCTGCCATTTTTCCCGACATGTCGGCAATTCCGACTTGTCGTAAAAAAACACATGGATCGGCGGAATAGCAGCGGATCCATGTGTTTTGTCTGAATCGCAGCCAACTCCGACAGGTTTTAACCCTGTTTCCGACAATGTCAATGCGTCTTTAAGGATCCGACATCAATTGGATATACCCCTAAGTAGCAGCACTAAATCTCCCCATCTAACCATAATACTAGGACAAAGAAGAAAGCCTGCATTATAAATAATACAGCGTTCTAAAGAGGAACAAATCAATGATCAAGTACAAACCATTCTCTGAAGGGTAATAGATGCACTCACTTGTTTTGGCGGTCAAGGGCCCTCCAACGATCATTCAAGCCAGCTCTTTCAGCCAATTACATAACACTTGCAGGCAGCTGAGAGAGCTTTACTTTAATTACCTTGCGATCAGTTTATGTTTGTTTAAATTGCGTGATATAAAAAATAATAAATGGATGTGATCTGTGAAGCTGAAAAGAATCATTTGATAATGTATGGAAAATATACAGCAACTGTCATTAGGGGCATATAGGGGTATATGCAATTCACGGCAAATTATCGCCGTTTTTAAATTCGACTCAATTCGACAGGTGAATTCCGGAAGGTGGCTTCCGGAATTCACCATATTCAATGAAAAACGGATTCGCCAGAGTCGCGGGCGAAAATCGGCCGATTTGGCGGATTTTGCCGCGATTTGAAAAAACGGGAAAAACCCGGAAAAAAAAATGGCGTGGGGTCCCCCCTCCAAAGCATAACCAGCCTCGGGCTCATCGAGCTGGTCCTGGTTCTAAAAATCCGGGGAAAAATTGGCCAGGGATCCCCCGTATTTTTAAAACCAGCACCGGGCTCTGCGCCTGGTGCTGCTGCCAAAAATACGGGGGACAAAAAGAGTAGAGGTCCCCCGTATTTTTAACACCAGCATCGGGCTCCACTAGCTGGACAGATAATGCCACAGCCGGGGGTCACTTTTATGCCGTGCCCTGCGGCCGTGGCATTAAATATCCAACTAGTCACCCCTGGCCGGGGTACCCTGGGGGAGTGGGGACCCCTTCAATCAAGGGGTCCCCGCCCCCAGCCACCCAAGGGCCAGGGGTGAAGCCCGAGGCTGTCCCCCCCCATCCAATGGGCTGCGGATGGTGGGGCTGATAGCCTTTTGTGATAATAAAAAGATATTGTTTTTTCCAGTAGTACTACAAGTCCCAGCAAGCCTCCCCCGCAAGCTGGTACTTGGAGAACCACAAGTACCAGCATGCGGGAGAAAAACGGGCCCGCTGGTACCTGTAGTACTACTGGGGGAAAAATACCCAAATAAAAACAGGACACAGACAACGTGACAAGTAAAACTTTATTACACACTACCGACACACACATACTTACCTATGTTGACACGCCGACTGCCACGGTCTCCGACGATCCGAGGGTACCTGTGAAAAAATGATACTCACCTTCCGGCGTCCAGAGATAAATCCACGTCCAGAGAGATAAATCCACGTACTTGTAAAAAAAATAAAAAATAAGATTTTACTTACCGATAAATCTATTTCTCGTAGTCCGTAGTGGATGCTGGGACTCCGTAAGGACCATGGGGAATAGCGGCTCCGCAGGAGACAGGGCACAAAATAAAAGCTTAAGGATCAGGTGGTGTGCACTGGCTCCTCCCCCTATGACCCTCCTCCAAGCCTCAGTTAGGATACTGTGCCCGGACGAGCGTACATAATAAGGAAGGATATTGAATCCCGGGTAAGACTCATACCAGCCACACCAATCACACCGTACAACTTGTGATCTGAACCCAGTTAACAGTATGATAAACGCAAAGGAGCCTCTGAAAAGATGGCTCACAACAATAATAACCCGAATTTTTGTAACAATAACTATATACAAGTATTGCAGACAATCCGCACTAGGGATGGGCGCCCAGCATCCACTACGGACTACGAGAAATAGATTTATCGGTAAGTAAAATCTTATTTTCTCTGACGTCCTAGTGGATGCTGGGACTCCGTAAGGACCATGGGGATTATACCAAAGCTCCCAAACGGGCGGGAGAGTGCGGATGACTCTGCAGCACCGAATGAGAGAACTCCAGGTCCTCCTCAGCCAGGGTATCAAATTTGTAGAATTTAGCAAACGTGTTTGCCCCGACCAAGTAGCTGCTCGGCAAAGTTGTAAAGCCGAGACCCCTCGGGCAGCCGCCCAAGATGAGCCCACTTTCCTTGTGGAATGGGCTTTTACTGATTTTGGCTGTGGCAATCCTGCCACAGAATGTGCAAGCTGAATTGTACTACAAATCCAACGAGCAATCGTCTGCTTAGAAGCAGGAGCACCCAGCTTGTTGGGTGCATACAGGATAAACAGCGAGTCAGATTTTCTGACTCCAGCCGTCCTGGAAACATATATTTTCAAGGCCCTGACAACGTCAAGCAACTTAGAGTCCTCTAAGTCCCTGGTAGCCGCAGGTACCACAATAGGTTGGTTCATGTGAAATGCAGAAACCACCTTAGGTAGAAATTGAGGACGAGTCCTCAATTCCGCCCTGTCAGAATGAAAAATTAAGTAAGGGCTTTTATATGATAAAGCCGCCAATTCTGACACACGCCTGGCTGAAGCCAAGGCTAACAGCATCGACACCTTCCATGTGAGATATTTTAAGTCCACAGTGGAAAGTGGTTCAAACCAATGTGACTTTAGAAAACTCAACACCACATTGAGATCCCAAGGTGCCACTGGAGGCACAAAAGGAGGCTGTATGTGCAGCACCCCTTTTACAAATGTCTGAACTTCAGGTACTGAAGCCAGTTCTTTCTGGAAGAAAATCGACAGGGCCGAAATTTGAACCTTAATGGACCCTAATTTTAGGCCCATAGACAGTCCTGTTTGCAGGAAATGAAGGAAACGACCCAGTTGAAATTCCTCTGTAGGGGCCTTCTTGGCCTCACACCACGCAACATATTTACGCCAAATGCGGTGATAATGTTTTGCGGTTACGTCCTTCCTGGCTTTGACCAGAGTAGGAATGACTTCTTCTGGAATGCCTTTTTCCCTCAGGATCCGGCGTTCAACCGCCATGCCGTCAAACGCAGCCGCGGTAAGTCTTGGAACAGACAAGGCCCCTGCAGTAGCAGGTCCTTTCTTAGAGGTAGAGGCCACGGTTCGTCCGTGAGCATCTCTTGAAGTTCCGGGTACCAAGTCCTTCTTGGCCAATCCGGAACCACGAGTATAGTTCTTACTCCTCTCCTTCTTATGATTCTCAGTACTTTTGGTATGAGAGGCAGAGGAGGGAGCACATACACTGACTGGTACACCCACGGCGTTACCAGAGCGTCCACTGCTATTGCCTGAGGGTCCCTTGACCTGGCGCAATATCTGTCCAGTTTTTTGTTTAGACGTGACGCCATCATGTCCACCTTTGGTTTTTCCCAACGGTTTACAATCAGGTGGAAGACTTCTGGGTGAAGTCCCCACTCTCCCGGGTGAAGGTCGTGTCTGCTGAGGAAGTCTGCTTCCCAGTTGTCCACTCCCGGAATGAACACTGCTGACAGTGCTATCACATGATTTTCCGCCCAGCGAAGAATCCTTGCAGCTTCTGCCATTGCCCTCCTGCTTCTCGTGCCGCCCTGTCTGTTTACGTGGGCGACTGACGTGATGTTGTCCGATTGGATCAACACCGCCTGACCCTGAAGCAGAGGTTTTGCTTGACTTAGGGCATTGTAAATGGCCCTTAGTTCCAGAATGTTTATATGAAGAGATGTTTCCATGCTTGACCACAAGCCCTGGAAATTCCTTCCCTGTGTGACTGCTCCCCAGCCTCTCAGGCTGGCATCCGTGGTTACCAGGATCCAATCCTGAATGCCAAATCTGCGGCCCTCTAGTAGATGAGCACTCTGCAGCCACCACAGGAGAGACACCCTTGTCCTTGGCGACAGGGTTATCCGCTGATGCATCTGCAGATGCGATCCGGACCATTTGTCCAGTAGATCCCACTGAAACGTTCTTGCATGGAATCTTCCGAATGGAATCGCTTCGTAAGAAGCCACCATTTTTCCCAGGACCCTCGTGCACTGATGCACTGAGACCTGGCCTGGTTTTAGGAGGTTCCTGACTAGCTCGGATAACTCCCTGGCCTTCTCCTCCGGGAGAAACACCTTCTTCTGGACTGTGTCCAGAATCATTCCTAGGAACAGTAGACGTGTCGTTGGAATCAGCTGCGATTTTGGAATATTTAGAATCCACCCGTGCTGACGTAACACTACCTGAGATAGTGCTACTCCGACTTCTAACTGTTCCCTGGATCTTGCCCTTATCAGGAGATCGTCCAAGTAAGGGATAATTAAAATGCCTTTTCTTCGTAGAAGAATCATCATTTCGGCCATTACCTTGGTAAAGACCCGAGGTGCCGTGGACAATCCAAACGGCAGCGTCTGAAACTGATAATGACAGTTTTGTACTACAAACCTGAGGTACCCTTGGTGAGAAGGGTATATTGGGACGTGGAGATAAGCATCTTTGATGTCCAGAGACACCATATAGTCCCCTTCTTCCAGGTTCGCTATCACTGCTCTGAGTGACTCCATCTTGAATTTGAACCTTTTTATGTAAGTGTTCAAGGATTTCAGATTTAAAATTGGTCTCACCGAGCCGTCCGGCTTCGGTACCACAAACAGCGTGGAATAATACCCCTTTCCTTGTTGCAGGAGGGGTACCTTGATTATCACCTGCTGGGAATACAGCTTGTGAATGGCTTCCAAAACTGCCTCCCTGTCGGAGGGAGACTTTGGTAAAGCAGACTTCAGGAACCGACGAGGGGGAAACGCCTCGAATTCCAGTTTGTACCCCTGCGATACTACCTGTAGAATCCAGGGATCCACTTGCGAGTGAGCCCACTGCGCGTTGAAATTCTTGAGATGGGCCCCCACCATATCTGAGTCTGCTTGTAAAGCCCCAGCGTCATGCTGAAGACTTGGCAGAAGCAGGGGAGGGCTTCTGCTCCTGGGAAGCGGCTGCATAGTGCAGTCTTTTTCCTCTTCCTCTGCCCCGGGGCAGAAAGGAGTGGCCTTTTGCTCGCTTGTACTTATGGGAACGAAAGGACTGAGTTTGAAAAGACGGTGTCTTTTTCTGCTGATGTGAAGTGACCTGGGGTAAAAAGGTGGATTTTCCAGCCGTTGCCGTGGCCACCAGGTCCGATAGACCAGCCCCAAATAACTCCTCCCCTTTATACGGCAATACTTCCATGTGCCGTTTGGAATCCGCATCCCCTGACCACTGTCGCGTCCATAACGCTCTTCTGGCAGAGATGGACATAGCACTTACTCTTGATGCCAGGGTGCAAATATCCCTCTGTGCATCACGCATATATAGTAATGCATCCTTTAAATGTTCTATAGTTAACAAAATATTGTCCCTATCCAGGGTATCAATATTCTCAGTCAGGGAATCCGACCATGCGACTCCAGCACTGCACATCCAGGCTGAGGCGATTGCTGGTCGCAGTATAACACCAGTATGTGTGTATATACTTTTTAGGATATTTTCCAGCCTTCTATCAGCTGGTTCTTTGAGGGTGGCCGTATCAGGAGACGGTAACGCTACTTGTTTAGATAAACGTGTGAGCGCCTTATCTACCCTAGGGGGTGTTTCCCAACGCGCCCTAACCTCTGGCGGGAAGGGATATAATGCTAATAATTTTTTAGAAATTAGCTGTTTTTTTATCGGGGAAAACCCACGCTTTATCACACACCTCATTTATTTCCTCTGACTCAGGAAAAACTATTGGTAGTTTTTTCACACCCCACATAATACCCTTCTTTGTGGTACTTGTAGTGTCAGAAAGGTTCAATGCCTCTTTCATTGCCGTGATCATGTAACGTGTGGCCCTACTGGACATTACGTTTGTCTCGTCACCGTCGACACTAGACTCAGTATCTGTGTCAGGGTCTGTGTCGACCCACTGAGGTAACGGGCGTTTTAGCGCCCCTGACGGTGTCTGAGACGCCTGGACAGGCACTAATTGATTTGCCGGCTGTCTCATGTCGTCAACAGTTTTTTGCAAATTGCTGACATTATCACTTAATTGTTTAAATACAATCATCCAGTCAGGTGTCGACTCCCTAGGGGGTGACATCACCAACACAGGCAACTGCTCCGCCTCCACATCATTTTCCTCCTCATACATGTCGACACACACGTACCGACACACAGCACACACACCGGGAATGCTCTGATAGAGGACAGGACCCCACTTAGCCCTTTGGAGAGACAGAGGGAGAGTCTGCCAGCACACACCCAGCGCTATATATATATATACAGGGATAACCTTATATAAGTGTTATTCCCTTATAGCTGCTGTTATTATCGTTATTTGCTGCCAAAAATGCCCCCCCTTCTCTTTTTTACCCTGATTCTGAAGCAGGACTGCAGGGGAGAGTCAGGGAGCCGTCCTTCCAGCGGAGCTGTGAGGGAAAATGGCGCTTGTGTGCTGAGGAGATAGGCTCCGCCCCTTCACGACGTCCTTATCTCCCGCTTTTTTGTGTAAAAATGGCAGGGGTTAAAATACATCCATATAGCCCAGGAGCTATATGTGATGTATTCTTTTTGCCACCTAAGGTATATACTGTTATATTGCGTCTCAGGGCGCTCCCCCCCAGCGCCCTGCACCCTCAGTGACCGGAGTGTGAAGTGTGCTGAGAGCAATGGCGCACAGCTGCGGTGCTGTGCGCTACCTTAGTCTGAAGACAGGATGTCTTCTGCCGCCGATTTCACCGGACCTCTTCGTCTCTTCTGGCTCTGTAAGGGGGACGGCGGCGCGGCTCCGGTGACCCATCCAGGCTGAACCTGTGATCGTCCCTCTGGAGCTAATGTCCAGTAGCCTAAGAAACCCGATCCACTCTGCACTCAGGTGAGTCCGTTTCTTCTCCCCTTAGTCCCACGATGCAGTGAGCCTGTTGCCAGCAGGACTCACTGAAAATAAAAAAACCTAAACTAAACTTTTATTCTAAGCAGCTCAGGAGAGCCACCTAGATTGCACCCTTCTCGGCCGGGCACAAAAATCTAACTGAGGCTTGGAGGAGGGTCATAGGGGGAGGAGCCAGTGCACACCACCTGATCCTTAAGCTTTTATTTTGTGCCCTGTCTCCTGCGGAGCCGCTATTCCCCATGGTCCTTACGGAGTCCCAGCATCCACTAGGACGTCAGAGAAAACACGCAAATACCCGCTCCATACCGGACTAGAAAGGGGTCCAATGCTTTCACATCAGACCCCTTTCTCCCGAATGCCGGGACATCACGTGACTCCTGTCACTGAAGTCCCTTCAGCCAATCAGGAAGCGCTACTTCCGTGGCGCTCACCTGATTGGCTGTGCGCTGTCTGTACTGTGACAGCACATCGCAAAGCCGCTCCATTACTTTCAATGGTGGGAACTTTGCGGGTAGCGGTGGGGTCACCCGCCGGTCAGCCGCTGACCGGCGGGTGACCTTACCGCTAGCCGCTAAGTTCCCACCATTGAAAGTAATGGAGCGGCTTTGCGATGTGCTGTCACAGTACAGACAGCGCACAGCCAATCAGGTGAGCGCAACGAAGTTGCGCTTCCTGATTGGCTTAGAGACCTTTCTGTGACAGCTGTCACTGACAGGTCTCATTCGTGGAAAGGTGTCCCATGTGTCAGCATGGGACCCCTTTCAGTCCGGCATGGAGCGGGTGTTCGGTTTGTTTTTTTGCCAAGTACGTGGATTTATCTCTGGACCATGGCTGGGGTGAGTATATTGATCTTTTCTTTTCAGGTATCCGTGGATTCTACATGGAGAAGAGGACCGATGTCGGCGTGTGAACATAGGTAAGTATGTGTGTGTCGACGTATGAAATAAAGTTTTACTGTCGACGGTGTGTGTGTCCTGTTTTTATTTGGGTATTTTTTTTCCAGTAGTACTACAGGTACCAGCTGGCCCGATTTTCTCCCGCATGCTGGTACTTGTGGTTCTCCAAGTACCAGCTTGCGGGGGAGGCTTGCTGGGACTTGTAGTACTACTGGAAAAAACAATATCTTTTTATTATCACAAAAGGCTATCAGCCCCCCCATCCGCAGCCCATTGGATGGGGGGGGACAGCCTCGGGCTTCACCCCTGGCCCTTGGGTGGCTGGGGGGGGGGGACCCCTTGATTGAAGGGGTCCCCACTCCCCCAGGGTACCCCGGCCAGGGGTGACTAGTTGGATATTTAATGCCACGGCCGCAGGGCACGGCATAAAAGTGACCCCCGGCTGTGGCATTATCTGTCCAGCTAGTGGAGCCCGATGCTGGTGTTAAAAATACGGGGGACCCCTACTCTTTTTGTCCCCCGTATTTTTGGCACCAGCACCAGGCGCAGAGCCCGGTGCTGGTTTTAAAAATACGGGGGATCCCCTGTCAATTTTTTCCCCGCATTTTTAGAACCAGGACCAGCTCGAAGAGCCCGAGGCTGGTTATGCTTTGGAGGGGGGACCCCACGCCATTTTTTTTTATGATTTCACCGTTCCAGCATAAAAAAAAATAAAAAAATAATAATAATATTTTAAAAAATATATAAATAATATTTGTGCCTCCAAAAAAAAAAAAAAAAAAAGTACCTAATCCCTTCTAATATAAATAGATCTGCTATTCCCCCCCCAAAAAAACACAAAAAAAAACATGTTTAAATTTTTTTTATTTGTTTTCACCCTCCAAAGTGTGGCGGATTGAAAATGACGAATTTGCTGTCTAAAAGCACTGCTGTCGAATTTCCAAACTTGAATTGAATATGCTTTGGTCGAATTGCAGCACTTGTATCATTGCAGAAAAGTCGAATTTGCAAAAATTCGAATTTCAAAAAGTCGAATTTTGAAAGTCCGTTTTTTGGTCGGAAAGCACTGAATTGCATAGGCGTTTTTTTTTTTTGGTCGAAAATGACCCGAAATTCGACAATTTCGGGAATTCGACCGCAATTGCATATACCCCATAATGTTCCTAATAACACATTTGTATGGATCACCTGCAGTTGAAAAGGAAAGTGTAAATGATTATTTAGCTTTCTACATAAAGAGGGTAGACAAACCAATTAAATTACTGTAAGGAGAGATAAAGCGTTGTCGTAAGGTTTGCAACATCATAGGGTAAATGGTTTATGCAGTTATCATCAGCGGCATACAGTTGTGTTTTTGCAGTCCTTTACTGAACTTGGCTTCCACTCGCACACCCCTTCCTACCCATATCCTCCTTTCAAGCAATAAGGTGGTGCAACTGTAGATATGTGCAAGTCAGCACCGGCACATAGTATGGTATTCCCTTTTCTCTAACGTCCTAGTGGATGCTGGGGACTCCTTAAGGACCATGGGGAATAGACGGGCTCCGCAGGAGACAGGGCACTTTAAGAAATAATTTGGACACTGGTGTGCTCTGGCTCCTCCCTCTATGTCCCTCCTCCAGACCTCAGTTTGAATCTGTGCCCGGACGAGCTGGGTGCTACTTAGTGAGCTCTCCTGAGCTTGCTAAAAAGAAAGTATTTTGTTAGGTTTTTTTATTTTCAGAGAGATCTGCTGGCAACAGACTCTCTGCTACGTGGGACTGAGGGGAGAGAAGCAGCCCTACTCACTGAAGATAGGTCCTGCTTCTTAGGCTACTGGACACCATTAGCTCCAGAGGGATCGTACACAGGATCGCACCCTTGGTCGTCCGATCCCGGAGCCGCGCCGCCGTCCCTGTCGCAGAGCCGGAAGACAGAAGCCGGTGACAGAAGCAAGAAGACTTCGAAATCGGCGGTAGAAGACTCCAGTCTTCATATGAGGTAGCGCACAGCGCTGCAGCTGTGCGCCATTGCTCCCACACTAAACCCACATACTCCGGTCACTGTAGGGTGCAGGGCGCAGGGGGGGGGGGGCACCCTGGGCAGCAATTAGAGAGCTCTTTGGCAAAAGTTAGCATAATATACAGTTGGGCACTGTATATATGTATGAGCCCCCGCCAAAATTGTACATGAAAGCGGGACAGAAGCCCGCAGTCGAGGGGGCGGGGCTTCTTCCTCAGCACTCACCAGCGCCATGTTTTTTCTCCACAGCACCGCTGAGAGGAAGCTCCCCAGTCTCTCCCCTGCAGTTACACGGTAGAAGAGGGTAAAAAGAGAGGGGGGGCACATAATTAGGCGCAAAAATCAATATAAACAGCAGCTACTGGGTTAACATTAAGTTACTGTGTTATTCCTGGGTTATATAGCGCTGGGGTGTGTGCTGGCATACTCTCTCTCTGTCTCTCCAAAGAGCCTTATGGGGAAATTGTCTTCAGATGAGCATTCCCTGAGTGTGTGGTGTGTCGGTACGTGTGTGTCGACATGTCTGAGGTAAAATGCTCCCCTAAGGAGGAGATAGAGCAAATATGTGTGTGTGAGGGTGTCTCCGTCGACAACGCCGACAACTGTTTGGATATGTGTAATTAAGTGCTAAGGTGAATTTATTGCACAAAAGATTAGAGAACAGACAGTAAATCTACCCATGTCTGTCCCTATGTCGCAGAGACCTTCAGAGTCTCTCAATGCTCACTATCCAAAATAATAAACACTGATATCGACACGGAGGTTGACTCCAGTGTCGACTACGATAATGCAAAGTTACAGCCAAAATGGCAGAAAAGTAGTCAATATGATTATTGTAATAAAAGATGATTTGCTTACCACGGATGACTCATCTGTCCCTGACACAAGGGTACACATGTTTAAGGGGAAGAAAGCTGAGGTAATTTTCCCTCCTCTCAGGATGAAAAAGAGCGGGAATCTCCAGACAAGAGACTGCAGTTTCCCACAAAGAATTCTCAGGCAGTATCCTTTCCCCACTAGGGCCAGGATAGGAATGGGAATCTTCCCCTAGGGTGTCACGTTTGCCCAAAAGGTAGCCCTGACGTAACAGCTTTTCTCAGGGATCCTGCAGATAGCGTGCACATTCTGGTACACTACTTAGACCGGCGATTGTGTCGGCATGGGTTTACAGCGCTGTGGCAGCGTGGACAGGTACCTTAGCAGCAGAGATTGAGACCCTAGTATGTAGATATATATATATATATATATATATATACACATATATGTATATATAGAGATATATATATATATATATATATATTAAAGATGCTGTCTTAAGAGATATATATGTAACCCTACCCTCAATACCTTGAACGAGAGCTGTCTATGTATTCTATTAAGGGATGGTTACCTAATAGCTGTGCCTCCACTCAAGCTATGTGTAGTATTTAACTACCGTTAAGGCTTGCTTGAGTAAGCTTGATCTCTATCCTTAGGGGATAATTCCCTTATATCATAGATATATTATCTACCGTATATACTCGAGTATAAGTCGACCCGAATATAAGCCGAGATACCTAATTTTACCACAAAAAAATGGGAAAAATGACTGACTCGAGTATAAGCCTAGGGTGGGAAATGTACGGTGTCAGGGGTGTTCATGCTCAGGGTGTCATGCTCGTTGCCAGGGGTTTCATGCGGTAGGTGTTATGCTTGTTGCCAGGGGGTAATGCTTGTTGCTAGGGTTGTGCCCCCAGTGCCACATATACCCCCAGTAACAGATATCCCCCCACAGTGCCAGATAAAAACATGCTGCCGTTGCTTTGCCCCCAGTAGTTATGCCCCTTCTTTGCCCCCAGTAGTTGTGCCCCTCTTTCTTTGCCCCCAGTAGTTGTGCCCCCTTTCATTGCCCCCAGTAGTTGTGCCCCCTTTCATTGCCTCCAGTAGTTGTGCCTCCTTCTTTCTTTGCCCCCTGTTGCAGTGCCCCCTTCTTTCTTTGCCCCCTGTTGCAGTGCCCCCTTCTTTCTTTGCCCCCTGTTGCAGTGCCCCATTCTTTCTTTGCCCCCTGTTGCAGTGCCCCCTTCTTTCTTTGCCCCCTGTTGCAGTGCCCCCGTCGCCGCTTACAAACACACAAACACACACAAAAACAATACTTACCACTGCCCCGCTCCTGCTTCCCGACCGCTTCTTCTGCTGCTGCGCTGCTCCGCTCCGTCCGTCCGCTCGCTCCGTCCGGCCGCACGCTCCGTCCGGCCGCCGCTCTGTGCGGCCGCCCGCTCCCCGGCACCCGATCATCTCTATGGGAGAGACGTCATGACGTCTCTCCCATAGCAACGCGCACAGACACTAGAGGTCAATAATGACCTCTAGTGTCTGTCCTGGAGCCGGCTGCAGCGGACGCCCACACAGCCCACGGCGTCTGCTGCAGCCATTGACTCGAGTATAAGCCGAGGGGGGCTTTTTCAGCACAGAAAAATGTGCTGAAAAAGTCGGCTTATACTCGAGTATATACGGTAATATACCTGTCTCTTTCTTCCAGGATCTTCAGATCAACTTCCAGACGGACCAGACACACATGGAAAGTATAACACTTTAATGACCAGTACCAAATGGATTAAGTATACATTAACATTTCATCAATTACACATTCCCCTTTAAGTCATTAATCCATGCTAACCCCCTGTCAATTAGGCCTATACACAGTACCTGCATGCAATACAACAAATCCTTTTTCTTTTCAAAACACCCTTAGGTGTTAGAGTGACCCGGGAACTCTTAATATGATAGTGCACTATAAGGGCCCATAAACTTCCTAAAAATAACAGCAGTTAATACAGAATGTCTGACACTCTGTTTTAGTATCAACTATCAGTTCTCCCTTCAGTTAAATAAAAAGATGTTTGGCTCAGTCTACTTATGGTAGCGATTACTTTCTCCTATAAGGTTACTTATAGTTCCTCTTTGGCAGATAACAGAAAGTATCTATTTAGCTCATAGATAGTAACATCAACAGTTGATTACCAAGGAATCTGTATCCTTTCCTCAGTAAAAATGTTACCGTAGTTGTCCAGTATTAAACTAAACTCCTAAGAAGCTGGTATGATAAACCTTTGTTATGCTGCGTCCTTGTGTCCATTTGAAGTAGCTGATGCTTTCTATATTTCAGAGCATATATATCTTTTCGATTCCTGTATGCCTCAAATTATAGTTGTCTCTTAGGATGAGTCTATATTAAATATATCTGCAAGAGATGGTTTCTCTTATCGTAGTCACAGCGAGCTCAAATCCTTTAACTTTAAAACTAATAGTCTCTTACGTGTCAGTCCTTCTTACGGGTTCACGAATATACATATAACACAGTTGTATTAAAGTGCCACAAGCTAGTCCTTGAATCGGGATGATATTCTAATCCTTTGTGGCTAAGAGGCTTTAACATCCATCCAATGTCACTGTAGTATGGCTACCTTTAATGTCCTTGACTCTAATTCTGCTAATTCAGGGGCATAAATACACATATTAGGTGGCAGCTTTTAGGTGTTACTTTCTATTTAGCGCTGCGGAACAATGTCTCTGGCTCTCCTTTGACTGATGTGATGCTGATATATGGGGGAGCTTTAAAACTATTTATGAAGCGTTAAACAGTTCAAGTTTCACTCCACTCCTCCTGTTACATATATATACCCAGTGCTTTCTACCTTCTCCTTAGCACTATCATTAAGCCATACATGGAACTGTAATTATAGGTCACTCTGACTACTGTGACCCATTACTGTCCTCCTGCTTAATAGCCATTATTGCGGGCTAGCCCTGGAGTCCTTAGTCCCAATATGAAATTGACTATGTACCATAGTCACCTATGGCTTGCTGTGCTTAGTGTAGGGGTAATATAAATGGCTGGATTATACCCTCACACTTCTACGATCTAGTGATGCTGCTGCAGGCTGCTCCCCCTACTCCTCCCTTACACTTACAGCCACACAGAATGGAGCCTCTGCTGCTGGTCCTGGCTTCTTTGTTGTGGCTGTCAGAGTCTGTGCCGGTAATAGGTAGGAAGGAACCCTCTCTGTCTCCCTGTCATAGGTGCGCCCTTCCAATACTGCTGGGTGAGTTGACTAGCGCTGATGCCGGGTTCTATGAACAGTGCCGAGTCTCAATGCTGCTGTCACCACCTTTACAGTAAGGAAGCCCTGTTCTGGCTACACACACTAAGCCCCCTCCGGCCGCCGCAATATATACCGCTCAGCTCTAATGCGGGCGACGGCCGGAGCAGCAAAAAACTATGTCCTCTCACCAAGGGATATGCAGTCTCTCCCTCAGCTATACTCACAGCACCTCTCCACCCCTCTCTAGTAGTCACATGACCCACTCTGAGGTGATGCCCCGCCCACTGGTAATCACCCCACTAGGTGATTGACAGTTAGGAGCACAAGGACATTAACCCTTTAGATACACTGTGAAACCATAAAATAAGCCTTAATTGTATTCACCACTAGATTTACATCAATGTACATACAATTACATATATGTGAACTGTATTATTTACCTTAAAACATGCATACAGTATTACAACATACATTAACTTTTATATGAATAATATATATGCTTATACTCCATTTTAGTCACCATATTATAACTACCTCAGTATAAGTGTTGTTTAAACCCTAAATCAGGGTTACATTTCTCCCCATGGTGCATTGTCACTGTTTAACATCTTTAGGTGCCAATGCACCATCTACCTTACTCACTATGCTAAAATAGTATATATTCATTCACATCCATTAGCAAGCCACCTCATCTCAACCATTTTAACTGTTGGCCAAATAGGGAGGGATGGAACTACATAGCCTTCATGCCTCCCAGGGATAGTGTTCTCTTATCGTGCTGGTTTCCCTAGCTCTTCTACACCTGATTTATTGACTTCTTTTAGTACTGGACTTCGGATGGAAGATTTAAGTGATTGTGCTAGGGTAAAGTTATCATGTACCTCACTACGATTGTCACTGAGACTAGTTTCTTTCTCTGACGAAGCTTCTAAAGTTATCAAGTCTTTAGCATCTGAATTTTCCATTTCTTGATCCTGGGACTGATTTAATCTACCATTGAATCTCGAGAGAGGTCGGTAATGTAAGGTTGTAGAAGGATGACATGGAGCTGGATCTCTCCCTTGCCTTTGTTCTGAATATGCACTTCCTTCATCAACCGCTTTTTCTCGTGGTTGATAACAATAACTGTATGATCCTCGTCGGTTTGGAGCAAATCGACTCCCTTTCACTGGTACTCCACCTATGCCAGTCACATTTGCTGCATGTACACCCTTTTCCCCTTCCAACACTTCAAATTCTACTTTCTCTCCATCTCCTACACTGTACAACAGTTTTAGGGGGTTATTCTTCGTTATGGATGTCCAATGTACAAATATGTCTTCTCCGGTGTCATGCCTTTTAATGAAGCCATAGCCTTTCTTCACATGGAACCATATTACTGTGCCAGTCATTTTAAGAGACATATACTGTGTCCCTTTACTATCAACTTTATTCATAGAAGATTGTCTCAGCAATATACCATCCACTACCTCAGTCTGTAATGCTATGTCCATAGTATCCGGTCGCATAGAAAATTCATGGATACGGTCTTCAGGACAGTTGTTTAGGAAGTTGGCATCCTTGAGTATTTTATTCTCAGATTCTAGCTGAGACAGTCTTTCTTTCATTTCATTCAGACGAATATGATCCTCCTTTTCAGTTTCTTTACCCACTTCCAATAATTCAGACAACTCAGTTATTTTTGATTCCAGAGAATGAATATGGTCTTCCTGCTGCTGGTACATTATCAACTTTTGTTGCTCCTGATCCACTCTGGTTTGTCTTTCATCAGATGCCATGGTTTCCATCTCTTTCTGTATAAACCAAAGTTCTCTTTCAAGCTCTTTGTTCCTCTCATCAATTTTGGTGTTAAACATCTGTTCTTCTTTTAGCTTCCATCGGGTTTCATCTAGAACCTCCAACAACTGATAAATATGTTTAGACCTGTCCAGTGCTATATGTCTTATCAACTCTATCGGGGTCTGTAGATCCACTGGGCTATCTCTTCTTGTTGGTTCCTCAATGGAAGTTGGAAACAGGGAAAGCAGGTCCTTCTGTTGATCTTTTGGCAGAGCTAATACTAATTGTCCATGTTTCTTATAATCCTCAGCTATTTGCTTTAGCACAGTTTCTAATTTCTGTATACCTACATCTATCTTCACTTCCCCTGGAACTCTCTCTTTCAGTGGTAGAACATTCTTATCTCCTTTCATTCCATAATCCATGTTAGCGACCAAAGTATGAACAAGGTTGTCACTAACACCTCCCTCACTATCCTTTAGGTGGGGATCAAGTCTGACTTTCTTGTCCTTTGATTTTTTCTTTCTCTTCTCCAACTCTACAGGGACATCTAATATTTTTTCATTTTTCTCACCTAGGTTATTTACAAAAGTTCCCACAAACTTGCATGTCACCTCTTCCTTTAAGCCTGGTCCCTTATGGTACTCTTGTTTGTCCATACTTTTACATTCTCTATTGGCTTCAACTCTCCAAACTGATACAGCAATGGCTTTATGTCCAACCTTCTCCCTGTTCCCCTTTGCTTCTTTCCCATATTTGTATTTTATTTTTAGGGATGTGAGGACTTTATCAATAATAATTAATGGCAGCTGACACCTGTGGTGTAACAGGGCGTGAGTGTAACTTCTATCTCATGCGGTGCCTCCAAATGTAACCCTACCCTCAATACCTTGAACGAGAGCTGTCTATGTATTCTATTAAGGGATGGTTACCTAATAGCTGTGCCTCCACTCAAGCTATGTGTAGTATTTAACTACCGTTAAGGCTTGCTTGAGTAAGCCTGATCTCTATCCTTAGGGGATAATTCCCTTATATCATAGATATATTATCTAATATACCTGTCTCTTTCTTCCAGGATCTTCAGATCAACTTCCAGACGGACCAGACACACATGGAAAGTATAACACTTTAATGACCAGTACCAAATGGATTAAGTATACATTAACATTTCATCAATTACACATTCCCCTTTAAGTCATTAATCCATGCTAACCCCCTGTCAATTAGGCCTATACACAGTACCTGCATGCAATACAACAAATCCTTTTTCTTTTCAAGACACCCTTAGGTGTTAGAGTGACCCGGGAACTCTTAATATGATAGTGCACTATAAGGGCCCATAAACTTCCTAAAAATAACAGCAGTTAATACAGAATGTCTGACACTCTGTTTTAGTATCAACTATCAGTTCTCCCTTCAGTTAAATAAAAAGATGTTTGGCTCAGTCTACTTATGGTAGCGATTACTTTCTCCTATAAGGTTACTTATAGTTCCTCCTTGGCAGATAACAGAAAGTATCTATTTAGCTCATAGATAGTAACATCAACAGTTGATTACCAAGGAATCTGTATCCTTTCCTCAGTAAATATGTTACCGTAGTTGTCCAGTATTAAACTAAACTCCTAAGAAGCTGGTATGATAAACCTTTGTTATGCTGCGTCCTTGTGTCCATTTGAAGTAGCTGATGCTTTCTATATTTCAGAGCATATATATCTTTTCGATTCCTGTATGCCTCAAATTATAGTTGTCTCTTAGGATGAGTCTATATTAAATATATCTGCAAGAGATGGTTTCTCTTATCGTAGTCACAGCGAGCTCAAATCCTTTAACTTTAAAACTAATAGTCTCTTACGTGTCAGTCCTTCTTACGGGTTCACGAATATACATATAACACAGTTGTATTAAAGTGCCACAAGCTAGTCCTTGAATCGGGATGATATTCTAATCCTTTGTGGCTAAGAGGCTTTAACATCCATCCAATGTCACTGTAGTATGGCTACCTTTAATGTCCTTGACTCTAATTCTGCTAATTCAGGGGCATAAATACACATATTAGGTGGCAGCTTTTAGGTGTTAC
This sequence comes from Pseudophryne corroboree, assembly GCF_028390025.1. NCBI lineage: Eukaryota > Metazoa > Chordata > Amphibia > Anura > Myobatrachidae > Pseudophryne > Pseudophryne corroboree. Next base: position 719,447,372 of record NC_086446.1, read on the forward strand.
TTTCTATTTAGCGCTGCGGAACAATGTCTCTGGCTCTCCTTTGACTGATGTGATGCTGATATATGGGGGAGCTTTAAAACTATTTATGAAGCGTTAAACAGTTCAAGTTTCACTCCACTCCTCCTGTTACATATATATATACCCAGTGCTTTCTACCTTCTCCTTAGCACTATCATTAAGCCATACATGGAACTGTAATTATAGGTCACTCTGACTACTGTGATCCATTACTATCCTCCTGCTTAATAGCCATTATTGCGGGCTAGCCCTGGAGTCCTTAGTCCCAATATGAAATTGACTATGTACCATAGTCACCTATGGCTTGCTGTGCTTAGTGTAGGGGTAATATAAATGGCTGGATTATGCACTCACACTTCTACGATCTAGTGATGCTGCTGCAGGCTGCTCCCCCGACTCCTCCCTTACACTTACAGCCACACAGAATGGAGCCTCTGCTGCTGGTCCTGGCTTCTTTGTTGTGGCTGTCAGAGTCTGTGCCGGTAATAGGTAGGAAGGAACCCTCTCTGTCTCCCTGTCATAGGTGCGCCCTTCCAATACTGCTGGGTGAGTTGACTAGCGCTAATGCCGGGTTCTATGAACAGTGCTGAGTCTCAATGCTGTAGTCACCACCTTTACAGTAAGGAAGCCCTGTTCTGGCTACACACACTAAGCCCCCTCCGGCCGCCGCAATGTATACCGCTCAGCTCTAATGCGGGCGACGGCCGGAGCAGCAAAATACTATGTCCTCTCACCAAGGGATATGCAGTCTCTCCCTCAGCTATACTCACAGCACCTCTCCACCCCTCTCTAGTAGTCATATGACCCACTCTGAGGTGATGCCCCACCCACTGGTAATCACCCCACTAGGTGATTGACAGTTAGGAGCACAAGGACATTAACCCTTTAGATACACTGTGAAACCATAAAATAAGCCTTAATTGTATTCACCACTACATTTACATCAATGTACATACAATTACATATATGTGAACTGTATTATTTACCTTAAAACATGCATACAGTATTACAACATACATTAACTTTTATATGAATAATATATATGCTTATACTCCATTTTAGTCACCATATTATAACTACCTCAGTATAAGTGTTGTTTAAACCCTAAATCAGGGTTACATTTATATATAAAACATGCCCAAGGAGACATGAGTATACTGGGTCCTAGAGTCAAAGCTATGTCGATTTCTGCTTGACGTGTCCTGTAGAATATGCAATGGACAGATGATGCCGACTTAAGAGGCATATGGAAGGCTGAGGATTGTGTGGAGAAGGGTTCTCGGACCTGGTCTCCACAGCTATAGCTGGTAATTCTGATACTTTGCCTTATATTCCTACACAGCCTAGGAAAGCACGACATTATCAAATGCAGCCTTTCGAACAAAGAAACAAGAAAGTCCGAGGTGCGTCCTTTCTTGCCAGAGGCGGGGGCAGAGGAAAGAAGCTGCACAACACAGCTAGTTCCCAGGAACAGAAGTCCTCCCCGGCCTCTACAAAAATCCACTGCATGTCGCTGGGGCTCCACAGGCGGAGCTAGGCCAGGTGGGGGCACGCCTTTGTAAGTTCAGCCACAAGTGGGTTCACTCCCTGTTAGATCCCTGGGCAATAGACATTGTGTCTCAAGGATACAAGCTGGACCTTGAGAAGATGCCCCCTCACCGACGGCCCTGCCGACTTCCCCCCACGAGAGGGAAACAGTGTTAACTGCAATTCACAAATTGTATCTTCAACAGGTGGTGGTCAAGGTTCCCCTCATTCAACAAGGAGGGGGTTATTATTCGACCATGTGGTAGTCCCGAAACCGGACGGTTCGGTCAAACCCATATTGAATTTAAAATCTCTGAACATATACCTGAAAAGGTTCAAGTTCAAGATGGAATCGCTAAGAGCGGTCATTGCAAGCCTGAAAGGGGGAGATTTTATGGTGACTCGGGACATAAAGGATGCATACCTTCATGTCCCCATTTATCCACCTCATCAGGCGTACCTCTAAATTGCGGTACGGGATTGTCATTACCAATTTCAGACGTTGCCGTTTGGTCTCTCCACGTCCCCGAGAATGTTCACCAAGGTAATGGCGGAAATGATGGTGCTCCTGCGGAAGCAAGGGTCACTATTATCACGTACTTGGACGATCTCCTCATAAAAGCGAGATCAAGAGAGCAGTGGCTGAACAGCGTATCACTTTCTCTGGAAGTGTAAGGGCAACACGGCTGGATTCTATATATTCCAAAGTCGCAGTTGGTTCCTAGGCATGATCCTAGACACAGACCAGAAAAGGGTTTATCTCCTGATAGAGAGAGCTCAGGAGCTCGTGAAACTGGTCAGGAATCTATTAAAACCAAAACAGGTGTCAGTGCATCACTGCACTCGAGTCCTGGGAAGGATGGGCATCATACGAGGCCATTCCCTTCAGCAGGTTCCATGCGAGGACCTTCCAATGGGACTTACTGGACAAGTGGTCCGGATCACATCTTCAGATGCATCGGTTAATCACCCTATCCCTCAGGGCCAGGGTGTCTCTCCTGTGGTGGCTGCAGAGTGCTCACCTTCTCGAGGGTCGCAGATTCGGCATTCAGGACTGGGTCCTGGTGACCACAGATGCAAGCCTCCGAGGGTGGGGGGCAGTCACATAGGGAAGAAATTTCCAAGAGCTGTGGTCAAGTCAGGAGACTTGCCTTCACATCAACATCCTGGAACTAAGGGCCATATATAACGCCCTACGTCAAGCGGAGTCCCTGCTTCGCGAACCAACCGGTTCTGATTCAGTCAGACAATATCACCGCAGTGGCTCATGTAAACCGTCAAGGCGGCACAAGGAGCAGGGTGGCGATGGTAGAAGCCACCAGAATTCTTCGCTGGGTGGAGAATCACGTAAGAGCACTGTTAGCAGTGTTCATTCCGGGAGTGGACAACTGGGAAGCAGGCTTCCTTAGCAGGTACGACCTCCACCCGGGAGAGTGGGGACTTCATCAAGAAGTCTTCACGCAGATTGCAAGGTGGTGGGAACTGCCACAGGTGGACATGATGGCATTCCGCCTCAACAAAAAGCTACAGAGATATTGCGCCAGGTCAAGAGACCCTCAGACGAAAGCTGTAGATGCACTAGTGACACCGTGGGTGTTCCAGTCGATTTATGTATTTCCTCCTCTTCCTCTCATACCCAAGGTGCTGAGAATCATAAGAAAAAGAAGAATGAGAACAATACTCATTGTTCCGGATTGGCCAAGAAGGACTTGGTATCCGGATCTGCAAGAAATGCTCACAGAGGACCCATGGCCTCTGCCTCTAAGACAGGACTTGTTGCAACAGGGGCCCTGTCTGTTCCAAGACTTACCGCGGCTGCATTTGACGGCATGGCGGTTGAACGCCGGATCCTAGTAGAAAAAGGCATTCCGGATGAGGTTATTCCTAAACTGATAAAGGCTAGGAAGGACGTGACGGCTAAACATTATCACCGTATATGGCAAAAATATGTTGCTTGGTGTCAGGCCAGGAATGCCCCTACGGAGGAAATCCAGCTGGGCCGTTTCCTTCCCTTCCTACAGTCGGGAGTGACTTTGGGCCTAAAATTGGGTTCCATTAAGGTCCAGATTTCGGCTCTATCCATTTTCTTTCAAAAAGAACTGGCTTCTCTTCCTGAAGTCCAGACGTTTGTAAAGGGAGTGCTGCATATTCAGCCCCTTTTGTGCCTCCAGTGGCACCTTGGGATCTTAATGTGGTGTTGGGTTTCCTGAAGTCACACTGGTTTGAGCCACTCAAAACCGTGGAGTTAAAATTTCTCACGTGGAAGGTGGTCATGCTATTAGCCTTGGCTTCAGCTAGGCGTGTGTCAGAATTAGCGGCTTTGTCACATAAAAGCCCCTATCTGATTTTCCATATGGACAGGGCAGAATTGCGGACCCGTCCACAATTTCTGCAAAAAGTGGTGTCATCCTTTCATATGAACCAACCTATTGTGGTGCCTGTGGCTACTCGTGACTTGGAGGATTCCGAGTTACTAGATGTGGTCAGGGCTTTGAAGGTTTTTGTAGCCAGAACGGCTAGAGTCAGGAAAACTGAGTCACTGTTTATCCTGTATGCATCCAACAAGCTGGGTGCTCCTGCTTCAAAGCAAACTATTGCTCGCTGGATCTGTAACACGATTCAGCAGGCTCATTCTGCGGCTGGATTGCCGCTGCCAAAATCAGTAAAAGCCCATTCCACAAGGAAGGTGGGCTCTTCTTGGGCGGTTGCCCGAGGGGTCTCGGCATTACAGCTTTGCCGAGCAGCTACTTGGTCGGGTTCAAACACTTTTGCAAAGTTCTACAAGTTTGATACCCTGGCTGAGGAGGACCTTGTGTTTGCTCATTCGGTGCTGCAGAGTCATCCGCACTCTCCCGCCCGTTTGGTAGCTTTGGTATAATCCCCATGGTCCTTACGGAGTCCCCAGCATCCACTAGGACGTTAAAGAAAATAAGATTTTACTTACCGGTGAATCTATTTCTCGTAGTCCGTAGTGGATGCTGGGCGCCCGTCCCAAGTGCGGACTTTTTCTGCAATGCTTGTATATAGTTATTGCTTACATAACGCTTATGTTATAGTTGCATCAGGGTTGATCTGATGCTCTATTGTTGTTCATACTGTTAACTGGGTAAGTTTATTACAAGTTATACGGTGTGATTGGTGTGGCTGGTATGAGTCTTGCCCTGGATTCCAAAATCCTTTCCTTGTACTGTCAGCTCTTCCGGGCACAGTTTCTTTAACTGAGGTCTGGAGGAGGGACATAGAGGGAGGAGCCAGAGCACACCAGTATCCAAATTCTTTCTTAAAGTGCCCTGTCTCCTGCGGAGCCTGTCTATTCCCCATGGTCCTTACGGAGTCTCCAGCATCCACTACGGACTACGAGAAATAGATTTACCGGTAAGTAAAATCTTATTTTTGTGGATGCATACTGCAAATTTGTGCAATTTATGCCGGGCCGTCTTAACAGCAGTGTAGGCCCCTGGACACAGCAATGCACTGGGCCCCCTACTCATCCTTCAGCTGTAAGGGTGGGTGGTGCTATGAGCGGCAGCTTTGATGTCCCGCGGGCGGTAGGGGGTGTTCTATCTTCCACTCAGCATGTAGGACCTGGAGCAGTAATTTCTGCTAATTACTCATTTACTGTACAGATGGGGCTAAACTGTAGAAGGGGGCATTGGGCTGAATGAAGAAGCCCTAGTACAGGACTTCCAGGGTGGTAGGGGGTGTTTAATACGTAGGGGAGGGGTGGGTAGTGGACTGGGCTTAATATTTATCGGTTTCCGGTGGGGGGACAGCTTGCTTCACTGCAGATATCTCAAGTTCCTGAAAATATATTTCTTAGCTTTGAATGAGATAAAAAAAACTAGACAGTACCACCTTTCAGAAGGTTCTGGGGACTTGGGTATCAAAGCTCAGTAGCCAGAGCAATTCACCAACGAAAATCTAAAACTGCATATTAGGCGTGTGGAGCTGGAGCAGGGACCAGCTGCTGGAAGGCTGATATCTCTTGTTCTGGGCATAGTAGAGACAAGCTGCCAGTGTCCACCAAAAGGGGAGAGTCACAGCTTTAGGATTATACCTTCAGAAAAACTCTAAGTCAGACAGAACCCGAGATATCTGACTGGGAAGCGCAATTAATAGGCATGGATGGGGACCACTGCTTCGAAGTCAGATATCTCTGGTTCCCCAGGGCTGATTTTCAAAAATCTGGTACCCCTGGAAAGAGGGGACCCTCAGTAATCAGCCTAGGGCCCGTATACTCCTGGGGCCCTTGGGCAAGAGCCCATTGAGCCCATACGAAAAGACAGCTCTGAATTTATGCCACCCAAACTGGCGCAATCTTGAATCAGCATGAGGCACTATTACCAGATGCGGGCGTGTTCCCGACAGAACCGATGCAGAACCGTTCACACAGCATGCAATGTTCAGATGGAGAAACCGTGCCTGCCATAGATTCAATGTTGCATTGAGAAGTAGCTGTGCACTTGGGCAAAACCATGTTGCACCGCAGGCGGGGGGAGATGTAACGTGTGCAGAGAGATTTAGAGGTGGGAGGGACAAGTCCAAACTCCAATCTAAAATGCAGTGTAAGAATAAGGCTATCCAGCATTTGTGATCTACATGCTAAAGCAGCCGGTATTTACTTTGCATGCAAAAACACCCTTTGCAGTGCAACATGGTTTGTCCTGATGCAAAGTTACTTGCTTTTTTTCATTTGCTCACAATTCTGAATCAGGCCCTCTGTGACAGTCTATGTAGCTGTAACATAAGTACAAATGTTATGATCATTTGCAGTAGTGATGGCCATCAGTGTGTTCGTCATCGATGGTTGCCATTGATGGCGAAACTGGGAGTGGCCATTGATGGTCACCAACTATGTTATGGGAGACCATGAACAGTTTTACTCATCGATGGTCATTCCTGTTATTTCAGTAAATGACCTGCGGGCCAATCACAGCCCGGGGGCAGGGCTTCATGGGTGCAGGGAGCGGGGCTATGCTCCAAGTCCCGGCACCTTGCAAAAAAAATAAGATTTTAAACCTACCGGTAAATCTTTTTCTCCTAGTCCGTAGAGGATGCTGGGGACTCCGTAAGGACCATGGGGATAGACGGGCTCCGCAGGAGACATGGGCACTAAAAAGAACTTTAGATATGGGTGTGCACTGGCTCCTCCCTCTATGCCCCTCCTCCAGACCTCAGTTAGAAAACTGTGCCCAGAGGAGACGGACAGTACGAGGAAAGGATTTTGTTAATCTAAGGGCAAGATTCACACCAGCCCACACCATCCACACCGTATAACATGGAATATACGAACCAGTTAACAGTATGAAACAAAACAGCATCAGCCCGAGACTGATCAAAACCGTAACATAACCCTTATGTAAGCAATAACTATATACAAGTCTTGCAGAATTTTGTCCGCACTGGGACGGGCACCCGGCATCCTCTACGGACTAGGAGAAAAAGATTTACCGGTAGGTTTAAAATGTTATTTTCTCTTACGTCCTAGAGGATGCTGGGGACTCCGTAAGGACCATGGGGATTATACCAAAGCTCCAAAACGGGCGGGAGAGTGCGGATGACTCTGCAGCACCGATTGAGCAAACATGAGGTCCTCATCAGCCAGGGTATCAAACTTGTAAAACTTTGCAAAGGTGTTTGAACCCGACCAAGTCGCCGCTTGGCAAAGCTGTAATGCCAAGACACCTCGGGCAGCCGCCCAAGAAGAGCCCACCTTCCTAGTGGAATGGGCCTTTACCGAATTTGGCAACGGCAATCCAGCCGTAGAATGAGCCTGCTGAATCGTGTTACAGATCCATCGAGCAATAGTCTGCTTAGAAGCAGGAGCGCCAACCTTGTTGGCTTCATACAGGACAAACAGTGCCTCTGTTTTTCTAACCCGAGCCGTTCTGGCTACATAAATTTTCAATGCCCTGACCACATCAAGGGACTCGGAATCCTCCAAGTCCCGCGTAGCCACAGGCACCACAATAGGTTGGTCATATGAAAAGAGGAAACCACCTTAGGCAAAAATTGAGGACGAGTTCTCAACTCAGCTCTGTCTACATGGAAGATCAGATAGGGGCTTTTGTGAGACAGCCGCTAACTCAGATACTCTCCTGGCAGAAACCAAGACCAACAACATGACCACCTTCCAAGTGAGATACTTTAATTCCACCGTTCGAAGCGGCTCAAACCAGTGAGACTTAAGGAACCTTAACACCACGTTAAGGTCCCATGGTGCCACTAGAGGCACAAAAGGAGGCTGGATATGCAGCACTCCCTTCACAAAAGTCTGGACTTCTGGGAGAGAAGCAAATTCCTTCTGAAAGAAAATGGATAGGGCCGAAATCTGAACTTTAATGGAGCCTAATTTTAGGCCCAAATTCACTCCAGTCTGGAGGAATTGAAGAAAACGGCCCAGATGTAATTCTTCCGGAGGAGCATTCTTGGACTCACACCAAGACACATACTTCCTTCAAATACGGTGATAATGTTTCGCCGTCACCTCCTTCCTTCCCTATTTCAGGTGATTTAACTCAGACAATTACAAACAGGTGCACTTCACACCTCCTGACAGGCTGCGCTCATAAATACAGGCAGCGGGGAACTCCGAGAGCAGGCGATCATGTGATCAAGCTCTCGGAGCGAAACGCGCGTCACTTCCGGTCCCGGCGCCCGAACTTCCGGTCGTACGGACCGCGGCCGCCGGCGCCTCACTCCTCGATTCCTGCCCCGTCCACTGGTCTGAGGGTCTCCTGAAGAGGTTGGGTAAGACAGCCATCGGCTCCTGGCCGAAAATGGGCTCTCCTTGCCCAACCGCGGCTCCCCCTTGCTTTCCCACAGGGTTCATCATGCACTTCCCCACTCATTAGGGGAAAGCAGTTAAATCTACATTATGTGATATATACATCTATTTACATCTTCATGATTATCATGCTCAACATTTCTTCTGGTGCTTAACTACTGGGTAAGGGTGGAGAAGGAGGAACCCTCTCACAAGGGACATTTGTAATTTGCAATTACCATATATGCTCTAATCAATACTACTGGGTAAGGGTTGAGAAGGAGGAACCCTCTCACAAGGGACATCTGTAATTTGCAATTACCACATATGCTCTAATTAATAGGGATAATTACTATACTGTAGATACATTTTCTATTGTCCTGATCATTGCGGAGATTACAAAGCCCACCCGTTGCTTGGGCTGTTTTGGAGCACAATTGTAATAGAGTCTCTACTATTCTACCATTGTGGGCACTATTAAGCCCTCCTGCTGCTTAGGCTGATTGGGAGCACAATTGTGAAGAGCTTGCTTTTTGGTAATATCAATCTCAAGACCGCACAGTCAGCATTATTGTTTGAAGTTAGAATACCACTGATCAGATCTCCCAGCAAGAATCTATAAGTCTACTGTACTATTATCATTATTCATTTCTGACCATATATAATCTAATATCCATTTATTTTGAAATTGATCATGGGTCCCAATACAATTGGAAAACGGTGCGACTAGGAGACAAATTTACCTACGGTCAGACCGCACTGAGTATGCCCAAACTCGTCTGATCTTGGAAGCCAAGCACTGCAGGGCCTGGTCAGTACCTGGATGGGGAACCACCAGGGAATACTAGGTACCGTAGGTATTTTACTCTCCAACAGTTTAAGCAACTTGGGACTCATTATATCAATCTGATTTCAGGTCAATAGCATTTGTCAGATCATATCGGACTCGAGGTAGTGACCTCATTCATATAAATTCCTGATTAGAGAGGATATGTATGAATTTTCTCTATGGATGAGGGTTTATTTATTTTCGCTCACCTATATTATAATTTTGCCCATAATAGGTACATTGGTACTGGCAAACACTTATGCTCTTTAATGATTGATGCCAGCTCTCGCTTTTTCTTAAAGTATATATCAATAAAAGTTAATTTTTAATAATTTCATCATTTCAATTTTTCAAGTGTGCCCATGGAAAGGCCTATAGTTGCTTTTTTTGGTTCTTTGTTTTCTCTAAAGGACCATACCTGTTGTTTCATAGTTGTTATAACTATCTTCCTGGAGCACTACCAACTATTTGCTGAATTTATTATTAAAGTAGGCCTTTATGTTGGTTTAATATATAATACTACTAAATTCACTGAACTGAAATCGTTATATCCTGTGCAGATTTATTTCCTTTTGCTAAGACTGTATAAACTGAGGTCTATCTCAGCTCCTAAATCTAGCACGGATCAGAGGATCACCAGTGTATATACTTACTATCCCCATTGCCGAATTATGACCACCTTCAATTTAAAAACTGAATTAAGCACTAAGCGCAGAATGGAAGACTTGGAAAGCATTTTTCCCACTGGGGACGATATTCAAGATCCAGATCCCAACTGGGAGGATGAAATCCTGAAATTAAAATATATTCTGCAACGACAGACACGTACGAATTGGGATTTAACAAGTTTGGAGAACTATCAAAAACAAAAAATTATACCCAGAGGCCTCAGGCCTAAATTATTCCCCTCATTTGAATTATTCACCGCCAACCTACGACAGGAGTGGGAAACTACTTTGCTCAAATGCTCCTACGAGCTTATTGGCATTCTTATTAAGCATAATAACCTTGTCTTGGACGAGTGCACTAAAGAAATCGACAAAATTGCCAAGAATCTGGAACAATGGGAACAAAACCCTATATTTCAAAACAGATTTGAGAAAATCAAGAAGGACCTGCAAGTATACGAACAGACTATAATTGACAGGAAGAAAAATAAGTTTACCAGGGACAAGAGTGACTTTTCCAACAACAAGATATTTCAGTGGAATAGACCGATTAGGAAAGAACGCCCCGTGGGACACTCCAACACCCCATCTTCCTCGGAAGTAGATCTATCTAGCGCGGATGAAATTGACAGTCATACCTTGGACCGTCAAAGTACTTCAACATCCCGAATAAATAACAACTCAGTGACCGGTTTTTTAGAGCAAACCAGGGGAGCACGTGGCTACCAAGCAAAAGAAAAACGAGACGTAGTAAGAAGAAGAGGAAGAGAAAAATGGGGTTCACCATCTCCAAGCCGGTATCCCAATCGCAGGAACCAGAACTAAATCAGACCCACAACAAACTTAAAATAATCAACCTTTCCAGTCATATCCTTACTGCACAACAAAGATCAGTCTTGGAAAAAGGTCTAACTTTCTCACCAACGAAAAGATTCAACAGATTCCATTGGCAAACCAATTTACAACTCTTTGCACAAAAATTACTATTAGCAAAGTTTTTTACAGAGAGAACAGGAACACCTGAATCCTCCTCTGACTTGGAAAATCTGTTGTCACAAGAAAGGATAGCTCTGGCGACATTGGAAGAACTTGCTGATCCTAATGAGCCAATCCCTTCTACACAACAAACAAGACCTTTGTTGAAGAAAAAAATCATCTTTTTTCCCCAAGGATACCCTATGCCCAGAGGTCAAAGTTTTCACGAATTTGGTCACTCGGGATCTGGACAGACTATATCTGAATAAGAAGTACCGTCACACTGCGAGTAATCTGACACCGAACGAACGGAAGGCGCTCCAGGAGATGAAAACCTGGACTGACGTAGTCCTGAAACCGTCAGATAAAGGAGGTAATGTCGTGATCTGGCCAACAGAACTATATCTTAAACAAGCCAAGAAACAACTAGATGATCAATCATGTTACCAGAAGAGTATTTTTGACCCTACAGAAAGATATACCAAACTGTATATGAATATTATCAACAGGGCATATCACGATGGCACTATAACCAAGTCATAGCAGGATTACCTAACTGTAGATAATCCTCGAGTACCAACATTTTACCTTTTACCAAAGGTTCACAAGGATCTCCAAGAGCCCCCCGGTCGGCCCATAGTCTCAGGAAACGGTGGCCTACTAGAAAAAGCCTGTACATTTTTGGACACACATCTTAGGGACTACGTTTTGGAACTCCCATCATATACCCGGGATACGATCGATGTCCTTAGAAAGATCAATGACATACATTTGGAAGAAACACATCTCCTCGTGAGCCTCGATGTTGAGGCGTTGTATACAAGTATAAAACATGACCTTGGCATCCAGGCGGTGGAATATTTTTTGAAAATGCGGGGAATGGATGACTTTCACCAATTTTTGTTGCAACTCCTTCATTTTGTTCTGAACAAGAACTATTTCACCTTCAACAACCTCTTCTACACCCAGGTAAGAGGAACAGCGATGGGGGCAGCGTGTGCCCCCACCTACGCCAACCTCTTCCTGGGCTGGTGGGAGAGGGAGTTTGTATTTTTTGACCTTTGTGAACCACACACCAAACACATCATATTGTGGACACGTTACATTGATGACATACTAATCATATGGGATGGCACACAAACTGAACTTTTGGAATTTATACAGCAACTCAACAACAATACTCTTAATCTTTCATTCACTTGTGACTACAACAAAGACAGTATTTCCTTCTTGGACCTTCGAATCTATAGGGACACTAACAACATGATCTCCACGGAAATATACAGGAAAAACACAGCCACCAACACTCTTCTGTATCAAACCAGCTCACATTTTCCCCCTACAATAACCAATATTCCTAAAGGAGAATTCCTACACCTTAGGAGAAATTGCTCAAATGACGAAGTTTTCAAGATAAGAAGTAAAGAACTGATACTCAGATTAAAAGACAGAGGATACAGTATGCGATCCATCAAAAAAGCAAAAAACAACATAACCCAAACCACAAGAGAAAATGTAATCTTTAATACAACAACAAAAAAACGTAAGGAAGAATCCCAAACCATAAGATTTGTGGGGGATTTCTGCAAAGAATGGAGGGAGATCAAGTCCATCCTGCAAAGACATTGGCACATTGTACTCTCTGATGAAGATCTGGCCAAAAAACGAAATACCAAAATTGAACGGAGCTGGCGGCGATCACCCAATCTAAAGGACCTTTTAGTCAGTAGCCACTTCTCACAACAACCACCACGTGGGCCACTAATAAAAGGAAGCTACTCTTGTGGTAATTGTAAGATCTGCCAACATATGGTTAACATACAAGAACTGGTGGACAAATATGGTGATCAGATAAAAATCAATGATTTTTTCAACTGCAAAAGTAAGAATGTTGTTTATTGCATTTCCTGCCCATGTGGTCTGAGATATGTAGGAATGACTACTCGCATGCTAAAATCAGAACTCTTGAACATATGAGCAATATTAGGAATGCTGCCAAACACCAACAAAGAATGCAACAACTGACAACCATCGCAAAACATTTCCTAATTTATCATTCAAGCTCAGTCCAAGATCTCAAAGTACACGGTCTTGAACAAATTAAACCAGGAATCCGAGGTGGAGACATTACACGAATGCTCCTCAGGAAGGAGAGTGAATGGACTTTTAAACTAGACACCTTGGCTCCAAAGGGTCTAAATGAACATCTAAATTATAGTATCTTTCTGTAAAGATTTTTTCTCACTGAGCATGATCCATCCTGCTCAACACAACTTCACACTCGCACACCTTCAGGCCTCTATTTCCCTCACTTTCTGAAACTCACACGTTGTCCTTGTCACCTTGCACACTCTAGTTCATCCCATTTTTCAAATTCACTTGCACCCAGTTTTCATTTCAATTACCCTCTTATTATCCCTTTTTTACCAGTATTCTCACGTCGCCATACCAATTTATTCACACTCTCACATTTTTCACACTCATACAGACATACGCAAGGGCATTTCTCTACTCACAACCAAATCACTGCCCTCATACCCACTAGCTCATAGGTCCGCCTCATTTCTCCATTCCTTCCCCCATTTCCCCCCCCTCATACAAAATTAAACTACAACTCTTTCCCCCCTTCCCTCCTTTCACTGCTCCACGTATACCTACCACATCATTCTTCTTCACTTTCTCCCGTCATCCTCACCCAAAATCAACACATTCCCCAAAATTTGTCTTCCCCCCCTTTCCCCCCCCATCCCCCCCACCACCTAACCCACAAACCCCTTCCCCCTTCCCCCCCAACCCCCCACCCCCTCCCCCCATTTTATCAACCACTCTGCTCACTCAATAATTTTTAAATCAGCATCTAGACCATACTTAACTGTACTAGTTTTATCCCACACCCCACACCCATTTCAACATTCCAATTCTTCTCCCCCACATCTTCCCATCCCCCCCCCCATCTTTTTCCTCCCTCATATACATCACACTAACAACTCTTTCTCATTTAATACAAACAGCTGTTCTTTGCCTTAAACAATTGATACGGTTCCAATAGGCTTTTAATGCCATATTTTGGTTATTCATAACTTATAGTGTTCTGATCACCTCCTTACATTTACTGCATGGTTCTTACTTTTATTTATTTTTATATTTATTTTTATTTTCATTATTACCCTTTCTTTTTAATTTTCATACTTAATTTTATTCATTTTTTCATTCATTTTTTTCATTCATTTTTATTTTTATTTATTTCATATTCATGTCATTATATTTTTTTATTTCAACATAATTTTATCACAACATCTAAACTTGTTTCCAATACAAGCTGTACGATTTCTTCTGTTTGTTCTCCAAACCTAAACCAGACCAGTATAAGATTAAGCGGATGACACTTCTGGTATATAGTCTTAGTCTGCCGTAATTCACTTCCCTATTTCAGGTGATTTAACTCAGACAATTACAAACAGGTGCACTTCACACCTCCTGACAGGCTGCGCTCATAAATACAGGCAGCGGGGAACTCCGAGAGCAGGCGATCATGTGATCAAGCTCTCGGAGCGAAACGTGCGTCACTTCCGGTCCCGGCGCCCGAACTTCCGGTCGTACGGACCGCGGCCGCCGGCGCCTCACTCCTCGATTCCTGCCCCGTCCACTGGTCTGAGGGTCTCCTGAAGAGGTTGGGTAAGACAGCCATCGGCTCCTGGCCGAAAACGGGCTCTCCTTGCCCAACCGCGGCTCCCCCTTGCTTTCCCACAGGGTTCACCATGCACTTCCCCACTCATTAGGGGAAAGCAGTTAAATCTACATTATGTGATATATACATCTATTTACATCTTCATGATTATCATGCTCAACATTTCTTCTGGTGCATAACTACTGGGTAAGGGTGGAGAAGGAGGAACCCTCTCACAAGGGACATTTGTAATTTGCAATTACCATATATGCTCTAATCAATACTACTGGGTAAGGGTTGAGAAGGAGGAACCCTCTCACAAGGGACATCTGTAATTTGCAATTTCCACATATGCTCTAATTAATAGGGATATTTACTATACTGTAGATACATTTTCTATTGTCCTGATCATTTGCGGAGATTACAAAGCCCACCCGTTGCTTGGGCTGTTTTGGAGCACAATTGTAATAGAGTCTCTACTATTCTACCATTGTGGGCACTATTAAGCCCTCCTGCTGCTTAGGCTGATTGGGAGCACAATTGTGAAGAGCTTGCTTTTTGGTAATATCAATCTCAAGACCGCACAGTCAGCATTATTGTTTGAAGTTAGAATACCACTGACCAGATCTCCCAGCAAGAATCTATAAGTCTACTGTACTATTATCATTATTCATTTCTGACCATATATAATCTAATATCCATTTATTTTGTGATTGATCCTGGGTCCCAATACAATCGGAAAACGGTGCGCCTAGGAGACAAATTTACCTACGGTCAGACCGCACTGAGTATGCCCAAACTCGTCTGATCTTGGAAGCCAAGCACTGCAGGGCCTGGTCAGTACCTGGATGGGGAACCACCAGGGAATACTAGGTACCATAGGTATTTTACTCTCCAACAGTTTAAGCAACTTGGGACTCATTATATCAATCTGATTTCAGGTCAATAGCATTTGTCAGATCATATCGGACTCGAGGTAGTGACCTCATTCATATAAATTCCTGATTAGAGAGGATATGTATGAATTTTCTCTATGGATGAGGGTTTATTTATTTTCGCTCACCTATATTATAATTTTGCCCATAATAGGTACATTGGTACTGGCAAACACTTATGCTCTTTAATGATTGATGCCAGCTCTCGCTTTTTCTTAAAGTATATATCAATAAAAGTTAATTTTTAATAATTTCATCATTTCAATTTTTCAAGTGTGCCCAGGAAAAGGCCTATAGTTGCTTTTTTTGGTTCTTTGTTTTCTCTAAAGGACCATACCTGTTGTTTCATAGTTGTTATAACTATCTTCCTGGAGCACCACCAACTATGTGCTGAATTTATTATTTAAGTAGGCCTTTATGTTGGTTTAATATATAATACTACTAAATTCACTGAACTGAAATCGTTATATCCTGTGCAGATTTATTTCCTTTTGCTAAGACTGTATAAACTGAGGTCTATCTCAGCTCCTAAATCTAGCACGGATCAGAGGATCACCAGTGTATATACTTACTATCCCCATTGCCGAATTATGACCACCTTCAATTTAAAAACTGAATTAAGCACTAAGCGCAGAACGGAAGACTTGGAAAGCATTTTTCCCACTGGGGACGATATTCAAGATCCAGATCCCAACTGGGAGGATGAAATCCTGAAATTAAAATATATTCTGCAACGACAGACACGTACGAATTGGGATTTAACAAGTTTGGAGAACTATCAAAAACAAAAAATTATACCCAGAGGCCTCAGGCCTAAATTATTCCCCTCATTTGAATTATTCACCGCCAACCTACGACAGGAGTGGGAAACTACTTTGCTCAAATGCTCCTACGAGCTTATTGGCATTCTTATTAAGCATAATAACCTTGTCTTGGACGAGTGCACTAAAGAAATCGACAAAATTGCCAAGAATCTGGAACAATGGGAACAAAACCCTATATTTCAAAACAGATTTGAGAAAATCAAGACGGACCTGCAAGTATACGAACAGACTATAATTGACAGGAAGAAAAATAAGTTTACCAGGGACAAGAGTGACTTTTCCAACAACAAGATATTTCAGTGGAATAGACCGATTAGAAAAGAACGCCCCGTGGGACACTCCAACACCCCATCTTCCTCGGAAGTAGATCTATCTAGCGCGGATGAAATTGACAGTCATACCTTGGACCGTCGAAGTACTTCAACATCCCGAATAAATAACAACTCAGTGACCGGTTTTTTAGAGCAAACCAGGGGAGCACGTGGCTACCAAGCAAAAGAAAAACGAGACGTAGTAAGAAGAAGAGGAAGAGAAAAATGGGGTTCACCATCTCCAAACCGGTATCCCAATCGCAGGAACCAAAACTAAATCAGACCCACAACAAACTTAAAATAATCAACCTTTCCAGTCATATCCTTACTGCACAACAAAGATCAGTCTTGGAAAAAGGTCTAACTTTCTCACCAACGAAAAGATTCAACAGATTCCAGTGGCAAACCAATTTACAACTCTTTGCACGAAAATAACTATTAGCAAAGTTTTTTACAGAGAGAACAGGAACACCTGAATCCTCCTCTGACTTGGAAAATCTGTCGTCACAAGAAAGGATAGCTCTGGCGACATTGGAAGAACTTGCTGATCCTAATGAGCCAATCCCTTCTACACAACAAACAAGACCTTTGTTGAAGAAAAAATCATCTTTTTTCCCCAAGGATACCCTATGCCCAGAGGTCAAAGTTTTCACGAATTTGGTCACTCGGGATCTGGACAGACTATATCTGAATAAGAAGTACCGTCACACTGCGAGTAATCTGACACCGAACGAACGGAAGGCGCTCCAGGAGATGAAAACCTGGAATGACGTAGTCCTGAAACCGTCAGATAAAGGAGGTAATGTCGTGATCTGGCCAACAGAACTATATCTTAAACAAGCCAAGAAACAACTAGATGATCAATCATGTTACCAGAAGAGTATTTTTGACCCTACAGAAAGATATACCAAACTGTATATGAATATTATCAACAGGGCATATCACGATGGCACTATAACCAAGTCAGAGCAGGATTACCTAACTGTAGATAATCCTCGAGTACCAACATTTTACCTTTTACCAAAGGTTCACAAGGATCTCCAAGAGCCCCCCGGTCGGCCCATAGTCTCAGGAAACGGTGGCCTACTAGAAAAAGCCTGTACATTTTTGGACACACATCTTAGGGACTACGTTTTGGAACTCCCATCATATACCCGGGATACGACCGATGTCCTTAGTATACATTTGGAAGAAACACATCTCCTCGTGAGCCTCGATGTTGAGGCGTTGTATACAAGTATAAAACATGACCTTGGCATCCAGGCGGTGGAATATTTTTTGAAAATGCAGGGAATGGATGACTTTCACCAATTTTTGTTACAACTCCTTCATTTTGTTCTGAACAAGAACTATTTCACCTTCAACAACCTCTTCTACACCCAGGTAAGAGGAACAGCGATGGGGGCAGCGTGTGCCCCCACCTACGTCAACCTCTTCCTGGGCTGGTGGGAGAGGGAGTTTGTATTTTCTGACCTTTGTGAACCACACACCAAACACATCATATTGTGGACACGTTATATTGATGACATACTAATCATATGGGATGGCACACAAACTGAACTTTTGGAATTTATACAGCAACTCAACAACAATACTCTTAATCTTTCATTCACTTGTGACTACAACAAAGACAGTATTTCCTTCTTGGACCTTCGAATCTATAGGGACACTAACAACATGATCTCCACGGAAATATACAAGAAAAACACAGCCACCAACACTCTTCTGTATCAAACCAGCTCACATTTTCCCCCTACAATAACCAATATTCCTAAAGGAGAATTCCTACGCCTTAGGAGAAATTGCTCAAATGACGAGGTTTTCAAGATAAGAAGTAAAGAACTGATACTCAGATTAAAAGACAGAGGATACAGTATGCGATCCATCAAAAAACAACATAACCCAAACCACAAGAGAAAATTTAATCTTTAATACAACAACAAAAAAATGTAAGGAAGAATCCCAAACCATAAGATTTGTGGGGGATTTCTGCAAAGAATGGAGGGAGATCAAGTCCATCCTGCAAAGACACTGGCACATTGTACTCTCTGATGAAGATCTGGCCAAAAAACTAAATACCAAAATTGAACGGAGCTGGCGGCGATCACCCAATCTAAAGGACCTTTTAGTCAGTAGCCACTTCTCACAACAACCACCACGTGGGCCACTAATAAAAGGAAGCTACTCTTGTGGTAATTGTAAGATCTGCCAACATATGGTTAACATACAAGAACTGGTGGACAAATATGGTGATCAGATAAAAATCAATGATTTTTTCAACTGCAAAAGTAAGAATGTTGTTTATTGCATTTCCTGCCCATGTGGTCTGAGATATGTAGGAATGACTACTCGCATGCTAAAAATCAGAACTCTTGAACATATGAGCAATGTTAGGAATGCTGCCAAACACCAACAAAGAATGCAACAACTGACAACCATCGCAAAACATTTCCTAATTCATCATTCAAGCTCAGTCCAAGATCTCAAAGTACACGGTCTTGAACAAATTAAACCAGGAATCCGAGGTGGAGACATTACACGAATGCTCCTCAGGAAGGAGAGTGAATGGACTTTTAAACTAGACACCTTGGCTCCAAAGGGTCTAAATGAACATCTAAATTATAGTGTCTTTCTGTAAAGATTTTTTCTCACTGAGCATGATCCATCCTGCTCAACACAACTTCACACTCGCACACCTTCAGGCCTCTATTTCCCTCACTTTCTAAAACTCACACGTTGTCCTTGTCACCTTGCACACTCTAGTTCATCCCATTTTTCAAATTCACTTGCACCCAGTTTTCATTTCAATTACCCTCTTATTATCCCTTTTTTACCAGTATTCTCACGTTGCCATACCAATTTATTCACACTCTCACATTTTTCACACTCATACAGACATACGCAAGGGCATTTCTCTACTCACAACCAAATCACTGCCCTCATACCCACTAGCTCATAGGTCCGCCTCATTTCTCCATTCCTTCCCTTATTTCTTCCCCCCCTCATACAACATTAAACTACAACTCTTTCCCCCCTTCCCTCCTTTCCCTGCTTCACGTATACCTACCACATCATTCTTCTTCACTTTCTCCCGTCATCCTCACCCAAAATCACCACATTCCCCAAAATTTGTCTTTCCCCCCCTTCCCCCCCCAATTCCCCCCCCAACCTACAAACCCCTTCCTCCTTACCCCCCCAACCCCCCTCCCCCCATTTTATCAAACACTCTGCTCACTCAATAATTTTTAAATCAGCATCTAGACCATACTTAACTGTACTAGTTTTATCCCACACCCCACACCCATTTCAACATTCCAATTCTTCTCCCCCACATCTTCCCATCCCCCTCCCCCCCATCTTTTTCCTCCCTCATATACATCACACTAACAACTCTTTCTAATTTAATACAAACAGCTGTTCTTTGCCTTAAACAATTAATACGGTTCCAATAGGCTTTTAATGCCATATTTTGGTTATTCATAACTTATAGTGTTCTGATCACCTCCTTACATTTACTGCATGGTTCTTACTTTTATTTATTTTTATATTTATTTTTATTTTCATTATTACCCTTTCTTTTTAATTTTCATACTTAATTTTATTCATTTTTTCATTCATTTTTTTCATTCATTTTTATTTTTATTTATTTATTTCATATTCATGTCATTATATTTTTTTATTTCAACATAATTTTATCACAACATCTAAACTGGTTTCCAATACAAGCTGTACGATTTCTTCTGTTTGTTCTCCAAACCTAAACCAGACCAGTATAAGATTAAGCTGATGACACTTCTGGTATATAGTCTTAGTCTGCCGTAATTCACTTCCCTATTTCAGGTGATTTAACTCAGACAATTACAAACAGGTGCACTTCACACCTCCTGACAGGCTGCGCTCATAAATACAGGCAGCGGGGAACTCCGAGAGCAGGTGATTATGTGAACAAGCTCTCGGAGCGAAACGTGCGTCACTTCCGGTCCCGGGGCCCGAACTTCCGGTCGTACGGACCGCGGCCGCCGGCGCCTCACTCCTCAATTCCTGCCCCGTCCACTGGTCTGAGGGTCTCCTGAAGAGGTTGGGTAAGACAGCCATCGGCTCCTGGCCGAAAATGGGCTCTCCTTGCCCAACCGCGGCTCCCCCTTGCTGTCCCACAGGGTTCACCATGCACTTCCCCACTCATTAGGGGAAAGCAGTTAAATCTACATTATGTGATATATACATCTATTTACATCTTCATGATTATCATGCTCAACATTTCTTCTGGTGCATAACTACTGGGTAAGGGTGGAGAAGGAGGAACCCTCTCACAAGGGACATTTGTAATTTGCAATTACCATATATGCTCTAATCAATACTACTGGGTAAGGGTTGAGAAGGAGGAACCCTCTCACAAGAGACATCTGTAATTTGCAATTACCACATATGCTCTAATTAATAGGGATATTTACTATACTGTAGATACATTTTCTATTGTCCTGATCATTGCGGAGATTACAAAGCCCACCCGTTTCTTGGGCTGTTTTGGAGCACAATTGTAATAGAGTCTCTACTATTCTACCATTGTGGGCACTATTAAGCCCTCCTGCTGCTTAGGCTGATTGGGAGCACAATTGTGAAGAGCTTACTTTTTGGTAATATCAATCTCAAGACCGCACAGTCAGCATTATTGTTTGAAGTTAGAATACCACTGACCAGATCTCCCAGCAAGAATCTATAAGTCTACTGTACTATTATCATTATTCATTTCTGACCATATATAATCTAATATCCATTTATTTTGTGATTGATCCTGGGTCCCAATACAATCGGAAAACGGTGCGCCTAGGAGACAAATTTACCTACGGTCAGACCGCACTGAGTATGCCCAAACTCGTCTGATCTTGGAAGCCAAGCACTGCAGGGCCTGGTCAGTACCTGGATGGGGAACCACCAGGGAATACTAGGTACCGTAGGTATTTTACTCTCCAACAGTTTAAGCAACTTGGGACTCATTATATCAATCTGATTTCAGGTCAATAGCATTTGTCAGATCATATCAGACTCGAGGTAGTGACCTCATTCATATAAATTCCTGATTAGAGAGGATATGTATGAATTTTCTCTATGGATGAGGGTTTATTTATTTTAACTCACCTATATTATAATTTTGCCCATAATAGGTACATTGGTACTGGCAAACACTTATGCTCTTTAATAATTGATGCCAGCTCTCGCTTTTTCTTAAAGTATATATCAATAAAAGTTAATTTTTAATAATTTCATCATTTCAATTTTTCAAGTGTGCCCAGGAAAAGGCCTATAGTTGCTTTTTTTGGTTCTTTGTTTTCTCTAAAGGTCCATACCTGTTGTTTCATAGTTGTTATAACTATCTTCCTGGAGCACCACCAACTATTTGCTGAATTTATTATTTAAGTAGGCCTTTATGTTGGTTTAATATATAATACTACTAAATTCACTGAACTGAAATCGTTATATCCTGTGCAGATTTATTTCCTTTTGCTACGTCCACTGCTATCGCATGAGGGTCCCTTGATCTGGCGCAATATCTCGGAAGCTTCTTTTTGAGGCGTGACACCATCATGTCTATTTTGAGGCAGCCCCCACTGACTTGTAATCTCCGCAAAGACTTTCCGATGAAGTCCCCACTCTCCGGGATGTAGATCATGTCTGCTGAGGAAGTCTGCTTCCCAGTTGTCCACTCCCGGAATGAAGACTGTCAGAGCGCTTACATGATTTTCAGCCCAGCGAAATTGCCACTCTGCTCTTTGTTCCGCCTTGGCGGTTTACATGAGCCACTGCGGTGATGTTGTCTGACTGAATCAGGACCGGTAGGTCGCGAAGCAAATTCTCCGCTTGACGAAGGCCGTTGTATATGGCCCTTAATTCCAGTACGTCGATGTGTAGACAAGCCTCCTGGCTTGACCACAGACCCTGGAAGTTTCTTCCCTGTGTGACTGCTCCCCATCCTCGGAGGCTCGCGTCCGTGGTTACCAGAACCCAGTCCTGAATGCCGAACTTGCGACCCTCTAGAAGGTGAGCACTCTGCAGCCACCACAGGAGAGATACCCTGGCCCTTGGGGACAGGCTGATCATCTGATGTATATGTAGATGTGACCCGGACCACTTGTCCAGAAGGTCCCACTGAAAAGTCCTCGCATGGAACCTGCCGAATGGAATGGCCTCGTAATACGCCACCATCTTTCCCAGAACTCCAGTGCATTGATGCACCGACACCCTTTTCGGCTTCAACAGGTCCCTGACCAAGCTCTGGAGTAGTTGGGCCTTTTCCATCGGGAGAAAAACCCTTTTCTGTTCTGTATCCAGAATCATGCCTAAGAAAGTTGGAACCAACTGTGACTTTGGTAGATTGAGAATCCAGCCGTGCTGCTGCAACACCCTCAGGGAGAGTGATACGCTGTTCAGCAACAGTTCTCTTGATCTCGCTTTTATTAGGAGATCGTTCAAGTACGGGATAATTGTGACTCCTTGCCTGCGCAGGAGCACCATCATTTCCGCCATTACCTTGGTGAAAACCCTCGGGGCCGTAATGACAATCCTGTACAGCAAATCTCAGGAACGCCTGATAAGGAGGATATATGGGGACATGAAGGTATGCATCCTTTATGTCCAGGGACACCATATAATCGCCCCCTCCAGGCTGGCGATGACCGCTCTGAGCGATTCCATCTTGAACTTGAACCTCTTTAAGTATAGGTTTAAGGATTTCAAATTCAATGGGTCTGACCGAACCGTCCGGTTTCGGGACCACAAACAGGGTTGAGTAATACACCCAAGGTCAATAATATGGTTTCCTTATCCAGCGTATCAATATCAGCAGATAAGGTATCTGTCCACGCTGCTACAGTGCTACAAACCCAATCCGACGCTATCGCCGGTCTGAGTAATGTACCAGTATGTGTGTAAATTGACTTCAAGGTAGTCTCCTACCTGCGATCAGCAGGGTCCTTGAGGGTTGCGGTGTCTTGAGATGGCAGCGCTACCTTTTTGGATAAGCGTGTCAATGCTTTGTCCACCCTTGGGGAGGATTCCCACCGTAACCTATCCTTAGCTGGGAAAGGATACGCAGTAAGAATCCTCTTGGGAATCTGCAGTTTCTTGTCTGGAGTTTCCCAAGCCTTTTCAAACAACTCATTTAGCTCATGTGAAGGGGGAAAAGTAACCTCAGGTTTCTTTTCCTTATACATGCGCACCCTCGTGTCCAGGACCGAGGGGTCATCTGTGATATGCAACACATCTTTTATTGCAATGATCATATAATGAATACTTTTAGCCAATTTTGGCTGCAACTTCGCATCATTGTAGTCGACACTGGAGTCAGAATCCGTGTCGGTATCAGTGTCTGCTACTTGGGATAGTGGGCGCTTTTGAGACCCAGAAGGTCCCTGCGACATAGTGAAAGGCAGGGCTCGACTCCCTGTACATTCCCTGGACTCTGCTTTGTCCAACCTTTTGTGTAATAAATTCACATTTGCATTTAAAACATTCCACATATCCAACCAGTCAGGTGTCGGCGTTGCCGACAGAGACACCACACTCATTCGCTCCACCTCCTCCCTAGAAGAGCCTTCCGCTTCAGACATGCCGACACACACGTACTGACACCCCACACACTCAGGGAAATCTGTAATCTGGAGACAGTTCCCCAACAAGACCCTTTGGAGAGACAGACAGAGAGTATGCCAGCACACACCCAGCACCAATGATCCTGGAAAACCCCCCCAGATAAATATAGCGCTTTTATTATATATATATTCACTGCGCCAAATTATGTGCCCCCCCTTCTTTAAAACCCTCTGTCACCGTGTTCAGCAGGGGAGAGTCCGGGGAGCCAGCTTCTCAGCAGTGTGCTGTGGAGAAAATGGCGCTGGTGAGTGCTGAGTGATCAAGCTCCGCCCCCTCAGCGGCGGGCTTCGGTCCCGCTCGATTTTTTTAAAAACTGGCGGGGGTTTCCTATATACAGCCCACAGAGCCTATATATATACTGTTGCCAGTCCTAGAGGTTTAAAATTGCTGCCCAGGGCGCCCCCCCTGCGCCCTGCACCCATAAGTGCCTGCCATGTGTGTTGTGTGTGGGAGCAATGGCGCGGCGTTACCGCTGCGCTTTACCTCAGAGAAGATCTGAAGTCTTCTGCCACCTCAGAAGTCTTCTATCTTCTCATACTCACCCGGCTTCTATCTTCCGGCTCTGTGAGGAGGACGGCGGCGAGGCTCCGGGACGAACTGCGAGGGGAGACCCGCGTTTCCGACTCCCTCTGGAGCTAATGGTGTCCAGTAGCCAAAGAAGCAGAGCCTAGCATTTAAGTAGGTCTGCTTCTCTCTCCTCAGTCCCACGATGCAGGGAGCCTGTTGCCAGCAGTGCTCCCTGAAAATAAAAAACCTAACAAAATTCTTTCTTTCAGAGAAACTCAGGAGAGCTCCCCGTAATGCACCCTATCTCCTCTGGGCACAGGATCTAACTGAGGTCTGGAGGAGGGGCATAGAGGGAAGAGCCAGTGCACACCCATATCTAAAGTTCTTTTTAGTGCCCATGTCTCCCGCGGAGCCCGTCTATCCCCATGGTCCTTACGGAGTCCCCAGCATCCTCTAGGACGTAAGAGAAATAATATTATTAGTTTCTGCTGTGCCATCGAAGGAGGGAAACCATCTGGTTCTCTCCCATCGACCATAAACCATCAATGACTAGGAATCATCGGTGGTCGATAGCCATCCCTAATTTGCAGTGCCCTATGGCTGTTTGATAAGTGGGATCTCTGCGTGGTCTGGGGATGACATATAAGTAAGTGTACACTGTTGAAACCTATATTTACTTTCTTATTTAAAAGCTGTACCTGTGCTTGCCAATTGTCACTGGAAGACTTGTGATTTCATTGTACCGGAGATCCAACCAAACAAGGTATGGCAGATGTAGGAAGAGACCGTCAGGAAGAGAGCACAGCGCATTCCCTTCAAGGTGTAGATTCTATAAGCAAACATAGAGAAGACTTTTATACTCATGTATTTTAGCAGTGAAATACTGAATCATATTAGTACAGTGAATGTAGGTACAGATAGAACAAACACAAGCTTACAGCACTCACTGACATTCCCGGGAGCTCTGAGGGACTCCATAGAGAGTAGACCAGCCTCCTGGATCTGCCCTGGTCTGCCCGGGTGCTATATAATGTGATTTGTGGCTGATCTCATCACTGTGGCCCTGCCCCTTGCTGCAGCTTGCCGAGAATCCAAACATAGAAGAATGGGGGCAGGGCCACGAGGACTTGATTCGTGTTGCAGCACCCACTGTCACTCGCCCCTGGGCCTCCTCCTCCAACATTGATGGTGCCGTCAGTGTTTTACATAGATGGCAGGAAACTACCAACAGTGATCCATCAATGGTTTGCACAGTGCAGACAGCGACTCTCACCTAGTGGGCAGCAGAACCCAGTGGGTGGTGAGACTATGTGAACACATTAGGGGTGGGGATAAGCTCCGTACCCCATGTGCGGGGGGAGGAAAAAACAACTGCTTTCTCTGCCATCGATGGTGGAGAACCATCTGCTCTCCGTTATCAATGGTAAAATCATCGACCATCAGTGGCTAACCATCGATGGATGATGGCCATCCCTAGGTAAATACTGTCGTGACTGAGGTTTTTGTGAACCCGGTGTAGTGAAGTCTGTGCGGGCGACTGGAGGATTATGTGAATACTACCACTGACCTGGTTTCTGAAATGCTGTGGACTCTGGGTTTCCTCCGGTGACTGGGAAGAGGAACCGCAGCAGAGATGGCCGAATCTAGGTTCTCCTCATGCAGGATTAGGTCGGCAGACAGGAGGCATGCTGAAGGTCTCCTGAAAGACAGAACTGGAAAGGCACTGATGAATCAGTGAAGAATACCAGGTATAATTGTGCTAAAGGGCACGGGGTGCTTGGAGACACTGAGGTGCTTGCGGACACTGAGGTGCTTGCGGACACTGAGGTGCTTGCGGACACTGAGGTGCTTGGAGACACTGAGGTGCTTGGAGACACTGAGGTGCTTGGAGACACTGAGGTGCTTGGAGACACTGAGGTGCTTGGAGACACTGAGGTGCTTGGAGGCACTGAGGTACGTGGAGGCACTGAGGTACGTGGAGGCACTGAGGTGCGTGGAGGCACTGGGGTGCGTAGAGACACTGGGGTGCGTAGGGGTGCTGAGGCACGGAGGTGCTGGAAGCACGGAGATGCTGTGGCACGGAGGTACTGAGGCACGGAGGTGCTGTGGCACGGAGGTACTGAGGCACGGAGGTGCTGTGGCACGGAGGTGCTGTGGCACGGAGGTGCTGAGGCACGGAGGTGCTGTGGCACGGAGGTACTGAGGCACGGAGGTGCTGTGGCACGGAGGTACTGAGGCACGGAGGTGCTGAGGCACGGAGGTGCTGTGGCACGGAGGTACTGAGGCACGGAGGTGCTGTGGCACGGAGGTACTGAGGCACGGAGGTGCTGTGGCACGGAGGTGCTGTGGCACGGAGGTGCTGAGGCACGGAGGTACTGAGGCACGAAGATGCTGGAAGCACGGAGGTGCTGAGGCACGGAGATGCTGAGGCACGGAGATGCTGAGTCACGGAGATGCTGAGGTGCTGGAAGCACGGAGGTACTGAGGCACGGAGGTACTGAGGCACGGAGGTACTGAGGCACGGGGGTGCTGGAAGCACGGAGGTGCTGGGAGCACGGAGGTGCTGAGGCACGGAGATGCTGAGGCACGGAGATGCTGGGAGCACGGAGATGCTGGGAGCACGGAGGTGCTGGGAGCACGGAGGTGCTGAGGCACGGAGATGCTGAGGCACGAGGTACTGAGCCCTGGAGATCCCAACTACAACAGCAGTAAAACTGAAACACGACAGCTGTGGTTTTCAGGGGAGAACACGGAATTCAGTACTGTGCCTTTAAGACGAAACATTGCAGCTGTACCTTTACATTGAGACTCAGGGAAATGGTGAAATCAAATGGCAACACACAAGTAAACCAAACGGTAACAAGGGAGCAGAGTTTCCACAGGAACTTAGGTACAAAGGTTACCTTTAGGGAGCTCAGCTTAAGACCCACACAAGGCTGTATGTGACACAAGGAACTGGCCCAGATTGCAACTCAGCCTCCTGATTTATACTTCCTGGTCCTTGAAGATTGGTGGGCAGGATTAGGTGATGTCACTGACATGTGACTACTCTAGCCAAGGCTGTGATGTAGAATGAGGCCTAGCAGGCCAAGAGAACACTGAAGCCTGGACTTCTGCAAAACACAGGATGCTTGCTTTTAGATTACTGAATTCAGCCTCACACAGGAGATCACCACAGGTGGAGCTGATTACCTCTCAGGCAGAGAACTCAGGAATACTCATAGTGCTGACAAGCTGTTTAACTCCGTGAGTGAAAAGACACAGGATCCAGGACAGATGGCAGGGGTAAGTCACCAAATATAAACCTACAGTCAGGATTGTGACAGTATCCCCCTCTTCAAGGGTGGACTCCGGACACCCATCTTGAATCTTAGAGGAACTTGATGAATAACTTGTACACAAAGCTTCTAAAAAGTGGAAACCAGAGGGACCAGAACAAAACTTAAGCTGGATTCTTTAGAAGTCTTCCTGATCTTCATCTTCAGAACAGGTAGACCATCCATCATAGACAAGACTGGAATTTCCTTCATCCGAAAGGACTGAGGAATAAACTGTAGAAGGTTCCAAAGGTTTAGGACTAAATTCTTTAACTACAGCGTTACTAAAAGTCTGTAAGTCATGGAACACAGGATCATTACTCTCAAAGAGCATGTTGGCCCACTCCAAAGCTCTTCCTCTGAATGCCAGGAACAGATATCGAGTAACGTTGGAAGGAGTTATTGCACCTAAAGGATCAGACTCCATCCGAGAGAGAAATTGTTCAACCAGAGCGGCATATTGCAATAAATCTCCATCAAAGTAAATAGGTGGAAAACCATCAGACGAAAGCTTAGAGGATGAAACTGAAGAAAGCTTTGGCTGGACGAGTAGGACTGGATTGGATCCGAGGATACTTGGATTGGCTGGAGCCAAAGGAGACGGACCAGGCTGGTCCTGGAGTATTGCTGGACCGGCTGGAACCGGGACGGACTGACCAGGCGGAGCCTGGAGTATTGCTGGACCGGCTGGAACCGGGACGGACTGACCAGGCGGAGCCTGGAGTATTGCTGGACCGGCTGGAACCGGGACGGACTGACCAGGCTGGGCCTGGAGTATTGCTGGACCGGCTGGAACCGGGACGGACTGACCAGGCAGAACCTGGAGTATTGCTGGACCGGCTGGAACCGGGACGGACTGACCAGGCGGAGCCTGGAGTATTGCTGGACCGGCTGGAACCGGGACGGACTGACCAGGCTGGGCCTGGAGTATTGCTGGACCGGCTGGAACCGGGACGGACTGACCAGGCAGGGCCTGGAATATTGCTGGACCGGCTGGAACCGGGATGGGCTGAGCCCTTTCTTCACAGGGCTGGGCTGAGGCAAGAGCCCCCACTTCACGGGGCTGGGCTGAGGCAAGAGCCCCCTCTTCACGGGGCTGGGCTGAGGCAAGAGCCCCCTCTTCACGGGGCTGGGCAGCACTCTGTAGAATCTCTGGCTGGGCAGCACTCTGTAGAATCTCTGGCTGGGCAGCACTCTGTAGAATCTCTGGCTGGGCAGCACTCTGTAGAATCTCTGGCTGGGCAGCACTCTGTAGAATCTCTGGCTGGGCAGCACTCTGTAGAATCTCTGGCTGGGCAGCACTCTGTAGACTCACTGGCTGGGCAGCACTCTGTAGACTCACTGGCTGGGCAGCACTCTGTAGACTCACAGGCTGGGCAGCACTCTGTAGACTCACAGGCTGGGCAGCACTCTGTAGACTCACAGGCTGGGCAGCACTCTGAAGACTCACTGGCTGGGCAGCACTCTGAAGACTCACTGGGGCTGGACGCTCTGAAGACGCCCCTCCTGGGGCTGGACGCTCTGAAGACGCCCCTCCTGGGGCTGGATGCTCTGAAGACGCCCCTCCTGGGGCTGGATGCTCTGAAGACGCCCCTCCTGGGGCTGGACGCTCTGAAAACGCCCCTCCTGGGGCTGGACGCACGGACTCCTCTGTGACTGTAAATGGCTTGAACATTCTTCTCTGGACACCCAACTTGGGATAAGGTCTTTTAACCACCGGACCCCAGTCATAAATTTGAGTCTCTCTCAGAAGAGTAGCCTTCTTGATACCCCCGTCAGCAGCAGAAGGATCGGATACTGTGGATGACTTGTAGACATGAGCACTATGATACTGAGATTTGTCACTATTACCTGGCTTGCGAAGAATGCAGTCTTTAACAAAATGACCAGAATTTCCACAGTAAAGACAGAGATGTAGCTCCTTACGCCGCTGACGTTCAGCTTCAGAGAGCTTGGGCCGTGGATAGCTCTGATGAAAAAC
Organism: Pseudophryne corroboree; assembly: GCF_028390025.1. Lineage (NCBI taxonomy): Eukaryota > Metazoa > Chordata > Amphibia > Anura > Myobatrachidae > Pseudophryne > Pseudophryne corroboree. The sequence goes on from NC_086446.1 coordinate 719,477,344, forward strand.
TTTCCCTTGCGCAGAGGAAGAGACTCTATTAACTGGATGGGACAAAACAGGATCAACAACGTTGGTAGTATTCCTGAGGAGATCAGGCATCACAGAGAGAATACTAGGCAAAAGTTCTTGTAACTGTAGTAACATCTGGTAGAAAATCTGCAGTTGGTCAGGAGTCTTAGAGCAGAAGGTCATAGAATCTCTGGAGGACGAATTCCGCTGCAGACACTGTGCCAATCGATGCTGAGTCGACTCCAGACCTTCCAAGCGTCCTGCAATATTGCTTAGGAGGTCATGCGTCAGACTAACACTTTCGGCCGGGTCCATGTGGCCAGTTCCTACTGTCGTGACTGAGGTTTTTGTGAACCCGGTGTAGTGAAGTCTGTGCGGGCGACTGGAGGATTATGTGAATACTACCACTGACCTGGTTTCTGAAATGCTGTGGACTCTGGGTTTCCTCCGGTGACTGGGAAGAGGAACCGCAGCAGAGATGGCCGAATCTAGGTTCTCCTCATGCAGGATTAGGTCGGCAGACAGGAGGCATGCTGAAGGTCTCCTGAAAGACAGAACTGGAAAGGCACTGATGAATCAGTGAAGAATACCAGGTATAATTGTGCTAAAGGGCACGGGGTGCTTGGAGACACTGAGGTGCTTGCGGACACTGAGGTGCTTGCGGACACTGAGGTGCTTGCGGACACTGAGGTGCTTGCGGACACTGAGGTGCTTGGAGACACTGAGGTGCTTGGAGACACTGAGGTGCTTGGAGACACTGAGGTGCTTGGAGACACTGAGGTGCTTGGAGACACTGAGGTGCTTGGAGGCACTGAGGTACGTGGAGGCACTGAGGTACGTGGAGGCACTGAGGTGCGTGGAGGCACTGGGGTGCGTAGAGACACTGGGGTGCGTAGGGGTGCTGAGGCACGGAGGTGCTGGAAGCACGGAGATGCTGTGGCACGGAGGTACTGAGGCACGGAGGTGCTGTGGCACGGAGGTGCTGTGGCACGGAGGTGCTGAGGCACGGAGGTACTGAGGCACGAAGATGCTGGAAGCACGGAGGTGCTGAGGCACGGAGATGCTGAGGCACGGAGATGCTGAGTCACGGAGATGCTGAGGTGCTGGAAGCACGGAGGTACTGAGGCACGGAGGTACTGAGGCACGGAGGTACTGAGGCACGGGGGTGCTGGAAGCACGGAGGTGCTGGGAGCACGGAGGTGCTGAGGCACGGAGATGCTGAGGCACGGAGATGCTGGGAGCACGGAGATGCTGGGAGCACGGAGGTGCTGGGAGCACGGAGGTGCTGAGGCACGGAGATGCTGAGGCACGAGGTACTGAGCCCTGGAGATCCCAACTACAACAGCAGTAAAACTGAAACACGACAGCTGTGGTTTTCAGGGGAGAACACGGAATTCAGTACTGTGCCTTTAAGACGAAACATTGCAGCTGTACCTTTACATTGAGACTCAGGGAAATGGTGAAATCAAATGGCAACACACAAGTAAACCAAACGGTAACAAGGGAGCAGAGTTTCCACAGGAACTTAGGTACAAAGGTTACCTTTAGGGAGCTCAGCTTAAGACCCACACAAGGCTGTATGTGACACAAGGAACTGGCCCAGATTGCAACTCAGCCTCCTGATTTATACTTCCTGGTCCTTGAAGATTGGTGGGCAGGATTAGGTGATGTCACTGACATGTGACTACTCTAGCCAAGGCTGTGATGTAGAATGAGGCCTAGCAGGCCAAGAGAACACTGAAGCCTGGACTTCTGCAAAACACAGGATGCTTGCTTTTAGATTACTGAATTCAGCCTCACACAGGAGATCACCACAGGTGGAGCTGATTACCTCTCAGGCAGAGAACTCAGGAATACTCATAGTGCTGACAAGCTGTTTAACTCCGTGAGTGAAAAGACACAGGATCCAGGACAGATGGCAGGGGTAAGTCACCAAATATAAACCTACAGTCAGGATTGTGACAAATACCAGTCATGTGAATGACTGTAAGAGCCATGTAACACAAATCTTTTTTTTTTTATAGTATTGTGGGACATTATGCCGATGTTTGCGCAGTTGTCCGATGCTTTTTTGTATGGCACGTGCATTCTGGTGATTACAGAAGGGGGATGCAGTGCTATTTTGGATACAGGGATCTGGTATTTCAGTGGGCATTTGTGGGTGGTAACAGAGGCTATGTAGATGGAGATGTGTCGCAGCCAGTGACTGCATCTAAAGACGCAGTTGCAATGGCCCCAATGCCAATGTTAAGAAGAAAATTCTAAGCAACCATGGGGCTGTTCTAGTGTTCGATGATGCGACTAATGGTGCGACTTTTCACGCAAAGCGGCAGATTAGAGACTCAGCCAGTGGGCGCCTGTGTATAAATTCCACCGGTTGTGGCATTAGCACAAATTTGCCTCTGCACCAGAGGTGGATTTAGACCTCATGGGGCCCTAAGCAAGATACAGATTTGGGGCCCCCCTCCCTCAAACAATCCACAGCACTATATTTTCCTTCTTGATTTATTACTCTTACATTATTTGTTGTTTTTATACCTCTATTACAGTATATTACTTTCCCCCTTCACTGAGTGTACCATGTCCACTCACTGACTGCATTTTATAAAACCCATTATTACCCTCTTCTGTCAGTGTGACTGTATTGATTATATATCAGAGCCCTACTAATTTTAGCAGGCAGGTCCCCATCATCAATACACAGTAGTACTTCAAATAGAGTATAATGGCATATTGATATATCATTGGTTAGCGGAGGTCTTGGTTCACAGTAAATGCCCTTCATACAGCCATATCAGCGGGCCCTCCTGGGACCCACAGGGCCATAAGCAGCCACCTTGGTTGCCTTGTGGTAAATCCTCCTCTGCACTGCGTAAAAAAGACGCAGTCGTAACTTCATTTGCATCCACATCTGAAAGAGGCCCTGTATGTGTAAATGACACTGTTTATCACATGCAGCATAGTGGTGATGCGGACAGGATCCCAGCAGTCAGTACATCTATGGATCCCGGCGGTTGGGATTTTGACAGTCAGGATGTCGCTGACAGAATTCTGACGGGGTCAGGATAGTGACTGCTGGGATTTCGATACTAACCCACATAGTAGGGTTAAATAACAAAACTAATGCTCATATATAAAATCTATTTTCCAGGAACGTTGAGAAGGGCTTCAAACGATCCAATTCCATTGTTTGATTACCATGTTCTACAACATACTTTATATGCAGGATGGTTTAAAAAATGGCCCCCAAATATGTACTACTATAGCAAAGCAATTACTTTTATAGTCAAGTAACGATCCAAATGTGGCAAACCCATAACTTCAATACAAACGGACAGTGCGCTGGATGATAGTCTTTTGTTTTATATTTTCAGTAATGATTAGGTGAGCATTAAGTAAAGCCTTAGCCAGCTCTCGGATTTAACACATCACATCTGATTTCTCTGAGAAAGGAATTATCTTACATACACAGTAAATCTGGCTTATAACAGCTCTAACGTAATAAGTAGGATTAAACTGAATTACTGCGGAATCATTTGGTGAAGATTCAGTGTTCGATCAGCATTCAGTGCATTACTATTCAAAAATAAATTGCCACAAAAATGACAAGTATGGTATTAAATTATTTATATAAATGCTCTCTGTTACTTTCAAGACATGTCATTTAGTAATATGCACAGAAGCCATAAGGGGTATATTCAATTGCAGTTGAAAGCTGCCGTCTGTCGGAAAGACGTCAGTTTTCGACTTTTTTAGGTCGGAAGGGGTGCAGATCTATTCAATACACCCCAGAATTTTCCGACAAGTCGGGAATTCCGACTTGTCGGAAAGCACTTGGATCGGTGGAATATAGTGATGAGCGGATTCGGTTTTACTCGGTTTTACTCGGTTCTCAAAACCGAATCTTATTGGCTCACCGAGTAAAACCGAGTAAAACCGAATCCGCTCATCACTAGAAATAGCCGCCGATCCGCGTGCTTCTGTCGGAAACGGTGCCAAATCTGACAGGTTATGTCCCCCTTTCCGACCATCTCAATCCGACTTTAAAAAAAAGTCGGATTGAGGGGAAGGAGCTGAGAGGAGGAGACGGGGAGAGCCGCGGGGAGACAGGGGAGAGCAGCGGCTGCAGCAGCGTAGCAGGAGGATGTGGTACTGCCGCTGCTCACGGCAGCGTCCACCCAACTCCAGCAAGTGAGGTCCCGCTTGCTGGAGCCGGGCTGACGCTACCGTGAGGTTTGGCAGCGGTGCCACATCCTCTTGCTACGCTGCTTGATCACAGAAGTGATCAAGCCCCACTAGCGGGCAAAACCGGTCTTCCGCTGCCGTTCACCGTCCCGTTGCTGCTCACCGCTACACCTCTGTTGAGGACTCACAGGACGATTTCCCCCTGACAGCTTCGGTCCTCTGGTAACCCTGGCCACAGCGGCAGCTATATCCATCTGCCGCAGCTGTCGCCATAACTGCACTTATCTTGCTGCTGTTCAGCTCTGATCTCTTTGTAAAACTGGTCACAGGTGTAGCTATATCTTTCTGTTGCCGCCACACTTATATATAGGATCTACCACGTATTCTCTTCTGGTGGTCTCGGTCCTCCCCAGTACACTGAGCACAGTTTTAAATATATCTGACCATCGTGTCATAATAATATATATTGACTGTCAATAGTGCTTGATGCTTAGGGATTGGATACTCGGTTTGGACATAGTAAATCATTCGGAGTTTGTCTTCCTCTGCTATACGTAGTATTTACCTTTGTGAGGGATTCCTCATTACATTTGTGATACACGACAATCTGATCAGGGCTACATGTAATGGCATATTTAAGCACAGTTTGAATGTAATTATTTTCTCTGTTTTTGATGTTATGCATATTGGTGGTCATTCAGAGTTGTTCGCTCACTAGCAGATTTTAGCAGCATTGCACACGCTAGGCCGCCGCCCTCTGGGAGTGTATCTTAGCTTAGCAGAATAGCGAACGAAAGATTAGCAAAAATGCTACTAAATAATTCCCTGCAGTTTCTAAGTAGCTCCAGACCTACTCCTAGACTGCGATCACCTCAGTCCGTTTAGTTCCTGGTTTGACGTCACAAACACGCCCTGCGTTCGGCCAGCCACTCCCCCGTTTCCCCAGCCACTCCTGCGTTTTTACCTGGCACGCCTGCGTTTTTTAGCACACTCCCTGAAAACGGCCAGTTTCCGCCCAGAAACACCCACTTCCTGTCAATCACACTACAATCACTCGAGCGAAGAAAAAACGTTGCTCGAGCTTCTGTAAATCTACAAAGTTTTGTGTGAAAGTACTTAGCGCATGTACCATGCGCATGTGCATTTTTGCAGTTTTTTCAGTTGATCGCTGCAATGCGAAAATCATCAGCGAGCGAACAACTCGGAATGACCACCATTGGCTCATGAGTATACCAGAATGCAATTTGACTACATGATTTATATACATGCCTATGCTTATACCAGGATGAACCTATAAATGTCAGGAAGAAACGCTATATATTTTGTTGGTGATATTATATCTTTATTGCCCTCGTGTTAATTTTGTATTACCCATGTTGTAAAACAATTTTCTGTTAACAATTTTCTGTATATTTGGTACAGTAGAGAACAATATTGTTCCAAAGGATCATTATTCCAATAGAGGGATTGATTCAACACATATTGTTAATCTTCCTTTTCGTGGACTGATCCGGAGGAATAAACTAGTGGACCGTATACGGAATATTATCACTACCTCCGCCTAACATTGGCAGCAGGTCCACCTTTTGTTCCTTCCTACTTTTTGTCTATTCAAACAATTTCTGTGTTTTCAAGTGATCTCTCATCAGTGATCCAAGGAGTGTGTTGTGACATTAATAACAATATACTATCATACCACACTGAAGACGCCCAAAAACATTTCGAACTTGGAAGCTAAACAGTGATGGGCTTGGTTAATACTTGGATGGGAGACCACCTGGGAATACCAAGTGTAGTAGAATTAGAGATGAGCGGGTTCGGTTCCTCGGAATCCGAACCCGCCCGAACTTCAGGTTTCTTTACACGGGGCCGAGCGACTCGGATCTTCCCGCCTTGCTCGGTTAACCCGAGCGCGCCCGAACGTCATCATCCCGCTGTCGGATTCTCGCGAGGCTCGTATTCTATCGCGAGACTCGGATTCTATATAAGGAGCCGCGCATCGCCGCCATTTTCACACGTGCATTGAGATTGATAGGGAGAGGACGTGGCTGGCGTCCTCTCCGTTTAGACTAGAGTACTAGAGAGAGACACAAATTTTGGGGAGCATATTATTAGGAGGAGTACTACTTGCTGCTGATAGTGTGACCAGTGACCACCAGTTTAATTAATCCGTTCTCTGCCTGAAAAAAAACGATACACAGTGTGACACAGTCACATACCATATCTGTGCTCAGCCCAGTGTGCTGCATCATATGTAATACTGTATATCATTATCTGACTGTGCTGAGTGCTCACTGCTCACACAGCTTAAATTGTGGGGGAGACTGGGGAGCAGTTATAGCAGGAGTACATATTTTAAAGTACAGTGCACACTTTTGCTGCCAGAGTGCCACTGCCAGTGTGACTGACCAGTGACCACTGACCACCAGTATTGTGATTGTCTGCTGACCACCAGTATATTGTGATTGTCTGCCTGAAAAAGTTAAACACTCGTCGTGTGGTGTTTTTATAAGCGCATTCTGCAGACAGTGTCCAGCAGGTCCGTCATTACATAATATATACCTGTCCGGCTGCAGTACTAGTGTGATATATATATATTTTAATTTTATCTCATTATCATCCAGTCTATATTAGCAGCAGACACAGTATGGTAGTCCACGGCTGTAGCTACCTCTGTGTCGGCAGTCGCTCGTCCATCCATAATTGTATACCACCTACCCGTGGTTTTTTTTTTTTTCTATCTTCTTGATACTAGTAGCTTACTTTAGGAGTCTGCAGTGCTGAGTCTGACAGACAGTGTCCAGCAGGTCCGTCATTACATAATATATACCTGTCCGGCTGCAGTACTAGTGTGATATATATATATATATATTTTAATTTTATCTCATTATCATCCAGTCTATATTAGCAGCAGACACAGTACGGTAGTCCACGGCTGTAGCTACCTCTGTGTCGGCAGTCGCTCGTCCATCCATAATTGTATACCACCTACCCGTGGTTTTTTTTTTTTTCTATCTTCTTGATACTAGTAGCTTACTTTAGGAGTCTGCAGTGCTGACAGACAGTGTCCAGCAGGTCCGTCATTACATAATATATACCTGTCCGGCTGCAGTACTAGTGTGATATATATATATATTTTAATTTTATCTCATTATCATCCAGTCTATATTAGCAGCAGACACAGTACGGTAGTCCACGGCTGTAGCTACCTCTGTGTCGGCAGTCGCTCGTCATCCATAAGTATACTAGTATCCATCCATCTCCATTGTTTACCTGAGGTGCCTTTTAGTTGTGCCTATTAAAATATGGAGAACAAAAATGTTGAGGTTCCAAAAATAGGGAAAGATCAAGATCGACTTCCACCTCGTGCTGAAGCTGCTGCCACTAGTCATGGCCGAGACGATGAAATGCCAGCAACGTCGTCTGCCAAGGCCGATGCCCAATGTCATAGTACAGAGCATGTAAAATCCAAAACACCAAATATCAGTAAAAAAAGGACTCAAAAATCTAAAATAAAATTGTCGTCGGAGAAGCGTAAACTTGCCAATATGCCATTTACCACACGGAGTGGCAAGGAACGGCTGAGGCCCTGGCCTATGTTCATGGCTAGTGGTTCAGCTTCACATGAGGATGGAAGCACTCAGCCTCTCGCTAGAAAAATGAAAAGACTCAAGCTGGCAAAAGCACAGCAAAGAACTGTGCGTTCTTCGAAATCCCAAATCCACAAGGAGAGTCCAATTGTGTCGGTTGCGATGCCTGACCTTCCCAACACTGGACGTGAAGAGCATGCGCCTTCCACCATTTGCACGCCCCCTGCAAGTGCTGGAAGGAGCACCCGCAGTCCAGTTCCTGATAGTCAGATTGAAGATGTCAGTGTTGAAGTACACCAGGATGGGGAGGATATGGGTGTTGCTGGCGCTGGGGAGGAAATTGACAAGGAGGATTCTGATGGTGAGGTGGTTTGTTTAAGTCAGGCACCCGGGGAGACACCTGTTGTCCGTGGGAGGAATATGGCCATTGACATGCCTGGTCAAAATACCAAAAAAATCAGCTCTTCGGTGTGGAAGTATTTCAACATTTGTCAAGCCGTGTGTTGCCTTTGTCAAGCTGTAATAAGTAGGGGTAAGGACGTTAACCACCTCGGAACATCCTCCCTTATACGTCACCTGCAGCGCATTCATAATAAGTCAGTGACAAGTTCAAAAACTTTGGGCGACAGCGGAAGCAGTCCACTGACCAGTAAATCCCTTCCTCTTGTAACCAAGCTCACGCAAACCACCCCACCAACTCCCTCAGTGTCAATTTCCTCCTTCCCCAGGAATGCCAATAGTCCTGCAGGCCATGTCACTGGCAATTCTGACGAGTCCTCTCCTGCCTGGGATTCCTCCGATGCATCCTTGCGTGTAACGCCTACTGCTGCTGGCGCTGCTGTTGTTGCTGCTGGGAGTCAATGGTCATCCCAGAGGGGAAGTCGTAAGCCCACTTTTACTACTTCCACCAAGCAATTGACTGTCCAACAGTCCTTTGCGAGGAAGATGAAATATCACAGCAGTCATCCTGTTGCAAAGCGGATAACTGAGGCCTTGACAACTATGTTGGTGTTAGACGTGCGTCCGGTATCCGCCGTTAGTTCACAGGGAACTAGACAATTTCTTGAGGTAGTGTGCCCCCGTTACCAAATACCATCTAGGTTCCACTTCTCTAGGCAGGCGATACCGAGAATGTACACGGACGTCAGAAAAAGACTCACCAGTGTCCTAAAAAATGCAGTTGTACCCAATGTCCACTTAACCACGGACATGTGGACAAGTGGAGCAGGGCAGGGTCAGGACTATATGACTGTGACAGCCCACTGGGTAGATGTATGGACTCCCGCCGCAAGAACAGCAGCGGCGGCACCAGTAGCAGCATCTCGCAAACGCCAACTCTTTCCTAGGCAGGCTACGCTTTGTATCACCGGTTTCCAGAATACGCACACAGCTGAAAACCTCTTACGGCAACTGAGGAAGATCATCGCGGAATGGCTTACCCCAATTGGACTCTCCTGTGGATTTGTGGCATCGGACAACGCCAGCAATATTGTGTGTGCATTAAATATGGGCAAATTCCAGCACGTCCCATGTTTTGTAACATACCTTGAATTTGGTGGTGCAGAATTATTTAAAAAACGAGAGTGGCGTGCAAGAGATGCTGTCGGTGGCCAGAAGAATTGCGGGACACTTTCGGCGTACAGGCACCACGTACAGAAGACTGGAGCACCACCAAAAACGCCTGAACCTGCCCTGCCATCATCTGAAGCAAGAAGTGGTAACGAGGTGGAATTCAACCCTATATATGCTTCAGAGGTTGGAGGAGCAGCAAAAGGCCATTCAAGCCTATACAATTGAGCACGATATAGGAGGTGGAATGCACCTGTCTCAAGCGCAGTGGAGAATGATTTCAACGTTGTGCAAGGTTCTGCTGCCCTTTGAACTTGCCACACGTGAAGTCAGTTCAGACACTGCCAGCCTGAGTCAGGTCATTCCCCTCATCAGGCTTTTGCAGAAGAAGCTGGAGACATTGAAGGAGGAGCTAACACAGAGCGATTCTGCTAGGCATGTGGGACTTGTGGATGGAGCCCTTAATTCGCTTAACAAGGATTCACGGGTGGTCAATCTGTTGAAATCAGAGCACTACATTTTGGCCACCGTGCTCGATCCCAGATTTAAAACCTACCTTGGATCTCTCTTTCCGGCACACACAAGTCTGCTGGGGTTCAAAGACCTGCTGGTGAGAAAATTGTCAAGTCAAGCGGAACGCGACCTGTCAACATCTCCTCCTTCACATTCTCCCGCAACTGGGGGTGCGAGGAAAAGGCTCAGAATTCCGAGCCCACCCGCTGGCGGTGATGCAGGGCAGTCTGGAGCGACTGCTGATGCCGACATCTGGTCCGGACTGAAGGACCTGCCAACGATTACGGCCATGTCGTCTACTGGCACTGCATATGATTCTCTCCCCATTGAAAGAATGGTGGAGGATTATATGAGTGACCGCATCCAAGTAGGCACGTCAGACAGTCCGTACTTATACTGGCAGGAAAAAGAGGCAATTTGGAGGCCCTTGCACAAACTGGCTTTATTCTACCTAAGTTGCCCTCCCACAAGTGTGTACTCCGAAAGAGTGTTTAGTGCCGCCGCTCACCTTGTCAGCAATCGGCGTACGAGGTTACTTCCAGAAAATGTGGAGAAGATGATGTTCATTAAAATGAATTATAATCAATTCCTCAGTGGAGACATTGACCAGCAGCAATTGCCTCCACAAAGTACACAGGGAGCTGAGATGGTGGATTCCAGTGGGGACGAATTGATAATCTGTGAGGAGGGGGATGTACACGGTGATATATCGGAGGATGATGATGATGAGGTGGACATCTTGCCTCTGTAGAGCCAGTTTGTGCAAGGAGAGATTAATTGCTTCTTTTTTGGTGGGGGTCCAAACCAACCCGTCATTTCAGTCACAGTCGTGTGGCAGACCCTGTCACTGAAATGATGGGTTGGTTAAAGTGTGCATGTCCTGTTTATACAACATAAGGGTGGGCGGGAGGGCCCAAGGACAATTCCATCTTGCACCTCTTTTTTCTTTCATTTTTCTTTGCGTCATGTGCTGTTTGGGGAGTGTTTTTTGGAAGGGCCATCCTGCGTGACACTGCAGTGCCACTCCTAGATGGGCCAGGTGTTTGTGTCGGCCACTAGGGTCGCTTATCTTACTCACACAGCTACCTCATTGCGCCTCTTTTTTTCTTTGCGCCATGTGCTGTTTGGGGAGTGATTTTTGGAAGGGCCATCCTGCGTGACACTGCAGTGCCACTCCTAGATGGGCCAGGTGTTTGTGTCGGCCACTAGGGTCGCTTAGCTTACTCACACAGCTACCTCATTGCGCCTCTTTTTTTCTTTGCGTCATGTGCTGTTTGGGGAGTGTTTTTTGGAAGGGCCATCCTGCGTGACACTGCAGTGCCACTCCTAGATGGGCCAGGTGTTTGTGTCGGCCACTAGGGTCGCTTAGCTTAGTCATCCAGCGACCTCGGTGCAAATTTTAGGACTAAAAATAATATTGTGAGGTGTGAGGTGTTCAGAATAGACTGAAAATGAGTGGAAATTATGGTTTTTGAGGTTAATAATACTTTGGGATCAAAATGACCCCCAAATTCTATGATTTAAGCTGTTTTTTAGTGTTTTTTGAAAAAAACACCCGAATCCAAAACACACCCGAATCCGACAAAAAAAATTCGGTGAGGTTTTGCCAAAACGCGGTCGAACCCAAAACACGGCCGCGGAACCGAACCCAAAACCAAAACACAAAACCCGAAAAATTTCAAGTGCACATCTCTAAGTAGAATAGATATCTGGTTGTCACTCCATGCCTAACACTGACAGCAGAATCACTGTTCATTTCTTCTTTCAATCTAAGCATTATACACAATTTGTATAATATCTATAATATCGAATGTTGAATTAAGACACTCAATTTTTTGTTAGACAACAGAGGTGACCTTTTCGAGAGTCCCCTCTATTGACCAGGTGGTCTCTATTATTATTATTAAGAGTTTGCAGGTGGAGCAGCGTGGTCTATAATTCAATAAATGAACCTATCTTAAGTGATCACACATGACCACATAATTTCGGACATACGTTTTCTTAATTACATATGTTGTTTGTCCCCAACGATTGGATACATTGTTTATTTTAGAGGACAATTAATAAAATGTATGTTTTAAATCTCTATAATATTTGGATTTTCATATAATATTAATAAGAGTACACCCACAAAGGAGTCTTTCTTCTTCTCTATTTTTGTTTAACGTCTAGGTTGTAGCAACAGAACAATGTAAAATGTGTTTCCATACAAGTCTCATACTTTGGGGGCAATTCAATTGTTTTTCCTCGCAGTAGCCACTCGATGGTGCTCAACAGAGCAATTCAATTGTTGCTCCATTCGGGCACAATGAGCTGTGGGGAGACACATTTCAACTCACAGCCCCTGGAGGTGGAGAGCTGAAATGTGCCAAAGTGACCTGTTTGGGCACTCAAACTGCACTTTTCTTGTCGCACTCAGCACAGGTCAGCTTTAGCCATTTTACACGGCTAAACCCCGGCTGTATGTGGGCAATCAGCAAGTAAAAACAAACAAAAAAACAATTGAATTGCGCCCTGCAATCTCCCATTACTTTAGACGGGAGATTGGCGGGCAAAACAATTGAATCGCCCCCTTTGTGTCACATGTAACCTTTGCTCCTCATCCACACTGGTCAGAGCTTAAACACACTGCTCTGCTGTTACCAACTGTATGTGTTCATCATGCCAGATCAGGTAAGTTAGCACGGCATGTGGTTCAGTACTGAAATTGATTTTAAGTACTGTCACTGTTAAAGCGGAATCTAAAGGTGTAACACTGTAATCAGTACTCTTACTGCCTCTTCCAATCAACACAACAGCACTTTAAAGTCTAATAGCTGATTTTACAGAAGATGTTAATTAAGTCTGATAATTGTTTGTTCCTTAATTATAATTACATAGAGATACAAAATGTGTGAGCTTGTTATATCATTATATTTTTGGTGTTTACAGAGATGTAGGGCATTAGTAGAATGTTAAACAGAGCTGCAGTGTACAGCCTTTTTATACTGGCAGGGTGAATTAACCTACCTTTATATCGGGGGTATCTCTGTAAAGGTCTTCACTCAGATAATGTAGTTTTTTCTTACTTAGGTCCAAAGTATCAGAGTTAGAGGAGGATCTATTTCCATTTAGTAGTTCCATTGAGTTACCGGTATAATTTACAATGACATTGTGAGTAATATTGTCTTTAGAAGATATCGTATCCATTGCCTATCAATGTCTGTAGAAGCTGGAACAGAACAGAAAATCATTGATGTGTGATGCCATTAAGATGCACAATTCAATATAGGTCACAGTAGGAATGAAGACAGACAAAAAGCTGTGGAGGTGTAAGAGACTGTTAATTGTATTGAAATCTAAGGGGTCTATTTACTAAGCCTTGGCTGGAGATAAAGTGGACGGAGATAAGTTACCAGCCAATCAGCTCCTGTCATGTTACAGGCTGGGTTTAAAAAATGGGAGTTAGGAGCTGATTGGCTGGTACTTTATCTCTATCCAAGGCTTAGTAAATAGACCCCAAAGACTCCTAAAATTTTGATTGCGTAGGTGTAATCTATTAACCCAAAATATGACACAAAAATACTCACATAAGCAGATGCTATAAGGAGTGAAAAGGTTAATCAAAACAAAAGCGGCATGTCTGTCTAAAAATGATTGGACGGCCCCAAAATTATCTCTCACGCACACTAACATTTATATAGTTCTGTCAAGATTAAGATTTGGCTCCAAAGCTGACACTTTGTGGAAGTTTTCCGTTATTCCCTGACTTATTTTAAAATACGGTCACAACGTAAATTAATTAGAGTTACCGTAACCCAAGCAGTTAGAGTACATGCCTTAAATGGAGAATGTACAACCAACCAAGCAAACAATGGCCCTCATTCCGAGTTGATCGGTCGCAAGGCGAATTTAGCAGAGTTACACACGCTAAGCCGCCGCCTACTGGGAGTGAATCTTAGCTTCTTAAAATTGCGACCGATGTATTCGCAATATTGCGATTACTAACTACTTAGCAGTTTCAGAGTAGCTTCAGACTTACTCTGCCTGTGCGATCATTTCAGTGCTTGTCGTTCCTGGTTGACGTCACAAACACACCCAGCGTTCGCCCAGGCACTCCCACCGTTTCCCCGGCCACTCCTGCGTTTTTTCCGGAAACGGTAGCGTTTTCAGCCACACGCCCCTGAAACGCCGTGTTTCCGCCCAGTAACACCCATTTCCTGTCAATCACATTACGATCGCCGGAGCGATGAAAAAGCCGTGAGTAAAATTACTTTCTTCATAGTAAAGTTACTTGGCGCAGTCGCAGTGCGAACATTGCGCATGCGTACTAAGCGGATTTTCACTGCGATGCGATGAAAAATACCGAGCGAACAACTCGGAATGAGGGCCAATGTATGTTCTAAGTTAAGAACACAAGGACAGAATGTTATTAGGGAGTTCAATATGACAAAGAAAGTCAAAATGTTTAATATAGGCTATGCTATTGCAACACATTTTCACAAAAATCAACAGTGGTAAATACAGAATTCAAAAACTCATGGGCAGTCAAGCAGGGGAATGAGAATAAATATGAAAGATGGGAAGATCTTCAAGAGCAGATTCACCACCAAGAAATGAGTACAGTGTTGTTCCAGTACAATTGGATTTGCTGCTGCTTGAAGCAATTATTGTTACGTGTGTAGTTAGCTTAGAGAAGTAATGTCAATGGTATGTCTATAAAGGGTGCAGTGTGTGCAGTGCACATGACCGTTTTCATTGTGTTTTGCGCATACGTACTAGTGAAGTCACCGGGAAAATGTCCACTGCAGAGCGCCAGAGTCTATTAGTGCTCAGTATATATATATATATATATATATATATATATATATATATATATATATATATATATATATATATAGAGTGCAGTCCCTTACACAAGAAAATATAATAATAGAATATACAACTTAATTAGCTCCTATAGGGGCCTATTTATCAAGGTGAACGGGGCTGTAACACATGCAGAAACAGTAGTTCCCTATGTTTCTCAAATATTACAATTATTGACTCATTCACCATTTCTATACAGCACAGTCAATGCGCTAAGTGTGACATCAGATAGCTTTAGCCCGATGGGCCCCACACCTTCATGTAGGAAGGAGACTGGATTAAGGAGGGATCCACTGGCGTGACTACCGTTGGTGCAGGGGTTGCAGCTGCTATCGGGCCCGAACTGACTTCATGGCCCGCTGCTCCCCCTGCACCCAGTCACAGTCCCCCATACAAATGTACCTGCTGAGAGAAGGGCCCTGTCACACCTCCAGGGGTCACAAAAGCCCAGCAAACCCTCCCCTTCCTTAGTTGCCACGGAGCAAGGAGGAGAAAGCGGGTGATGACGGAGATCTGTGCTGCCCTCCACCCCTGCAGCCACTCCATGTGGGGGAGGGGGGAGCAGAGCTCGGCCACAGTCTCTCTGATGACTCCTCTGTGCCACCGGCCTCACACTTTACCAGCCAGGCGGCGCCATGGGGCTGTGCAAGGTGAGCTCCGTATTCTCCCTGGTTCTCCCTGTTGTTGGCCTCCACGAACCCGGCAGAGAAAGCAGCTCCGATGCCGGGGGCCTGTACCTTGGTTTCCTTCTCTGACACTCTGCAGCTCACCCCGAGGTGGATTGGAGCACAGATCGGTGAGTGCCTGCGGAGCCCTGTAACCCCTCACCCTTAGTGTGTGACCCCCTGTACCAACCTACCGCCCTCCTGTCTGATGTATGACCCCCTGTACCCGCCGCCATAACCCCAGTGTGTGACCCCCTGTACCCACCTACTGCCCTCTGTAGTGTTCACTCTAGGCTGTTTTAGCAGGGTGCCGTGCCCTGCCCGTTTTTTAGCAGGCAAAACCCGCCCTGCCCCTTTTGCGGCGCCCTGCTAGAACAGCCGCCCGCTTCCTGCCCTCCCGGCGTGTATAGATGCCGTGCGCATGCGCGCGGCATCCATTCATGCATTGGGAGAGAGATGGGGGAAGCCCAGCACCGACGGAGGTGCCGGCCACAGACGCTCTCTACAGTAGCGTCTGTGGGCCGCACCGCCCCCTAAAATGACGGCGTGGCCACGCCCCCTATGCCCTCGGAGTCCGGCGCCATGCCCCTTTTCACTCCTAGAGTGAACACTACCTCTGACATGTGACTCCCTCCCCTCCTTGAGTGTGTGACCCCTGTACCTCCCTACCCCCATGTGTATGACACACTATACACCCCTACCCCTCCCCATGTATGACATACTGTACACCCCCTTCACCTATGTGTGTGACACCCTCTTCCCCCCCCATATATATCATACTGCGCACCACCTATCCTTGTGTGTGTTTGTGACACCTTGTATCCCCATTCTACCGATGGGTGTATGGCACCCTGTGCCCCACTCTACCCATGTGTGTATGTCACCCTGTAGAAGGGGGGTCCTTTCAAAAATCTGCTATGGGGCCCACAAAGTCAGTGTAAACCTTCCGTCCTACTATTAGCAGTGAAAGTGGTAGGTCATGAGAAAGGCAGCTATGATAAAATGCTTTAGTAGCTTTAGTTCGGCTGATACAAATCACTTAAAACAAACCGTACACAGTTATTTCTGAGTCCCATCAATTATTAAGCTAAAGCATATTATAATAACATATATAACGGCATGTCCTGCATTAGTAATCATGTGCAAAAGTCAGTAGGCTCTCTATTATTATCCTTTATTTATATGGCGCCACAAGGGTTCCGCAGCGCCCAATTACAGAGTACATAAACAAATGAGCACAGAAGGAAACAGTGACTACAGTACAATGCAGGACAACTATCTCTTTTAAGTAACTATTTTTTATCACTTTGAAGCCACCTGGGCTCTCTATCCAAATGCACATTTAAAGCAAAATTATAACATTGTAACTGTTTTAACAATTACCCATGCAGAGCATGACTGGAATACCGTGTCATGCACAGAGCATGCATTTCAGCTGCTGCACACCATCCTGGGACTTGTAGTGCCAGCTACTGCTATTTACCTGGCCGGTCACCGGCTGCTCCACTCCAGCTCAGCACCTAGAGACCCCCAGAGCAGGAGGGGTAACGCGCGGCCAGCCAGCCTGCCCCCTGGACCCGGTCACTCAGCTCCTGTACGGCGGAAATGGAACATCAAATCCGTACAACGACGCGTTGCCAGGGCAACCCAGGACTACGGCTGCCCAAGAGAGTCAAATACATGAAAGCGAAACTAGTTAATAAGCTGAATGCCAGGGATGGTTGTCAGACTGATATCTGCCAAATATGGGATTTATATATATATATATATATATATATATATATATATAATTCTGTTCAGTTTGCAGTACTGTGTGTTATTATGGCCACTGTGCATAGCAATCATATTAGGCAGAGTGTTATGTGCTGTTTGTTATACTCAATCAGAGAGCTGAATGAGCAATTTAAATTAGTCTGATTGTGCCTTTCTTGCACAGTATGTTATGCTATATTAGTAACTGATCTGTAATTGCCTCACAGCAAAACTATGAGCCTGCACGGCCTGGTGCTACCATTAGGTAAGTTGTTCTCAAACTCGGTCCTCTGAAGTCTCATCCAGAGTATGGAGGATGTTTAAATA
Source organism: Pseudophryne corroboree (assembly GCF_028390025.1). Lineage (NCBI taxonomy): Eukaryota > Metazoa > Chordata > Amphibia > Anura > Myobatrachidae > Pseudophryne > Pseudophryne corroboree. The sequence goes on from NC_086446.1 coordinate 719,494,793, forward strand.
TTGTTAATTATTATTATTATTATTAACCTCCTTCATTTATTATGGATCTGCAGCGCCCAATTACAGGGTACATAAACGAATAATCAAAACAGGAAAACAGTGACTTACAGTTGAAGACAATATAGGACAAGTACAGGGTAAATAAACGGGTTCAGTATGGTATGCCGGCGGTCGGGCTCCCGCGACCAGCATACCAGCGCCGGGAGCCCGACCGCCGGCTTACCGACAGTGTGGCGAGCGCAAATGAGCCCCTTGCGGGCTCGCTGCGCTCGCCACGCTACGGGCACGGTGGCGCGCTACGGGCGCCACGCTATTTTATTCTCCCACCAGGGGGGTCGTGGACCCCCACGAGGGAGAATAAGTGTCGGTATGCCGGCTGTCGGGATTCCGGCGCCGGTATACTGTGCGCCGGGATCCCGTCAGTCGGCATACTGAAGACCACCCAAATAAACATAGCTACATCAGCAGATGACACTGAAATAAGTATCAGGTGGCAGAAAACCAGGGGATTTGGTGCCGCAGAAGATGGTTTAAGTAAGAGAAGGAAAAGCATGTGAGGGAAGAGGGCCCTGCTCGTGTGAGCTTACATTCTAAAGGGGAGGGGCATCACAGACATGGGTGACACATGAGGTAGGCAGTGAGCGTGAAACACTTTTTATTATTATTATTATTACATTTTATTTATAAGGCGCCACACTTGTTTTGCAGCGCGGTACAAAGGGCACACAATAGAACAGTACAGGGAGACAGAACTTAACATTACAGTAAAAAATAACAAAAATCGAGTACAGGTAACAAAGAGCACCGCAATTCTCAATACACAATACAGCTTAGATGTAAGTAGCGAGGGAGTAATCAGCGTACTACTAGGGGCTGGCGGTCATAGATAGAGATGAGCCTTTACCAGAAGGAGAATATGCGGGTAAAGATGGTCGCTGAGTAGGAGAGAACTGTTAGTGAAATGTAAGGAGAAAAGGGCTTTCACAACAAGAGGAAAGAGGGCCCTGCTCTGAGGAGATAACAATCTAGTGGGAAGGGGTGACAGACAGATGACATGAGGTGCCGGCAAGCGGGAGGTAGCCTGTTGGCAGGATGTAAGCAAAGCAGAGATGTTCAAGGCATGAGGCAGGGGGATGGAGGAGCAGCCTTAGGACTGGGTTATGCATCGGAAGGGTACGCTTTGATGAATAGGTGGGTTTTTAGTGCCCGTTTGAGGCTTTGCAAGGTCAGGGAGAGTCTAATGAAGCGGGGGAGCGCGTTCCACTAAAGGGGTGCAACACGGGCAAAATCTTGAACTAGAGCATGGGAAGCAGTGACCTGGGTAGAGAAGAGGTGACGGTCATTGGCCGACCGTAGGGGGCGGGAGGGAGTATGAAGGGAGAGGCGGCTATAGATGTAGGGAGCAGTGGATTTAGAGATGGCCTTGTATGTGAGGGTGAGGAGTTTGAAGAGGATTCTGTAGGGGGATGGGAGCCAGTGCAGATTTTGTGAGTACCTGTTAAGGATAGACAGCGGAAACCGATGCTTAGCAACCATTGATGTTCCCGATCCGATGTTGTTTTTTCAGTGGCTGCCATCCATGGGATGCTGTTTCCGATGCCCATCCAATGGCTGCCTGACACCTGGAGGTGGTGTCCACAGCACAGCTTGTGTACGTGTATGAAGCTTCCAGCTGCTGCTCCTTCATACCACTGTTATTCTGGCATCTGTGCTATAATGTCACAGCCCAGACTGGGTAGGGATGGCCATTGGTCATAATTGGCTAACAACCATCATTTAAATGTTCCCTGAAAACTCACCTCTTCAGACAAGCCTATCAAATTTCAGACCCACCCACATAACCTTCAGTGCTTCCCTATCTAATTACATCCTCTGTAGAGTATTCATAACATCACATATCTTGTCTTTCTTTAGTCTCACACCCTCCTGACACTTGGCCAACTTTGTGGGGTATCATCATACAACCCATTAAGAACCTAGCAATCTGGTGGACCATTATGCAATAGGTAGCATCAATCCTTGTGTATCTATGCCTATTTCCCTATAGAGTGTAAGCTTGCGAGCAGGGCCTTCCTACCTCTATATCTGTTTGTTTTTACCCAGTTTTGTTCTATTACTGTTCTAATTGTAAAGCGCAACGGAATATGCTGCGCTATATAAGAAACTGTTAATAAATAAATAAATAAATAAATAACCATCAATGGTTTGTTACTGATGGCTGATGGTTTTGCCATCCTTGGCAGTGGTCTGGTGTTTCTCTGTCCATCGAAAGCAGAGATATGGCAATGGTTTTCTTTTTCTGTTGCAGAACACCCTGATGTACACCACTCAACTCGATCCTCCTTGATTGGCTTGCTGTGTTTCCATGGTCCACAGTAATGATGCCCACTGATGGTTCAAACAATCAATGATTTTCTGTCAATAGTTTCCCGACCATCGATGGTGAACCACTCAATCCCTAAGTCTGGGAAGCTGAGAATGCCGCTCCCAACTCCCGCTTGTAAAAGCAAGGGTGCCAAGAGGGTGGCCTCACACTAGGGACAGGAATGTGTCATAATGGGTATGTGGCCTCAGTGGGCCTGCTTAGTACTTTTAAAGTGATAGACTGCCTCTCCTACAAAATACCATTTTATTGCGAGGGGAACTACCTCCTAACTCCCGTCGATCGTGTGGTAGTATCCTCAAAATGGAACTGTCTCACCAAAATGGAGGCAGTTGGAAAGTACTGTTTGCCTGATTCAGATTTGTACTTGTATGCTTTGCGTACAAATCCAATGGTGGGGGAACTTCGCATATGCAGGACCCCTTCTGAGCATGTGCAGAATGGGTCCTGTGTACTCGCATGCAGTGCAACCCTAAGCCCAGGCTGATTGCCAGGCTGAGGACATTTGGGGGCAACAATCAGTTCCGTTCCACAAAGCGGAAGCGTGTCACCTCCGCTTTGTGGGAGTGGCGAGGCCAGTGTCTGCTTCAGCCAACGCAGATTTGCCGCCCACAGCTGTGGATCTGAGAATGTCATCCTGAGTAACTTGAAGGTTACTCAGCTGACCGATGGTCCTGCAGAGTGATCTGATGCTGCGTTCTCGGGCACAGCAGTGGACCACAGAAGCAGGTAGGAGGTGTCTATTTACACCAAACACCTCTGCTACATTAGCATTTTAGTTGTACATACCACAAAACATTAGCATTTATAAAAAGCAAATAAATAATACACAGATCAGAAACTATTGTTTAGGTACCTGTTATAAATGTGTTGGGTATGTTATACCGGCGGTTGGGATGCCGGCAGTCACATAACCGACAGTGGCATCCCGTAAGTATTCTACCTCTCCCCCATCCCCTACCCTAACCCTTCGAGGGTGGCAGCTATGACTAACACTCGGGGTGGCGCTATGGCTAACCACCCCCATAGTGCCTAACTCAAACCCCCCTAGTGCCTAGCCCTTACCCCCTCCCCCCAGGCACTAACCTGTACCGCGATACTCACTTTCAGGGTGTCAGTTGTTGGTGTTCCGGCAACGATCTTTTGAGTGGTGCCGGGATTCTGTCATTGGTCACATGAATGCCTGCATCCCGACCGCTACGATGCCGAACGCATCCCATTATAAACACAATTATTAATGCAACTATGCTGATTTGAGGGGACTGTCCCCCTTAGTTGCCATATATCCCAACTTGTGTGAAGTTAGGGGAAGGTTCATATTGACCTGGTGCAGCACCATGAACCATGCAGAGGTGGAAGACTTTATACCAAGGATCTTAGGAAGGAGAATGGCAATAGCAGAAGATAATTACATGAAATAATTATTATTGAAACACAGCAATTTTTTCATAAGCGACATGTATTTAATGAATGTGTGAAACATTCAGAAGTGTCGGGTAGGGGGTACTTATTACCTGGGCATGTTGGAGGGGGCTGGGTCAGCTGCTAAGGGGGACATTTGCCCTCTTTGAAGTGCTGCTGAGGGCCTGGGTGGCTGTTTTGACCACACACCCTCAGTACCCTGGTCCGTGAACGCTCTCAGCGGCCCTGGAATCAGCAAGCCAGGTCATACCAGCACATATGGCGACACCGGCCCATAGCACTTATTTATTTAATTCTTTTTAATTACTCACATACACTAGCATGTTCCATTGCATTTTACAGTTGAGAACAAGACAGTAATACAACAAGTTTGGCTAATAACAAACAGACAAAGCGGTAAGAGGGCTCTGCCCGCAGGCTTGTAATCGATTGGGAAATATGCCCCAGCACTGTGCTAGCAGAGCGGTAGGTTCAGTCTTACCACTTCCAGGCAGTAACACTGAATGGTAACTGCAGCGATAATATAATAATCGGCAATAGGAAATCTTTTATAGCACCGCACATCAATAAATAGGGCCAAGAGTCTGAATACATGCTAGCAGGTTTATCGGCTTCTAGTTTGTACGACTGTGGTAAGGAAATCAGATTGTAAGCTCCACTGGGGCAGTGACTGATGACTTCTGTAAATTGTACAGAATACATTGGCACTACAGAAACATATAAATAGATTAGCTATAATGTACAATTGTCAGCATAATAGTCCATCTGTAAGATCTGTCTGAAACGGTTATTAAACTGTAACGGATAAATCTCTTCCCTGATGTCATTGCCACGGTCTCTGCTGATTTTTTTCTTAACATAATATTTTTTTGTCAATTAAAGAGTAGTCGCCGCCTAGATACAACCGCATCCCAAGCTGACTTAATATAATATAATATTCTATACTTTAAAACTGATCCTACTCATAGCATTGACATATATCAGCTATCCATAGAATCGTATTTTGGCACAAGCTGTATAGACACAAGAAAAAGACGAATAGAAATATTTCAATGACATGTTGTCATGGGAATGCTGACTCAAATTGCTGATATATCACTGAGCAATTTACGGGGCAGTTTTGGATCCATTTGTGCACTCTCCGCTGCTTAAACAGACAGCAGAAGCCACGGAAACAGGTGTTTGCTCAACGTTATTGGCTGAAATTCTGTTGTACCATCTCTAGAAGAAGCGTAATAGCAGAATTCCTGTTCCCAGACAGATGTTGAGGGTGAATTTAATAACAAATGTCAAAGCTTTTCATCACTGGGTTGAAATCTTCACTGGAGATGACAATCTCTCATCAGTAGCTGCACAGTGTCCTAGTAAATTGCTCTGAGCTGTCAACTGTTTGGAAGCTGTATGCGTCTTCCTTGTTTCTCTAAAAACCTTTCCAAAGGCAAGAAACACTGTCTTTATTGCCGGTCATTGCCCTGGACAAATGTAATACCATAAACATCAGTGCCGTTTTAACAACATTGTAGGCCCTGTGCAAAGCAAAGCACAGGGGCCCCTGCCCACCCACTCACGGGGACCAATTAAAAAATAATAATAATAACATGTCCCTTCTGCGGTCTCTCGCCATCTATCCAAATGCTTCAATACAGTGAATCGCTATCAGCACTCTAATTGGTGGATAGCTCTCTAGCCATCCACCAATCAGAATGCTGACAGCCATTCACTTCCTGGCTCTGCAGCTGGGAGGCAGAAAGAGAAAGCGGGGCAGCGTGAGAAAAATCACCAATGGCATTAGCACAAGACCAGGCGCAATGATGTCCACGAAGAATGACCTTAATGTGTGAATGTACGATTGATCAATAAGCAGCGCAGGAGGCATGCAGGACAGTTCATTACATGGGACCCTTGCCATGTACACTGGCGGCTAAACAGAAATTGATGCCTGTTATCAAGCTTTAACCAGTAGCTATAAGAACCTATCTGTGTAGGATTTGTGTGCATTGGGTGAATGCATTAAGAAAAAATATGCATTGACAATGAAAGATTTTAAGGGATAAGTTTGCTAAAGCTTCTAAAAATTAAAAGTGGTCATGTTTCCTATAGCAACCAATAAGATTCTAGCTATTATTTCTATATTGAAGATAGAATCTGATTGGTTGCTATGGGCACCACTACGACTTGTCTGTTTTAGAAGCTTTAGTAAATCTACCACTAAGTAAGCGTGAAAAAGGGAACTTAACCGGGAACACCAGAACAAACGGTGGCCTAACTTTTTGTTAGGATTAGTGATGAGCGGGTTCGGTTCCTCGGAAACCGAACCCCCCCAAACTTCACCCATTTTACACGGGTCCGAGGCATACTCGGATTCTCCCGTATGGCTCGGTTAACCCGAGCGCGCCCGAACGTCATCATCCCGCTGTCGGATTCTTGCGAGATTCGGATTCTATATAAGCAGCCGCGCGTCGCCGCCATTTTCACTCGTGCATTTGAAATGTTAGGGAGAGGACATGGCTGGCGTCCTCTCCGTTTATTCATTGTTGAGTTGATGCAAATATTTGTGCTTGCTTATATCATTGTGGGGACTGGGGAGCAGCTTTATATTAATATAGGAGGAGTACAGTGCAGAGTTTTGCTGATCAGTGACCACCAGTTTTATCCGTTCTCTGCCTGAAAAAAACACTCCTTATCTGTGCTCAGTGTGCTGCATATATCTGTGCTCACACTGCTTAATTGTGGGGACTGGGGAGCAGCTGTATTATATAGGAGGAGTACAGTGCAGAGTTTTGCTGACAGTGACCACCAGTATACGTTGTCTGCCTGAAAAACACTCCATATCTGTGCTCAGTGTGCTGCATATATCTGTGCTCACACTGCTTTATTGTGGGGACTGGGGACCACCAGTATAATATTATATAGGAGGAGTACAGTGCAGAGTTTTGCTGACCAGTAACCACCAGTATACATTGTCTGCCTGAAAAACACTCCATATCTGTGCTGCATTGTGTAGTATATAGTAGTACAGTGCATAATTTTGCTGACCACCAGTATATAATATATAGGAGTACGGTACAGAAGGCCACTGCTGTACCTACCTCTGTGTCGTCAAGTATACTATCCATCCATACCTGTGGTGCATTTCAGTTTTGCACAGTTTGCTGACCACCAGTATATAATATATAGCATTACGGTACAGTAGGCCACTGCTGTACCTACCTCTGTGTCGTCAAGTATACTATCCATCCATACCTGTGGTGTATTTCAGTTTTGCACAGTTTGCTGACCACCAGTATATAATATGTAAAAGCCTATTATATATCCTATATCAAACACGCTAAAAGGTCAATGAACACAGTACGCAATTGGCGTATGGAATACCGTAAGAGTACGCAAGTAGCGTACAAACGCGTGGCCGTGGACGAGACGCACGAGCGGCACGTTCGCTCACGGCTTAAAGCGTAAAGGCAAGCACGCTATAGGCTGCCGACTAACGTAATGATACGCTAGCAGCATAGCGGACGCTCGAGACCACGAGGAGATCACGAGCGGCGCTGACGCTCACAGAGTTAAACCTTTGTAACAATATCATAAACAATGTACTTCAATTGTAAACCTTTGTGCAGTGGTAAGGTGTAAATGCAACACAGTGTAACCTTGTTAGTTTAAAAGCTGTATGAGCGATTCTCACGCTCTGAGAACCCTTTAGCAATAATAAACACTCATATACCGGTCTAAGGGTCTAACACCTTTTAAGGAAATGAATGAACGTTCAATCGTAAAAGAATACACAGTACAAGTTATACACTACCAAACTAACATAAAATACCTAACCGAGTTACTACACGTTAAAATACAACAAAGACACAATGACATTTAAAAGGGGGAAGGAGAGAGAGAATGGCTTACAACAAAATAGGAGATAAATATGGTTGCAGAGAACTTACGCACAAGGGGAACAATCGCAAGCGCCTTTCTGGATATCCAGCTCCCGATTATCAGTGATGAGAACCGTTGAAAAGAGTAGAGAGCTGGCCCAGATCGGCTTGTCTTTATATACACTTACACACAGTACAGTACAATGGTCCCTACATACTTATTGTTCATTGGACACAGGAACTCGTCTCTGCATTATAACAAAAGGTCATAGGTTGGTTCATACAGGTGGGCTGTGACTATTTCAAACTGCTCAGGTGGGAGGGAAACTGGGTTTCCCGCCGCATGGGTAATAAAGTGCAAATATAGTAAATGTCCATAAACTTCTTATGTCCATAACTATACGCACGAGCGAGTAATCTGCTTCAAACCAACACCAGAATATTGCTAATTATATTCTCTTCCGATGGATACTAAACACCACTGTTTAACCCCTGTCTGACCCTTCGTATCAAACAAAGAGGAATCTCTTTGTCCCCGAACATGCTATATTAACTAAACTTTCAGATTCTATCAAAGGGACCATAATCTACAAAATACATTATATGACTAAAATATGTTATGATTGAATCGCCCGCTAGACGCACACAAACTCTACCGTAAATGCGCATACCGCACGCCCGCGAGTGCACGCGACCGCGAGTATACGCATGCACAGGAGAGCTCATGCTCGTGCAGCGTGCACACGCACGAGGTGCATATATGGCAATGTGCAGCGTGATATTTTTCTGACTTTGACAGTCCACCCTTTGGCAGTCACCAATAACTGCCACTTCCTAAAACAGTTCAAAAAGAGAAAAATATATGTCATGTATAATACATTTCTATGATTGGGTAGGGGAGAAGAGGAGAAGGTGGGAAAACGGTATGACCTAGTGAGATAGCAGAAGCATGTGTGTATGAATCCATGTTTGGGGGGTCATGTATCATCGTGCCGTACGTGTTTTAAATCAAGCTTCGAGGTATCTCGAAGTATACATTTGAATTCCTTCTTATCCCGTATTAAGGGTCTGTGGATGGGCTGTCAAACTTTACCGAGCTCTTTTCGGCTTTTGGTTGCAACAAAATGGGGGAGCACATTTTAGTTGATGATACATGAATGGGGGGATATGTGAGTGCTGATATCTGTGCCTATGTTCCCTATCGACTATGTGTGTCATTACCTGAAGGTTGTAGAGATGAAGATAAGGAGCAATTATGGTAAATGCAGTCATAAACTATGTGAGTTTAATATACATTTGCCGATTGAGGTCTTGTCTTGTGTCTTGTCTTGTCTCGACGTACATGTTGACTGTAGTCTCCTTGGGCTTTTGCCAAAGTGCGAGCAAAAGCTTTCTCAATGTCCATAGACTTACAAAAAGTGTTGGGCTAGCGTAAAATTAAAGGTACTAGGGATATGGGGGGTCTATGGCATAGTCCATCAGTTGTCTGTGTAAAAGGTTGTCAAATTCTTCTTCCAAGCGGATGTCTTTGTACCTTGGAGGAAAACAAAGGAGAAACGGGTGAAAGAAACGGACCGTGGAATCACATTTTCATCACAACATTGTCTCTATCGTTGGGTCATAAACCAAATCAGTCGTTGTTATTACAGTATCTTCACTTCTTAAACTCATCACTCGGGCGCTACGTTTACACTTTGTTAAAATCCGAACGCATCTAAATATCAGACCGACCAATATGATGACACCCAGAATACACAAAAGAAATTTACCTACATCCATGATAATACCTTGGGTCCATTCTCCTAAACCAGAGAACCAATTTCGCGGGTTCAACCATGACACCCAACCGGTCAGCTCATTACCCACAGCAGCTAGGATGAGATTGTGTTTCCTTCGGAACTCCCATTTTAATTGCAAAATGTCATCCATCTTTTGATCTATGACCTCGGCCGGGTCCTCTGTGCTGTTTGTAATATACGTGCAGCACTTTATTCCATACTGAGTCGCTAGGGTAACACAATATCCACCCGTCACTGCCGTGAGATAATTAAGAATCATCCTATGCTGAACCAGTTCTGTTTTATAAGCTTGGAGCTCCCTTCCGGTATACCTGAATGTGTCATCATACATTTCAGTGATATTGTCTAATAAATTTGCAAGCGCAGATATATATTTATAATTTATCACTCCTCTGGCGGTACGAGTGATATCTAACGCGATTAGGAATTGAATCCCGGTGGATTCATGGATCAGGTCAGAGGCCGGATGCTCTGTTCTTTCTATTAGGTGCCGTTTAACGATGTGCTCGTAATGAGTGTGAGTATAAGGAGCTTGGGCACTGCTGTGAATATCCTTCATTTTAGTGTGGGATACGGTCATTACTTCAGGCAGTACTTTTCCAATATAACATAACCCTTCTGAGTTTGGGGCAAGCCACTTATACGCCTTCCTCCCGCATATGAAATATGCATCATCGGGGAGAACATATGGGACGGAGTAGGACATTACCATATTACACATTTTCCATATGAAATCTCCTAACCCTAATTCTCCCATCTGTTTAGTACACGTATCAGTTTGTACGATATGTGCACAGTATCCTGGTGATACTTCTCCAACTCTCATGATCCTACTATCACTGACCTGGTTTGGGAGTGTTGTGGACTCGGGGCTTCTTCCGATGACCGGGAAGAGGAACCGCTACTGGGTCGCAGTAGAGATGGCCGGATGTAGGTCTTCCTCATGCAGGATTAAGACGGCAAGCAGGAAGCACAGAGGAATTCTTGAAGGTCTCCTGAAAGACAAGACTTGTAGAAATACTGAAGGCTGAGGTACTGAGATATTGAAGGCACTGTGGTGTTGGAGACACTGTGGTGTTGGAGGCACTGAGGCGCTGGGAGTACAGGGAGTGCTGGGAGGCACTCAGAGGCACGAGGTAATTGGAGGCACGGAGGTGCTTGGAGGCACGGAGGTGCTTGGAGGCATGAGGTGTTTGGAGGCACGGAGGTGCTTGGAGGCACAGAGGTGCTTGGAGGCACGAGGTGCTTGGAGGCACGGAGGTGCTTGGAGGCACGGAGGTGCTTGGAGGCACGAGGTGCTTGGAGGCATGGAGGTGCTTGGAGGCACAGAGGTGCTTGGAGGCACAGAGGTGTTTGGAGGCACCGAGGTGTTTGGAGGCACCGAGGTGTTTGGAGGCACGGAGGTACTTGGAGGCACGGAGGTACTTGGAGGCACGGAGGTACTTGGAGGCACGGGGTGCTTGGAGGCACGGGGTGCTTGGAGGCACTGAGGTACTTGGAGGCACGGGGTGCTTGGAGGCACGGGGTGCTTGTAGGCACGGAGGTACTTGGAGGTACAGGATGCTTGGAGGCACAGGATGCTTGGAGGAACAGGATGCTTGGAGGAACAGGGACGAGGGAGCTCTGGAATCACAGCTTCCGCAGGAGAAACGAAGATACTCAGGCACCGGATCTCTGCCTGGTGTCTGGTTTTAAATCCCCCGCCCTAGCCTGATTGGCGGAGCAGGCAGGTGATGTCAGACCTGCTCCGCCTCCTTGCCCTCGCTCATGATGGCCGCGTCCTTGCTTCCGGGAAGCCGCCGGAGGGACGCGCCGACCCGCCGCCGAAGCCGGAGACCGCCAGGAGAAGAGAGGTGCCGGGCAGACCAGGCCACCCGCAGGGACAAGCGCGGTCGCCGCTGCCCGAGGTGCGTGACAGTACCCCCTCCTCCAGGAGTGGCCCCTGGACACTTCCCGGGCTTAGTCGGATGTCTGGAGTGGAAGATCCGAACCAGACGAGGGGCCGTTACTTCAGTAGCCTCAATCCAACTTCTCTCCTCAGGACCATAACCCTTCCAGTCCACCAAGTACTGTAATTTTTTATGAAGATAACGAGAGTCAAGAATAGCTTTGATTTCAAACTCCGCTCCAGCTTCTGCCACTACAGACGTTGGCCTAGGGAATGCTGAGTGGAACCGATTCAGAATGAGGGGACGGAGTAGAGAAACATGAAAGGCGTTAGGTATTCGAAGATGGGCAGGCAAACCCAGTTTACAGACCACAGGATTTAAGACTTGTAGCACCGGATAAGGACCGATGAACCTTGGAGCGAATTTCATGGTGGGCACCTTCAACCGGAGATTACGTGTGGACAGCCATACCCTGTCCCCAACTTTATATTGAGGTGCGGCTCGCCGTTTCTTATCTGCGAAGAACTTGTACCGGACAGAAACCTTCTTAAGATTAGCATGAACCTTTCTCCAAATTTGTCCAAAGTGTTGTAGAGTGGACGCTACAGCAGGAACCTCTACTATCGGAAGGCTTGGAAATTCTGGAACACGGGGATGGAACCCGTAGTTGACGAAGAATGGTGATTCCCCAGTGGAAGAATGAAACAAATGGTTATGGGCAAACTCCGCCCAAGGAAACAACTCCACCCAGTTGTCCTGTGAAGGAGAGAGATACAAACGAAGAAAAGTCTCTAGATCTTGATTGACTCGTTCCGTTTGACCATTTGTTTGGGGATGATAAGCGGACGAAAACTTAAGTTTAATTTGTAGGGTTGAACAGAGGGCTTTCCAAAACCTGGCGGTGAACTGTACTCCACGGTCAGAAACAATCTCTTGTGGCAACCCATGCAAACGAAAATGTTCTCGGATAAACAGTAGAGCCAGTTTCGGAGCTGTCGGGAGACCAGTCAAAGGCACAAAGTGTGCCATCTTCGAAAAACGGTCAATGATAACCCAAACGGTGTTGCAACCCTTGGAACAGGGCAAGTCAGTGATGAAGTCCATGGAAATGTGAGTCCAGGGTCTCACAGGGATAGGCAGAGGACGAAGTAACCCTGCAGGAGGCAGACGAGGAGATTTATGTTGTGTACATTGGGGACAAGAATTAACGCAATCTTGTACATCCTTCCTCATGGTGTTCCACCAGTAAGACCTTTGCAGAAACTTGTACATCTTCTGGGCACCGGGATGACCGGAAAACTTGGAGTTATGAACCCACAGTAGTATTCCTGGCCGGAATCTAGCTGGTACGGACATTCTTCCAGGAGGAGGAGCTGGAGTAGTTAAAGCAGCAGAGACAGAAACTGGATTCAGAATTAAACCCCGCTCAGGAGGTTCATCCTCGTCTGTGGAAACTTGTGAACGGGAAAGCGCATCTGCTTTAATATTGAGAGTCCCGGCCCGGTACTTGATAATGAACGAGAATCGGGAAAAGAAAAGTGCCCATCTCGCCTGGCGAGGATTCAAGCATTGTGCGGATTTGATGTACAGCAAATTCTTGTGATCCGTGTAGATGGTAAACACATGTTTAGCCCCTTCCAGAAGATATCTCCATTCTTCCAAGGCAGATTTGATAGCCAAGAGTTCCTGGTCTCCAATAGTGTAATTTCGTTCGGCCGGAGAGAATTTACGAGAATGGAAGCCACACGGATGTAATTTCTTATCAGAGGAGTACTGGGAGAGAACAGCCCCAACCCCGACTGAAGATGCATCAACTTCTAAGAAGAAGGGTTCATCGAAATTTGGTTGTTGGAGAACTGGAGCCGTCATGAAAGCTAACTTTAAGTGAGAAAAAGCTACAATGGCTTCCGGAGGCCACAAACTTGGATTAGAACCCTTCCTCGTCAGGGCGGTAATGGGCGCAACAATGGTGGAGAAACCCTTAATGAATTTCCTGTAGTAGTTCGCAAAGCCCAGGAACCTTTGTATTGCTTTCAAAGAAAGAGGCTGAGTCCAGTCACGAATGGCAGACAGCTTTTCCGGATCCATGCGAAGCTCCGTCCCCGAGATGATATAACCGAGGAACGGAATAGATGTTACTTCAAAGGTACATTTGGAAAGTTTGGCATAGAGATGATTCTCTCGTAAACGGTGGAGCACCTCTTTGACTTGAGTCCTGTGTTCGACAAGATTCTTGGAAAAGATCAGTATGTCGTCCAAATATACCACAACACTCTGATACAGCATGTCACGAAAGATTTCATTGACGAATCCCTGGAAAACCGCGGGAGCATTACTAAGACCAAACGGCATCACCAAGTATTCGTAATGCCCATCTCGGGTATTAAAGGCAGTCTTCCATTCATCCCCCTCTCGGATGCGTATAAGATTATAAGCTCCCCTCAAGTCGAGTTTGGAAAAAATGCGGGCACCACGAACCCTATCAAATAATTCTGTGATTAGTGGCAAGGGGTATTTATTCTTAATAGTAATGTCGTTTAAGCCGCGGTAGTCGATGCATGGTCTCAACCCCCCGTCCTTTTTCTTCACGAAAAAGAAGCCCGCACCAGCAGGGGAGGAAGAGGGGCGAATAAATCCCTTGAGCATATTGGACTTAATATACTCCGACATGGCTTGAGTCTCGGGAAGAGACAGAGGATATGTGCGACCACGGGGTGGCGTCTTCCCTGGGACAAGGTCAATAGGGCAGTCCCAAGGCCTGTGAGGTGGTAACAGGTCAGCAGCTTGTTCCGAAAATACGTCCTTGTACCCTTGATATGCCTCCGGAATGTGCTCTTCATCCGTTTTGGAGGTGACACGGAGCGGACAAACAGGAGTAAGACAATTAGTGTGACAAAAGGAACTCCAGGACAGAATTTGTGACGACTTCCAGTCGATGTGGGGATTATGACTTTTTAGCCAAGGCATTCCAAGAACCAGATCATGGGGCATTTCTGGGATTACCAAGAGTTCCAAATCTTCCTGATGTAGAGCCCCGACCTGCAGCTTAACTGGCCCCGTGCGCCACATTATAAGACCTTTGGAAATTCTAGTCCCGTTGATAGCCGTCAGTGAAATTGGCCGCTCGATAGGCCGTAACTTTAAACCCAAGCTTTGGGCACAGAAGGAAGAAATGAAGTTCCCTGCAGCTCCGGAATCCAATAGGGCTTCACAAGACTTGGAGACTGAATCGGAGACTAGAGTTACTGGAAGCAAACAGTCCGAAGTTGGAGAAGCTTTTGTCGTAACCCCCAGCTTGACTGCTCCGGAACAAGCTAGGCCTGCCCGTTTCCCGGACGAGATTTACAAGATTTAAGAAAATGATCCGCGGCTCCACAGTAAAGGCAGAGTTTACCCTCACGACGACGCTGTCGTTCTTCCGGAGACAGTCGGGATCGGTTAATTTGCATGGGCTCATCTGAGCTAGGTGAGGCCACCGGTCTAGGAGTAGGATTCCGGAACCTGGAACAATCCGGACGGCTACGTTCTCTTCCACGCTCCTGCATCCAAAGATCCACCTTGACGCAAAGAGAAATCAGATCTTCTAATGGATCCGGCAGATCTCTGGTAACCAGCTCATCTTTCAGCCGGTCGGAAAGACCGTTCCAGAAGGCAGCTCTCAGGGCATCATTATTCCAGCGTAGTTCGGAAGCAATGGTCTGGAAATGAACCACGTACTGACCCACGGAACGGGCGCCCTGTCGAACACGGAGCAAGTCGGAAGAAGCAGTGGTCATTCTGCCGGGATCGTCGAAAATCCTTCGAAAGGACGAGATGAAGTTGGAATAGTTGGAAACCATGGGATCAGATCGTTCCCATAATGGAGACACCCAATCCAAAGCAGAACCTTCCAACAGAGAAATAATATATGCTACCTTGGACCGGTCTGTAGGAAAGTTGTGTGCAAGTAGCTCGAAATGTACCTCGCATTGGTTCAAGAAACCACGACAATTTTTAGGATTCCCATTATAGCGGGACGGAGTAGGCAGCTGAAGGCGTGGAGTGATACCGGCCGATGGTTGAACATTGCTGGCAACGGCAACTGGTGCGACTACTGGAACAGGTGCCGGAATTACTGAGGCTAGAGACGCCTGAATCTGATCCAGACGCCCGGACAACTGCTGGAGGTACTGCATCACCTGGCCTTGTGCCGCTTCCTGACTTTGTACTCGAGAAGCCAGGTTCTGGATGGCACTTGAGTCCGTGTTCCGATTCCCCGGGTCCATGGGGCCTGAGTATACTATCACTGACCTGGTTTGGGAGTGTTGTGGACTCGGGGCTTCTTCCGATGACCGGGAAGAGGAACCGCTACTGGGTCGCAGTAGAGATGGCCGGATGTAGGTCTTCCTCATGCAGGATTAAGACGGCAAGCAGGAAGCACAGAGGAATTCTTGAAGGTCTCCTGAAAGACAAGACTTGTAGAAATACTGAAGGCTGAGGTTCTGAGATATTGAAGGCACTGTGGTGTTGGAGACACTGTGGTGTTGGAGGCACTGAGGCGCTGGGAGTACAGGGAGTGCTGGGAGGCACTCGGAGGCACGAGGGTGCTTGGAGGCACGAGGTGCTTGGGGGCACGAGGTAATTGGAGGCACGGAGGTGCTTGGAGGCACGGAGGTGCTTAGAGGCACGGAGGTGCTTGGAGGCACGAGGTGTTTGGAGGCACGGAGGTGCTTAGAGGCACGGAGGTGCTTGGAGGCACGAGGTGCTTGGAGGCACGGAGGTGCTTGGAGGCACGGAGGTGCTTGGAGGCACGAGGTGCTTGGAGGCACGGAGGTGCTTGGAGGCACAGAGGTGTTTGGAGGCAACAAGGTGTTTGGAGGCACCAAGGTGTTTGGAGGCACGGAGGTACTTGGAGGCACGGAGGTACTTGGAGGCACGGAGGTACTTGGAGGCACGGGGTGCTTGGAGGCACGGAGGTACTTGGAGGCACGGGGTGCTTGGAGGCACGGGGTGCTTGGAGGCACAAAGGTACTTGGAGGCATGGGGTGCTTGGAGGCACGGAGGTACTGGGAGGCACGGAGGTACTTGGAGGTACAGGATGCTTGGAGGCTTGGAGGCTTGGAGGCACAGGATGCTTGGGGATTGGAAATGTTAAAACATATTAGGGATCTAACCACATGATATTGGTGGAGCTTCAAACTAGGAGGACTGGAGATATTAAACCTCCTGTCCACCGGCCTCCCACCACTTAGCTCAAGTACCTCCCCTATAGTTAGAGGGAATGGTACTAACCCTGATTTGCTATGGCCTTGAGGTACTTGAGAGCATACCCAACAATCTGTCTGATTTAACACTTTACCCACTAAGGAGTGATAGTCACTCAATGGATGCCGGTCCATGTGGATATTAAAACTGGATTGGCATTTCTTGATACACCCATCCTCAACTACACTGTCACAGAGTCTACAGATACAGTTCTCTTCAGCTAACAATCCTTCACAATTCCTCCTATTGTCAATGCTATCGGATCGTTTTCTGATACTCGCCTTTGCTTGATGATTATGTTGTTCTTGGAAATCTACGCCTCCAACTTTGTCATCAGAACCCATTCCAGAACCTCTCTCGACCTCCATGGTACTCTCGCCGGAACAGACTGCTCTGGTCAACATCATGGTCAACAGGAAAATCCGGATCACAGTCTCTTGGGGCAAGTCCATCTTATAGGAGGAAATGGAGAAGAATGAGAAGGGGGAAAGAAATAATTGAGGGAGATGGGATGGGAAGTGGAGAAAACAATAAAAGGGAACAGGGAATCGACAACTGCCTCCGATCTTATTATTCTCAATGCTCAGGTGCCGTCTCAGTCCTCCTGAAACAGACACTCCAGTGATACAACTTCCTCTACCGTCTGTTCTTTATCACGGGACCTCTCTGGATCAGCAACCTTCTTACAATGGGACGAATGAACCCAAGTCTCTCTCTCGGCAACCTTCAATGCTGTCGTGCTAATCAATAAGACTTGGTATGGTCCTTCCCATCTGTCAATAAGGCAACCTGAGCGTAGAAAATTCCGTATCATTACATAATCCCCAGGTTCAATGTCATGACAATTACTATCTGGCAGATCAGGAATCACTAACTTCAAATTATCATTCTGATTCCTTAGCTGTTTACTCATCTTAACCAAATACTTTACAGTCACTTCATTGTTACAATTCAAGTCATCCTGAGGGTTAATCATGACATGCGGTTGTCGACCAAACAGAATTTCAAAAGGGGACAGATTAAGAGGGGACCTAGGAGTGGTTCTGATGCTGTATAATACAAGGGGCAAAGCTTCTGGCCATGTCAATCCTGTTTCCGTCATAACTTTGCTCAATTTATTTTTAATAGTGCTGTTCACTCTTTCTACCTTCGCACTCGCCTGGGGGCGGTACGGAGTGTGCAGCTTACTATCAATTCCCATCAACTTACACATTCCTTGAAAGACATCACCTGTAAAATGGGTACCCCTATCACTTTCAATTATTCTAGGGATACCATATCTACACACAAATTCTTGTACAATTTTCTTAGCAGTAAACATTGCGGTATTTGTGGCCGCAGGAAATGCTTCGACCCAATTTGAAAACACATCTATACAAACTAGTACATACTTCAAATTTTGACAAGGGGGTAATTGTATGAAATCAATCTGTATTACCTGAAAAGGGCCGTCTGTAGGTGGGATATGAGATGGTTCTGTTGGTATTGCCTTTCCGATATTCTTCCTCAAGCAGGTGAGGCAAGTCATTGCCCTCTTTCCCGCATGGGAAGAAAATCCTGGGGCGCACCAATATGCTCTTACCAACTTGCACATCCCTTCCTTGCCTAGATGAGTCAGCCCATGTGCTGCTTCCGCTAAACTTGGAAGGTATGCTCTGGGTGCCACTGGTTTACCCTGTCCATCTGTCCAGAGTCCTGAGGACTCCTGGCCATATCCTTTTGCCCTCCAAACTGCCTTTTCCTGGGTGGAACACAAATTTTGCATTTCACACAATTTCTGTGTGTTGACGGTATTAAATACCATCAGTTGTGTGGTGTCTGTCTGTCTGGGGGTACCAGCTGCTAACTTAGCAGCTTCGTCTGCTCGGCTGTTACCAAGTGATACCGGGTCTTGGCTATATGTATGTGCTTTACACTTGATGACAGCCACTCTGTCAGGTTCCTGTATCGCTGTTAGAAGCCTTTTGATGTGGGCTGCATGCGCTACCGGTGTACCAGCTGCCGTCATGAAATTTCTGAGGCGCCATAGGGCTCCGAAATCATGGACTACCCCGAAGGCGTATCTAGAATCGGTATAGATATTGGCTGATTTGCCCTTAGCCAATTCACATGCTCTGGTTAGGGCAACCAATTCAGCAACCTGGGCTGAGTGAGGTGGGCCTAGCGGTTCTGCTTCTATGGTGCCTTGGTCATCTACGACTGCGTATCCAGTACACAAGTCTCCCGAGTCCGTCTGTCTGTGACAACTACCGTCAGTGTAGAAAGTAAGATCTACATCTTCCAGTGGGTTGTCACTGATGTCAGGCCTTGCCGTGAAATTTTGGGTCAAATATTCCATACAATCATGTGAGTCAGTGTCTGTACCAAATCCTCCTTCACCATCACTCTCATCCCCCACCCTTTGTGCCTGTCCAGGCACACCTGGGAGATACGTTGCTGGATTTAGTGCACTGCATCTCTTTATGGTGATGTTTACAGGGGCCATTAGTGCTAATTCCCACCTTGTAAACCGTGCGGATGAGACATGTCTGGTTTGGGCAGAATTTAGTAAGGCTGACACTGCATGAGGTGTATGGATTGTGAGGTTGTGTCCTAGCACTACATCTTCGCTTTTCGTTACTAGCAATGCTATCGCAGCGACACTTCGCAAGCATGTGGGGAGGGATCGCGCTACCGTATCTAGTTGAGCGCTGCAGTATGCTACCGGACTGCTGGCATCACCGTGCTTTTGGGTTAGGACACCTGCCGCGCAACCAGCACTTTCTGTTCCGTACAGCTCAAAGGGTTTCCCATAGTCTGGCATACCTAATGCTGGTGCCTGCGTTAGGCACTGTTTAAGTCTCTCAAATGCCATCTCGGATTCGTCTGTATGCGAAATCCGATCAGGTTTGTTTGATGAGACCATCTCCTGCAAAGGTAATGCTAGAATGGAAAAACCTGGGATCCAGTTACGGCAATACCCACACATTCCTAAAAATGTTCTGATCTGTTGCTGAGTTTGTGGCAGTGTCATGTCTCGAATTGCTTGAATTCTATCAGCGGTCAGGTGTCTCAGTCCTTGTGTCAGACAGTGTCCCAGATATTTTACTTTAGGCTGGCATAATTGCAACTTGTCTTTGGAAACCTTGTGTCCTGTGTCTGAAAGATGAAACAGGAGCTGTTTCGTATCTTTCAGGGACGCTTCCAGTGAATCTGAACACAGTAGTAAATCATCCACATATTGGATCAATACTGATCCACTTTCTGGTTGGAAAGACTGTAAACAATCATGCAAAGCCTGTGAAAATATACTTTGACTGTCTATGAAACCTTGTGGTAATCGAGTCCATGTGTATTGGACTCCTCTGTATGTGAATGCAAACAAATATTGGCTGTCAGGGTGCAGAGGTACCGAGAAGAAGGCGGAGCAGAGGTCAATAACAGTGAAAAATTTCGCAGTGGGAGGGATTTGCATAAGGATGACAGCTGGATTTGGCACTACGGGGAACTGACTCTCAACTATTTTGTTAATCCCCCTTAGATCCTGCACTAGCCTGTAACCCCTCCCCCCACTCTTTTTCACAGGGAAGATGGGACTATTGGCAGTGCTGGATGTTCTCACCAGAATGCCCTGTTGTAGCAAGCGCTCTATTACGGGGTATACTCCTAACTCCACCTCTGGCTTCAGAGGGTATTGTGTGATTTTTGGAGCTATCCTACCATCTTTTACTTGCACAACTACTGGAGCTACGTTTGCCATTAATCCAGTGTCTTGTCCATCTTTAGTCCAAAGTGACTCTGGTATTTGGGATGTCATTTCTTCTACCTGGGATGAACTCCTATTTATCATAATGGTTTGTGACATTAATTTTGATGGGGAGTCTAGCATGTCTCGTACTTCCTGAGCGTGATTCTCAGGTATGTCTAAGAATACACCTTCAGGGGTACAATAAATGACACACCCCATTTTACACAATAAATCTCTTCCCAGGAGATTAGTCGGTGCCGATGCAGCCAGCAAAAAGGAATGCTTGGTATGCAAAGGCCCTATTGTAATCTCTGCTGGTTTGCTAACAGGGTAGTGCTGTACTACTCCCGTTACTCCCATGGCTGGAATTGTTTTACCAGTGGTTCTCATGCCCACTGTCGAATTTATCACTGATTTGGCCGCCCCCATATCTACAAGGAAATTTAATGATTTACCAGCTACATCAATTGTGATCTCGGGTTCACTTCCAAGACTTGCAATCAATTTCACTGGCTGCAGATTACAGGTGTGGCCACACCCCTATTGGGTATGGTGACCTCCCTGAATCGCGGTGGCAGCAATTACTTGTGGTGGGGGTAGATGGGAACTATCAGAGATTTGCCAGTCTCTTCTTGGGGGATACCTTTTTGTTTCCCCTGCATGTGGCTCATAGCTCCGCCCCTTCGGTCCTTGATCCCAATGTCTCGTATCAGGTCGTTGTCTATAGGGTTGATATGAATTTTGTATTTGTCTTGCTTTACAATCACGTGACGTGCCCCTCTCTGTGACAATTATAACATTTTATACCTCTTGACTTACCCACAGGGGTCACAGTTCTGGGCTGAGGTGGCCGGGTAGTGAGGGCCTGTATGCTTACAGCCATTAACTTATCACTCTGTGACTCCCTGTGTCTGATGATATTTCGATCATGCCCAGCAGCAGCCTCTCCCAATGCATCCACCGACATACCTCTCCAATCAGGCCTAGTGGTTTGTATTCTATTTCTTAAAACCTCCTTTAGACCGTCCATTAATACTGAAACAGCTACTTCCCTGTGGTGTACATTAGTTTTAATGTCATCTATACCAGTGTACCTAGCCATATCCTGCAGAGCCCGGTGAAAATACTCTGGTGTGGATTCACCTTCTTTTTGTTTTATGGTAAAGATTTTATTCCACTTTACAACTGCAGGAAAATATACCCCTAACTGTAAGTTGATTCTCTTTACATTATCCTGATTATACTCGTCTGTTAGTGGTACTTCCTCATCTAACTTGCAATCAGCGATAAACTTTAACGGATCAACACTGGGGGGTAAACATGCCCTCAAAACTGTCCTCCAATCTTTGTTATTTGGCTCTGCAGAATTTCCTAGCTCCCTAATATACTTTTGACATGCAACTAAGTCTTTCCTAGGATCAGGGAATTCAGACATCATTGATCTTAATTCTGCTCGGGAAAAGGGACAGTGCATGGCGATGTTTCTGACAGGAGTTGCTCCTGAAGCTTCGGTTTTCCCATTTGGCACTGCTATTACCCTAACAGGATTAAGTCCAACAACATCATTCTGAGTAGATTCTACAACATGTGGTGAAATGGTTTCAGCATAGTGTATGGTGCCGTACTTACCAGTCGATACGACCTCACCTGTCCCTCCGCTAGGGGCCTTTGATACTAATCTTACGGGTTGAGTCGTGCCTACTGCTGTTTCTGATATGGTGGCTGCTAGGGAGAGTGCTGATATTGTTGTGGGCTCATCCTCTTGGTCACAATCCTGGGGAAAGTTCAAAACAGGGTACAACTTGTACGGATTAGTGTTAGCATTAATTACTTTGGTTACATTATCCTTAACTTCTACACATTTAACATAACCCTGAGTGCCATTCTCTGCAACCAATTTCTCTCCAGGTATGTATGGTGGTGGGGGTGCAGTGGCTATCAGTTTCCTGATAGGGTTAGATCCAGTGGCTTGCGCCAACCCCCTTTGTATTTCACCTTCCTGTTGCCACAATGTTAAATAATCATAATGTTTAATACGCCTTTTTGAAGATTTAATCAGGCAAACTCTTCTCCTTAAATTCTGTAACACTTCTGGGTTAAAACTACCTACCCGGGGAAACTTTTCCCCGTCATGCACAGTCATCCTTTCCCATTCATTGCACAACATTTCTGTGTGATGACCATATTTCTCACACATGATATACCTTGCCGACCCGATTGGTCGGTTTACCAAATCAACCTGAACCTGGGTTGATCGCCCCTTACCTGAACAACTGGCCCCCATCTCTGCAGGTGCTGCTTTTACTACCTCTGACTTCAAATCAGGGTCTTTGGCAACCCTTACAAAAACCAAGATGCTCGGGGTAAGGCTGCGGTGGGGGTTTTGCTCCGAAGTCCGCCCACTTAACTCCCGTCCACGCTGGCCAATACGGCGACCAAAGTTCCCAGAGGTTCCGTACCCAACCTAGGGCACCTAAGTACGTCTACTTGCTCGGGCGTGTGGGAGTGTCTTACCCTCCCCAGCAAGTATCAGTCGCTGGAATGTCCCTGAGTGATCAGGCTACTTCCCTTAAAATAAAAAAAATTACACAAATCACGTTAACAATGTGCAAGTAGCGTTCTTCTGAATTCAAGACACGCTAATGCACACAATCACATGCGGTACAATCGTATCTGCACACAAGCAACTAATCTTATGTGCGGAACGATCAGTGGAATCGAAAATTTTGGCTGCGAATTCCTTCAGCAATGAGCTTCTTTGGCCTATATGGGTCTAGCACCAACCCTCTTCGGTTGTGCTTCTCTACTTCTAGTCTGCTGTACCTGAACCTCCTGGTCTGTGACCTCCTGGTCTGTTATGTACAGCAGACTCTACTGCTCATAAATGTGTCGAGACTAACAAGGGACGCCTCCCAAGCCACCCCACGATATCACTCTCGCTGGTGTACCTCTTTCTACTGGCCTATGGTTCCCACTTCCGTAATAAAAGAGAAATCTTATATATACACACTCTTACATTCAAACACTTTTATTTCTGTACAGAATCCCTTTCATTCAGTAATAGTCTAACCCAGAAGAATTACAACAGAGAAAGTCTTTTTCTTTTAACTTTAAACTTTTTGGATTTGAGATAGATATGCGTTATTTTCGCGTTACTTCCTTATCGCCTATTAAAACAATACTATCGTGCGGTTTGTATTATGTGGGCGTATCCGTACGCTCCGTTGCGTGATATACGCTCCGTGCGTCGACCCTTGCGTTGCGTACGCCCTGCCCTTGTAAGGACACGTGTACGCAGACCAAGTACGTCCACAGTTACACACTACACGTTTATCAATGTGAATGATCTTTAACAGTAATCCTTCACTGACCACCACTCAAATCTCCCTTGTATTCTAGGCGAGATTGTGTGCGTGTCTTTTACAATTATTCCCTTAACTATTTATCCTTTAACTATTAATAACAACAAATGTCTTAACACGTTATCACTAGTGTGTGGCAATCAGGAGAATGAGGTACGGACAAATAATCCTAAACAAGGAATACAGGTGTGTGTGCTTATGCGTACGTTCGCAAAACAGAAACTAAACAGGTTTTAAAAGACAATAACGTACTGTTCCTACCTTTTGGTTCCGGATTCCTTCAGCACTCCTTACAACGCAAAGCAGACGCTTATCTGGTCAGCACTACGAGGAATATTACCTCCCGCCTTTTGCTGACCGATAATGTCTGCTGAAATTACCTAGTGCAGATATGTGAAGAGCGGGCGAGTCCCCAATTGTAAAAGCCTATTATATATCCTATATCAAACACGCTAAAAGGTCAATGAACACAGTACGCAATTGGCGTATGGAATACCGTTAGAGTACGCAAGTAGCGTACAAACGCGTGGCCGTGGACGAGACGCACGAGCGGCACGTTCGCTCACGGCTTAAAGCGTAAAGGCAAGCACGCTATAGGCTGCCGACTAACGTAATGATACGCTAGCAGCGTAGCGGACGCTCGAGACCACGAGGAGATCACGAGCGGCGCTGACACTCACAGAGTTAAACCTTTGTAACAATATCATAAACAATGTACTTCAATTGTAAACCTTTGTGCAGTGGTAAGGTGTAAATGCAACACAGTGTAACCTTGTTAGTTTAAAAGCTGTATGAGCGATTCTCACGCTCTGAGAACCCTTTAGCAATAATAAACACTCATATACCGGTCTAAGGGTCTAACACCTTTTAAGGAAATGAATGAACGTTCAATCGCAAAAGCATACACAGTACAAGTTATACACTACCAAACTAACATAAAATACCTAACCGAGTTACTACACGTTAAAATACAACAAAGACACAATTACATTTAAAAGGGGGAAGGAGAGAGAGAATGGCTTACAACAAAATAGGAGATAAATATGGTTGCAGAGAACTTACGCACAAGGGGAACAATCGCAAGCGCCTTTCTGGATATCCAGCTCCCGATTATCAGTGATGAGAACCGTTGAAAAGAGTAGAGAGCTGGCCCAGATCGGCTTGTCTTTATATACACTTACACACAGTACAGTACAATGGTCCCTACATACTTATTGTTTATTGGACACAGGAACTCGTCTCTGCATTATAACAAAAGGTCATAGGTTGGTTCATACAGGTGGGCTGTGACTATTTCAAACTGCTCAGGTGGGAGGGAAACTGGGTTTCCCGCCGCATGGGTAATAAAGTGCAAATATAGTAAATGTTTATAAACTTCTTATGTCCATAACTATACGCACGAGCGAGTAATCTGCTTCAAACCAACACCGGAATATTGCTAATTATATTCTCTTCCGATGGATACTAAACACCACTGTGTAACCCCTGTCTGACCCTTCGGATCAAACAAAGAGGGATCTCTTTGTCCCCGAACATACTACATTAACTAAACTTTCAGATTCTATCAAAGGGACCATAATCTACAAAATACATTATATGACTAAAATATGTTATGATTGAATCGCCCGCTAGACGCACACAAACTCTACCGTAAATGCGCATACCGCGCGCCCGCGAGTGCACGCGACCGCGAGTATACGCACGCACAGGAGAGCTCATGCTCGTGCAGCGTGCACACGCACGAGGTGCATATATGGCAATGTGCAGCGTGATATTTTTCTGACTTTGACAAATATATAGCATTACGGTACAGTAGGCCACTGCTGTACCTACCTCTGTGTCATCAAGTATACTATCCATCTACATTCTATACCTGTGGTGCATTTCAGTTGTGCAGTTTGCTGACACAGTGACCACCAGTATATATAGCAGTACGGTACGGAAGGCCACTGCTGTACCTACCTCTGTGTCGTCAAGTATACTATCCATCTACATTCTATAGCTGTGGTGCATTTCAGTTGTGCAGTTTGCTGACAGTGACCACCAGTATATATAGCAGTACGGTACGGAAGGCCACTGCTGTACCTACCTCTGTGTCGTCAAGTATACTATCCATCTACATTCTATACCTGTGGTGCATTTCAGTTGTGCAGTTTGCTGACACAGTGACCACCAGCATATATAGCAGTACGGTACGGAAGGCCACTGCTGTACCTACCTCTGTGTCGTCAAGTATACTATCCATCTACATTCTATACCTGTGGTGCATTTTAGATTTGCAGTTTGCTGACAGTGACCACCAGTATATATAGCAGTATGGTACAGAAGGCCACTGCTGTACCTACCTCTGTGTCGTCAAGTATACTATCCATCTACATTCTATACCTGTGGCGCATTTCAGTTGTGCAGTTTGCTGACACAGTGACCACCAGTATATATAGCAGTACGGTACGGAAGGCCACTGCTGTACCTACCTCTGTGTCGTCAAGTATACTATCCATCTACATTCTATACCTGTGGTGCATTTTAGTTTTGCAGTTTGCTGACACAGTGACCACCAGTATATATAGCAGTACGGTACGGAAGGCCACTGCTGTACCTACCTCTGTGTCGTCAAGTATACTATCCATCTACATTCTATACCTGTGGTGCATTTTAGTTTTGCAGTTTGCTGACAGTGACCACCAGTATATATAGCAGTACGGTACGGAAGGCCACTGCTGTACCTACCTCTGTGTCGTCAAGTATACTATCCATCTACATTCTATACCTGTGGTGCATTTTAGTTTTGCAGTTTGCTGACACAGTGACCACCAGTATATATAGCAGTACGGTACGGAAGGCCACTGCTGTACCTACCTCTGTGTCGTCAAGTATACTATCCATCTACATTCTATACCTGTGGTGCATTTTAGTTTTGCAGTTTGCTGACACAGTGACCACCAGTATATATAGCAGTACGGTACGGAAGGCCACTGCTGTACCTACCTCTGTGTCGTCAAGTATACTATCCATCTACATTCTATACCTGTGGTGCATTTTAGTTTTGCAGTTTGCTGACAGTGACCACCAGTATATATAGCAGTACGGTACGGAAGGCCACTGCTGTACCTACCTCTGTGTCGTCAAGTATACTATCCATCTACATTCTATACCTGTGGTGCATTTTAGTTTTGCAGTTTGCTGACACAGTGACCACCAGTATATATAGCAGTACGGTACGGAAGGCCACTGCTGTACCTACCTCTGTGTCGTCAAGTATACTATCCATCTACATTCTATACCCGTGGTGCATTTTAGTTTTGCAGTTTGCTGACAGTGACCACCAGTATATATAGCAGTACGGTACGGAAGGCCACTGCTGTACCTACCTCTGTGTCGTCAAGTATACTATACATCTACATTCTATACCTGTGGTGCATTTTAGTTATGCAGTTTGCTGACAGTGACCACGAGTATATATAGCAGTACGGTACGGAAGGCCACTGCTGTACCTACCTCTGTGTCATCAAGTATACTATCCATCTACAATCTATACCTGTGGTGCATTTCAGTTGTGCAGTTTGCTGACAGTGACCACCAGTATATATAGCAGTACGGTACGGAAGGCCACTGCTGTACCTACTTTTGTGTCATCAAGTATACTATCCATCTACATTCTATACCTGTGGTGCATTTTAGTTTTGCAGTTTGCTGACACAGTGACCACCAGTATATATAGCAGTACGGTACGGAAGACCACTGCTGTACCTACCTCTGTGTCGTCAAGTATACTATCCATCTACATTATATACCTGTGGTGCATTTCAGTTGTGCAGTTTGCTGACACAGTGACCACCAGTATATATAGCAGTACGGTACGAAAGGCCACTGCTGAACCTACCTCTGTGTTGTCAAGTATACTATCCATCTACATTCTATACCTGTGGTGCATTTTAGTTTTGCAGTTTGCTGACACAGTGACCACCAGTATATGTAGCAGTACAGTATGGAAGGCCACTGCTGTACCTACCTCTGTGTCGTCAAGTATACTATCCATCTACATTCTATACCTGCGGTGCATTTTAGTTTTGCAGTTTGCTGACAGTGACCACCAGTATATATAGCAGTACGGTACGGAAGGCCACTGCTGTACCTACCTCTGTGTCGTCAAGTATACTATCCATCTACATTCTATACCTGTGGTGCATTTCAGTTGTGCGCAGTATATATAGTAGTAGGCCATTGCTATTGATACTGGCATATAATTTCACACATTAAAAAATGGAGAACAAAAATGTGCAGGGTAAAATAGTGAAAGATCAAGATCCACTTCCACCTCGTGCTGAAGCTGCTGCCACTAGTCATGGCCGAGACGATGAAATGCCATCAACGTCGTCTGCCAAGGCCGATGCCCAATGTCATAGTAGAGAGCATGTAAAATCCAAAAACAAAAGTTCAGTAAAATGACTCAAAAATCAAAATTAAAAGCGTCTGAGGAGAAGCATAAACTTGCCAATATGCCATTTAAGACACGGAGTGGCAAGGAACGGCTGAGGCCCTGGCCTATGTTCATGGCTAGTGGTTCAGATTCACATGAGGATGGAAGCACTCATCCTCTCGCTAGAAAAATGAAAAGACTTAAGCTGGCAAAAGCACAGCAAAGAACTGTGCGTTCTTCTAAATCACAAATCCCCAAGGAGAGTCCAATTGTGTCGGTTGCGATGCCTGACCTTCCCAACACTGGACGGGAAGAGCTTGCGCCTTCCACCATTTGCACACCCCCTGCAAGTGCTGGAAGGAGCACCCGCAGTCCAGTTCCTGATAGTCAAATTGAAGTCAGTGTTGAAGTACACCAGGATGAGGATATGGGTGTTGCTGGCGCTGGGGAGGAAATTCTGGTGGTAGATTCTGATGGTGAGGTGGTTTGTTTAAGTCAGGCACCCGGGGAGACACCTGTTGTCCGTGGGACGAATATGGCCATTGACATGCCTGGTCAAAATACAAAAAAATTCAGCTCTTCGGTGTGGAATTATTTCAACACAAATGCGGACAACAGGTGTCAAGCCGTGTGTTGCCTTTGTCAAGCTGTAATAAGTAGGGGTAAGGACGTTAACCACCTAGGAACATCCTCCCTTATACGTCACCTGGACCGCATTCATCAGAAGTCAGTGACAAGTTCAAAAACTTTGGGTGACAGCGGAAGGAGTCCACTGACCACTAAATCCCTTCCTCTTGCAACCAAGCTCCTGCAAACCACACCACCAACTCCCTCAGTGTCAATTTCCTCCTTACACAGGAAAGCCAATAGTCCTGCAGGCCATGTCCTCTCCTGCCTGGGATTCCTCCGATGCATCCTTGAGTGTAACACCTACTGCTGCTGGCGCTGCTGTTGTTGCTGCTGGGAGTCGATCATCATCCCAGAGGGGAAGTCGGAAGACCACTTGTACTACTTCCAGTAAGCAATTGACTGTCCAACAGTCCTTTGCGAGGAAGATTAAATATCACAGCAGTCATCCTGCTGCAAAGCGGATAACTCAGGCCTTGGCAGCCTGGGCGGTGAAAAACGTGGTTCCGGTATCCACCGTTAATTCAGAGGCAACTAGAGACTTGATTGAGGTACTGTGTCCCCGGTACCAAATACCATCTAGGTTCCATTTCTCTAGGCAGGCGATACCGAAAATGTACACAGACCTCAGAAAAAGAGTCACCAGTGTCCTAAAAAATGCAGTTGTACCCAATGTCCACTTAACGACGGACATGTGGACAAGTGGAGCAGGGCAGAC
This sequence comes from Pseudophryne corroboree, assembly GCF_028390025.1. Taxonomy (NCBI): domain Eukaryota; kingdom Metazoa; phylum Chordata; class Amphibia; order Anura; family Myobatrachidae; genus Pseudophryne; species Pseudophryne corroboree. The sequence goes on from NC_086446.1 coordinate 719,524,253, forward strand.
TCAGGACTATATGACTGTGACAGCCCACTGGGTAGATGTATTGCCTCCCGCAGCAAGAACAGCAGCGGCGGCACCAGTAGCAGCATCTCGCAAACTCCAACTCGTTCCTAGGTAGGCTATGCTTTGTATCACCGCTTTCCAGAAGAGGCACACAGCTGACAACCTCTTACGGAAACTGAGGAACATCATCGCAGAATGGCTTACCCCAATTGGACTCTCCTGGGGATTTGTGACATCGGACAACGCCACCAATATTGTGCGTGCATTACATCTGGGCAAATTCCAGCACGTCCCATGTTTTGCACATACATTGAATTTGGTGGTGCAGAATTATTTAAAAAACGACATAGCGTGCAAGAGATGCTGTCGGTGGCCCGAAGAATTGCGGGCCACTTTCGGCATTCAGCCACCGCGTGCCGAAGACTGGAGCACCACCAAACATTCCTGAACCTGCCCTGCCATCATCTGAAGCAAGAGGTGGTAACGAGGTGGAATTCAACCCTCTATATGCTTCAGAGGATGGAGGAGCAGCAAAAGGCCATTCAAGCCTATACATCTGCCCACGATATAGGCAAAGGAGGGGGAATGCACCTGACTCAAGCGCAGTGGAGAATGATTTCAACGTTGTGCAAGGTTCTGCAACCCTTTGAACTTGCCACACGTGAAGTCAGTTCAGACACTGCCAGCCTGAGTCAGGTCATTCCCCTCATCAGGCTTTTGCAGTAGCTGGAGACATTGAAGGAGGAGCTAAAACAGAGCGATTCCGCTAGGCATGTGGGACTTGTGGATGGAGCCCTTAATTCGCTTAACCAGGATTCACGGGAGGTCAATCTGTTGAAATCAGGACACTACATTTTGGCCACCGTGCTCGATCCTAGATTTAAAACCTACGTTGTATCTCTCTTTCCGGCAGACACAAGTCTGCAGAGGTTCAAAGACCTGCTGGTGAGAAAAATGTCAAGTCAAGCGGAACGTGACCCGTCAACATCTCCTCCTTCACATTCTCCCGCAACTGGGGGTGCGAGGAAAAGGCTAAGAATTCCGAGCCCACCCGCTGGCGGTAATGCAGGGCAGTCTGGAGCGAGTGCTGACATCTGGTCCGGACTGAAGGACCTGCCAACGATTACTGACATGTCGTCTACTGTCACTGCATATGGGCCCTCATTCCGAGTTGTTCGCTCGCAAGCTGCTTTTAGCAGCTTTACACACGCTAAGCCGCCGCCTACTGGGAGTGAATCTTAGCTTCTTAAAATTGCGAACGAAAGATTCGCAATATAGCGAAAAGACATCTCTGTGCAGTTTCTGAGTAGCTCGAGACTTACTCGGCATCTGCGATCAGTTCAGTGCTTGTCGTTCCTCGTTTGACGTCATAAACACACCCAGCGTTCGCCCAGACACTCCTCCGTTTCTCCAGCCACTCCCGCGTTTTTCCCAGAAACGGTAGCGTTTTTTCGCACACACCCATACAACGGCCAGTTTCCGCCCAGAAACACCCACTTCCTGTCAATCACATTACGATCACCAGAACGAAGAAAAAACCGTGAGTAAAATTCCTAACTGCATAGCAAATTTACTTGGCGCAGTCGCAGTGCGGACATTGCGCATGCGCACTAAGCGGAAAATCGCTGCGATGCGAAAAAATTTACAGAGCGAACAACTCGGAATGACCCCCATGATTCTCTCACCATTGAAAGAATGGTGGAGGATTTTATGAGTGACCGCATCCAAGTAGGCACGTCAGACAGTCCATACGTATACTGGCAGGAAAAAGAGGCAATTTGGAGGCCCTTGCACAAACTGGCTTTATTCTACCTAAGTTGCCCTCCCTCCAGTGTGTACTCCGAAAGAGTGTTTAGTGCAGCCGCTCACCTTGTCAGCAATCGGCGTACGAGGTTACTTCCAGAATATGTGGAAGTTTGTGCAAGGAGAGATTGATTGCTTCTTTTTTTGGTGGGGGCCCAAACCAACCAGTCATTTCAGTCACAGTCGTGTGGCAGACCCTGTCGCTGAAATGATGGGTTTGTTAAAGTGTGCATGTCCTGTTTATACAACATAAGGGTGGGTGGGAGGGCCCAAGGACAATTCCATCTTGCACCTCTTTTTTCTTTCATTTTTCTTTGCATCATGTGCTGTTTGGGGACAATTTTTTTGAAGTGCCATCCTGTCTGACACTGCAGTGCCACTCCTAGATGGGCCAGGTGTTTGTGTCGGCCACTTGTGTCGCTTAGCTTAGCCATCCAGCGACCTCGGTGCAAATTTTAGGACTAAAAATAATATTGTGAGGTGTGAGGTGTTCAGAATAGACTGGAAATGAGTGGAAATTATGGTTATTGAGGTTAATAATACTATGGGATCAAAATGACCCCCAAATTCTATGATTTAAGCTGTTTTTTAGGGTTTTTTGAAAAAAACACCCGAATCCAAAACTCACCCGAGTCCGACAAAAAATTTTCGGTGAGGTTTTGCCAAAACACGTCCGAATCCAAAACACGGCCGCGGAACCGAATCCAAAACCAAAACACAAAACCCGAAAAATGTCCGGTGCACATCACTAGTTAGGATGTACCATATTTATATGGGGTATATAAAGGGTATAGAGGGTACTATAAGGGGATATAGGGGTATATGCAATTGCGGTCGAATTCCCGAAAATGTCGAAAAAACAGGACTTTTTCGCCCAAAAAAAAATTCGACAATGCAATACAGTACTTTTCGTCAAAAAAACGGACTTTTCAAATTCGACTTTTAGAAATTCGACATTTGACAAATTCGACATTCCTGCAATGGTACAAATGCGGCTTTTCGACAAAAGTATATTCAATTGAAGAATGTAAATTCGACAACAGTGCTTTTTGACAGTAAATTCGTCATTTTCAATCCGCCTCACTTTGCTGGCGGAATGTAATAAAAAATTTTAAAAACATGTTTTTTTGTGTTTTTTTTTATTGCTAATAGCATATCTATTTATATTAGAAGGGATTAGGTACTTGGTTTGTCTATTTAGGAGGCACAAGTATTATTTATATATTTTTTAAAATATTTTTTTATTTTTTTATGGAATGGGTTAAAAACCCCAAAAAAAATTGTGTGGGGTCCCCCCTCCTAAACATAACCAGCCTTGGGCTCTTTGAGCCGGTCCTGGTTGCCAAAATACGGGGGGGGAAATGACAGGGGATCCCCCGTATTTTAACAACCAGCACCGGGCTCTGCGCCTGGTCCTGGTGCAAAAAATACGGGGGACAAAAAGAGTAGGGGTCCCCCGTATTTTTTGTACCAGCACCGGGCTCCACTAGCTGGACAGATAATGCCACAGCCGGGGGACACTTTTATACTGCTCCCTGCGGCCGTGGCATTAAATACCCAACTAGTCACCCCTGGCCGGGGTACCCTGGAGGAGTGGGGACCCCTTCAATCAAGGGGTCCCCCCCCCAGCCACCCAAGGGCCAGGGGTGAAGCCCGAGGCTGTCCCCCCCATCCAAGGGCTGCGGATGGGAGGCTGATAGCCTTGAGTAAAATGAAAGAATATTGTTTTTTGCAGAAGAACTACAAGTCCCAGCAAGCCTCCCCCGCATGCTGGTACTTGGAGAACCACAAGTACCAGCATGCGGGGGGGAAACTGGCCCGCTTGTACCTGTAGTTCTACTGCAAAAAAAACACCCAAATAAAAACAGGACACGCACACCTTGAAAGTACAACTTTATTACATACATATCGACATACACACAAGAGCCCGAGGCTGGTTATGCTTAGGAGGGGGGGCCCCACGCAATTTTTGCACACCAGTGGAGCTCTACAGAGTTCTGCTGGAAAAGACTATGAGGGTCATTCCGAGTTGTTCGCTCGCTAGCAGATTTTAGCAGCATTGCACACGCTAGGCCGCCGCCCTCTGGGAGTGTATCTTAGCTTAGCAGAATTGCGAACGAAAGATTAGCAGAATTGCGATTAGAAAATTCTTAGCAGTTTCTGAGTAGCTCGAGACTTACTCCTACACTGCGATCAGCTCAGCCCGTTTCGTTCCTGGTTTGACGTCACAAACACGCCCTGCGTTCGGCCAGCCACTCCCCCGTTTCTCCAGACACTCCCGCGTTTTATCCTGGCACGCCTGCGTTTTTCTGCACACTCCCAGAAAACGGTCAGTTTCCGCCCAGAAACACCCACTTCCTGTCAATCACACTACGATCACTTCAACGATGGAAATTCTTCGGTCGGACGTGAGTAAATCTACTTAGTTTTGTGCTAAAATACCCAGCGGGCTTAACGATAGAATTCAATGGAGCATCTTTTAAACTGATTGATCCGGCTGCCTCGTGTAGTCATATCTGGACACTACATTATCTTTTTCCAGTCGTTTATTATGTCGTTTTGAAGTAACCTTTTGCTGGCTGAGGTACCTTGTCAACCAGACAAGGCACCAAGCTATATGTTAGTCCAGTTGACGTTCAATATTTATCATCTTGCATGCAGTAGCATAGGCATGTGTTCATATGTTTAGAATTCAGTCACCGCCAGTCTTTTATTTGTGTCTTTGGTACCAGTCCTGCAGGCCACATTACATAGAGGCCATTTCCTATATGTTTATTCATGTGCACATTATGCTTCCTTCTATTACACTTTTGTACTTTATGATTTTGATTGTATTTACAGCCCCGGCATACGACCTCCGCGAGCAGGAAGCCACGGAGCGCCTGGTAACCATGGCAGCAGCGTGCCTGGTTGCCGTGGTACCGCCGGATTCCAATGACGCGCTGGAATCATGTGACCGAGGCACACATACGTCACAATCACCGGGACGGAAGCGCCACGCTCCCCCGCACACCGCTGTTTCTCCCGCCTCCTGGGTCTTCTGCACCATAAAGGTAACACATTCTGTTTATTTGTCACTCTGTATTTGTTCACCTTGACAAAGGGGCGTCCGCGCCCCAAAACGTTGGACCACCCATTTTTTGCTAATATGGATTAAAAGCACCTAGCACTTTATTCATGGCTGTTCCAGTCTCTGAGTGCCGCTGATTGATTAATTGTAAACTTCTATATATATATATATATATATATATTCATTGTATGCAATACATATAGGGCCCGTGGTATGGACTGGCAATTCCCTCTGGGTCACTCTGACAGACATTAGTGTAGGTCTGTCTCCATTAGCTCCCCTGTGTGTGAGTGGTGTGACTGTACACGTGTGTACCATGTCTACAGAAAGCTCTTCCCCAGAGGAACCCATTTTGGAGGCACAAGAGTGTTCTGAGCCTGTGTGGGTGAGCAGTGGCGTAAGTTTATCCCAGTTGCCCGGAGGCAAGAAAAATATTGGTGCCCCCCCCCCCTTACATATCATCCGTGAGCCAATAAGATGCCGTTTTGAGATCCGAGTATCACCGAGTAAAACCGAACCCACTCATCTCTAATTCTAACTATATGAAGCTACTACAAAACCATTGCAACTAGGCAGATCTATGTAGGGGTCCAACCACACACTACATAGATCTGCTCAGTCACTCACAATGCTGATTATTTCTCTGACAATTAATTTGCAAATGTCATATCCAGGATTAGAACCCACAATCTTTTACACTGGAAGCATGCACCTTACTGATGGAGATATCTGCTCTTGCATAGGAAGTATGAGAATTCTAACTATATGAAGTTACGTGTAATTGTCAGAGAAATAACTTCATATAGTTAGAATTCTCATGCTTCCTTTATAGGAGCAAATAGTTTCATCAGTAAGGTGTCTGCTTCCAGTGTATCTATAATAAAGAGAGTGTGATTTGTAAGGTGTAGTGACTAGTGGGGAAGTCGGCTACGGAAGAGATACCGGCTTCTGTCAATTAACTTAATTGATTAATGTCGCTGAACACACGGAACAGGAGGAGAGGTGCCCCTTCAAAGCAGGAGCCCGGCGGCAGCTGACTCCGTTGCCTCCCAGAGTTCTGCCTCTGTGGGTGAGAAAGCTGCAGAGTAATATGTCTAAACTAGCAAAGAAATTCTCTGAGTCAGAAAAACAGACAAAGCATTGGAGACAGTCTGTGGAAGATGCTCTATTTGCTGATTCCTCCACATCATCCACTCGGGACCTCTCCAGTTCCCAGAAAAGGTCCCTGGCCCAAATTATGCAAAGGGACACTGACACAGATTCCGACACTGACGTCGACACTGGGGATTTGAGGGGGGTAGACCCCAAACTGGCTAAGAGCATTCAATGTACGATAGTCACTATAAAAAAGGTGTTGGAATTTCCTGACACAACACCTCCACCTGAGGAAAAAGATTATTTTAAATTAAATAAAAAACAGGTGGTGGTGACTTTTCCTCCGTCTAAGGACTTAAATACATTCTTTGAGGAATCCTGGACTAACCCGGAAAATAAATTTGCTATCCCTAAAAGGTTGCGGGTAGCGTACCCTTTCCCTGAAGATGATAGGCGTAAGTGGGAGTCACCCCCAATGATAGACACCTCAGCCTTTAGGTTGTCAAAGAAAATCATTTTACCTGCCCCAGGGTCAGCTTCATTAAAAGAACCTGCTGACCGCAAATTAGAGACAAAGAACAAAGTTTCCCCAGCGCAAATCATAGGACAATAAAGATATAAATCGTAATGGTCAAAACATATGTTTTTATTTCGAAAAGGGGTAATATTGATGTTCATAAAAACATTAAATAATATACACCTGAAGGTATACCAGTGAAACAACCTATTACCGGTAAACATAGACAAAAGACAAACTACATATAACATATAAAGTGGTGAACTTCAACCAATGTGGTGCTGCTCAGTTCTTTCAATTGCATATACAGTCTCTTATATTATCTACTGAAAAGAGGGTGCGCTTCTCAACGACTTACTCCCTCTCCTACAGTAATCAATAAACCAGTAGTAGAATATTCAACAACTGGTGATCTTGAAGAGGGAAAAGTGGATATTCCACGATTGATGATTTTAAGGGAGCACGATAATGCTGTTTGCAGTCTATACAGTCGGATCCGTGCTGGTACCGTGGTTAGTCTCTATATGCCCAGCCTCAAGAAATATACGTGCAGTTACGGGTGTACAATACCTCGTAGTGACTTCTCCACAGGACTTCCAGTGTGCAGTGTCCAAAATGTAAGCTGTCCCTGAGGTAGGTGTAGTACAGAGTCCGCCGGCGGATTCCCGTACACGCTGCTCTTAGCGCTAAGCAGCGTTGTATGGGATCGATGCGTTCTGCGCTCAACGCGTTTCACCTCGATAAGGCTTCATCAGGATTGCAGATAGATCGATCCGTACCCATTCACCTCTTTTATAGGGACTTTGCACAAACCCCGGACTATTGCTTCCTCTTCCCTGTGAATTCCAGTGTTGTCGTCATTTCCTGTGACATCATGCGTTCCACAGTTAGAGTCACTTCCTATATATGTGTTCCAAGGCAAATTCTCCTCTTTTCTCTAACGTCCTAGTGGATGCTGGGGACTCCGAAAGGACCATGGGGAATAGCGGCTCCGCAGGAGACTGGGCACAAAGTAAAAGCTTTAGGACTAGCTGGTGTGCACTGGCTCCTCCCCCTATGACCCTCCTCCAAGCCTCAGTTAGATTTTGTGCCCGAACGAGAAGGGTGCAATCTAGGTGGCTCTCCTGAGCTGCTTAGAGTAAAAGTTTAAATAGGTTTTTTATTTTCAGTGAGACCTGCTGGCAACGGGCTCACTGCATCGAGGGACTTAGGGGAGAGAAACGAACTCACCTGCGTGCAGAGTGGATTGGGTTTCTTAGGCTACTGGACATTAGCTCCAGAGGGACGATCACAGGCCCAGCCATGGATGGGTCCCGGAGCCGCGCCGCCGGCCCCCTTACAGATGCTGAAGCAAGAAGAGGTCCATAAATCGGCGGCAGAAGACTTTCCTGTCTTCATAAGGTAGCGCACAGCACTGCAGCTGTGCGCCATTGCTCTCAGCACACTTCACACTCCGGTCACTGAGGGTGCAGGACGCTGGGGGGGGGGGGCGTCCTGGGAAGCAATGAATTTACCTTAGTTGGCGAAAAATACATCACATATAGCTCCTGGGCTATATGGATGTATTTAACCCCTGCCAGTTTTCCAGAAAAAAAGTGGGAGAAGAGCCCGCCGTGAAGGGGGCGGGGCCTATCTCCTCAGCACACAGCGCCATTTTTCCCACACAGCTCCGCTGGTAGGAAGGCTCCCAGAATCTCCCCTGCATCCTGCAACTACAGAAACAGGGTAAAAAAGAGAGGGGGGCACTTATTTGGCAAAATAACAGATATAAACAGCTATAAGGGATAGACACTTATTGTAAGGTTGTCCCTATACATATATAGCGCTCTGGTGTGTGCTGGCAAACTCTCCCTCTGTCTCCCCAAAGGGCTAAGTGGGTTCTGTCCTCTATCAGAGCATTCCCTGTGTGTGTGCTGGGTGTCGGTACGTGTGTGTCGACATGTATGAGGAGGAAAATGATGTGGAGGCGGAGCAATTGCCTATAATGGTGATGTCACCCCCTAGGGAGTCGACACCTGAATGGATGGCCGTAATTAAGGAATTACGTGACAGTGTCGGCACGTTACAGAAAACTGTTGACAACATGAGACAGCCGGCAGCTCAGTTAGTGCCTGTCCAGGCGTCTCAAACACCGTCAGGGGCTATTAAACGCCCGTTACCTCAGTGGGTCGACACGGACCCAGACACAGACACTGACTCCAGTGTCGACGGTGAAGAAACAAACGTATTTTCCAGTAGGGCCACACGTTACATGATCACGGCAATGAAGGAGGTTTTGCACATCTCTGATACTGCAAGTACCACAAAAAGGGGTATTATGTGGGGTGTGAAAAAACTACCCGTAGTTTTTCCTGAATCAGATGAATTGAATGAAGTGTGTGATGAAGCGTGGGTTACCCCCGACAGAAAACTGCTAATTTCTAAAAAATTATTGGCACTATAGTATATCCCTTCCCACCAGAGGTTAGGGCTCGTTGGGAAACACCCCCTAGGGTGGATAAGGCGCTCACACGCTTATCAAAACAAGTGGCGTTACCGTCTCCAGAAACGGCCGCCCTTAAGGAGCCAGCAGATAGGAGGCTGGAAAATATCCTTAAAAGTATATACACACATACTGGTGTTATACTGCGACCAGCAATCGCCTCAGCCTGGATGTGCAGTGCTGGGGTGGCTTGGTCGGATTCCCTGACTATAGAGCATTTAAAGGATGCATTCCTATATATGCGAGATGCACAGAGAGACATTTGCACTCTGGCATCAAGAGTAAGTGCGATGTCCATTTCTGCCAGAAGAGGATTATGGACGCGACAGTGGTCAGGGGATGCGGATTCCAAACGGCATATGGAAGTATTGCCGTATAAAGGGGAGGAGTTATTTGGGGGCGGTCTATCGGACCTGGTGGCCACGGCAACGGCTGGGAAATCCACCTTTTTACCCCAAGTCACCTCGCAGCAGAAAAAGATACCGCCTTTTCAGGCTCAGTCCTTTCGTCCCCATAAGGGCAAGCGGGCAAAAGGCCACTCATATCTGCCCCGGGGCAGAGGAAGGGGAAAAAGACTGCAACAGACAGCTTCTTCCCACGACCAGAAGGCCTCCACCGCTTCTGCCAAGTCCTCAGCATGACGCTGGGGCCTTACAAGCGGACTCAGGCACGGCCCCCTCGCCGGTTCTTGAAGTCTGCTTTACCAACGTCTACCCCCGACAGGGAGGCGGTATTGGAAGCCATTCACAAGCTGTATTCCCAGCAAGTGATAATCAAGGTACCCCTCCTACAACAGGGAAAGGGGTATTACTCCACGCTGTTTGTGGTACCGAAGCCGGACGGCTCGGTGAGACCCATTTTAAATCTGAAAGCCTTGAACACTTACATAAAAAGGTTCAAGTTCAAGATGGAGTCACTCAGAGCAGTGATAGCGAACCTGGAAGAAGGGGACTACATGGTGTCTCTGGACATCAAGGATGCTTACCTCCATGTCCCAATTTGCCCTTCTCACCAAGGGTACCTCAGGTTTGTGGTACAGAACTGTCACTATCAGTTTCAGACGCTGCCGTTTGGATTGTCCACGGCACCCCGGGTCTTTACCAAGGTAATGGCCGAAATGATGATTCTTCTTCGAAGAAAAGGCGTCTTAATTATCCCTTACTTGGACGATCTCCTGATAAGGGCAAGGTCCAGAGAACAGTTAGAGGTCGGAGTAGCACTATCGCAAATAGTACTACGACAGCACGGATGGATTCTAAATATTCCAAAATCGCAGCTGATTCCGACGACACGTCTGCTGTTCCTAGGGATGATTCTGGACACAGTACAGAAAAAGGTGTTTCTCCCGGAAGAGAAAGCCAGGGAGTTATCCGACCTAGTCAGGAAACTCCTAAGACCAGGCCAGGTGTCAGTGCATCAGTGCACAAGGGTCCTGGGAAAGATGGTGGCTTCTTACGAAGCGATTCCATTCGGCAGATTCCACGCAAGAACTTTTCAGTTGGATCTGCTAGACAAATGGTCCGGATCGCATCTTCAAATGCATCAGCGGATAACCCTGTCTCCAAGGACAAGGGTGTCTCTCCTGTGGTGGTTACAGAGTGCTCATCTCCTAGAGGGCCGCAGATTCGGCATTCAGGATTGGGTCCTGGTGACCACGGATGCCAGCCTGAGAGGCTGGGGAGCAGTCACACAGGGAAAAAATTTCCAGGGCTTGTGGTCAAGCATGGAAACGTCACTTCACATAAATATCCTGGAACTAAGGGCCATTTACAATGCCCTAAGTCAGGCAAGGCCTCTGCTTCAGGGTCAGCCAGTATTGATCCAGTCGGACAACATCACGGCAGTCGCCCACGTAAACAGACAGGGCGGCACAAGAAGCAGGAGGGCAATGACGGAAGTGGCAAGGATTCTTCGCTGGGCGGAAAATCATGTGATAGCACTGTCAGCAGTGTTCATTCCGGGAGTGGACAACTGGGAAGCAGACTTCCTCAGCAGACACGATCTTCACCCGGGGGAGTGGGGACTTCACCCGGAAGTCTTCCACATGATTGTAAACCGTTGGGAAAAACCAAAGGTGGACATGATGGCGTCTCGCCTCAACAAAAAACTGGACAGATATTGTTCCAGGTCAAGGGACCCTCAGGCAATAGCTGTGGACGCTCTGGTAACACCGTGGGTGTACCGGTCAGTGTATGTGTTCCCTCCTCTTCCTCTCATACCAAAAGTACTGAGAATCATAAGAAGGAGAGGAGTAAAGACTATACTCGTGGCTCCGGATTGGCCAAGAAGGACTTGGTACCCGGAAATTCAAGAGATGCTCACGGAAGACCCGTGGCCTCTACCTCTAAGACAGGACCTGCTCCAGCAGGGACCATGTCTGTTCCAAGACTTACCGCGGCTGCGTTTGACGGCATGGCGGTTGAACGCCGGATCCTGAAGGAAAAAGGCATTCCGGATGAAGTCATCCCTACCCTGATCAAAGCCAGGAAGGATGTAACCGTACAACATTATCACCGTATTTGGCGTAAATATGTTGCGTGGTGCGAGGCCAGGAAGGCCCCTACGGAGGAACTTCAACTGGGTCGATTCCTGCATTTCCTGCAAACAGGACTGTCTATGGGCCTCAAATTAGGGTCCATTAAGGTTCAAATTTCGGCCCTGTCGATATTCTTCCAAAAAGAACTAGCTTCTGTACCTGAAGTTCAGACGTTTGTCAAGGGAGTACTGCATATACAGCCTCCTTTTGTGCCTCCAGTGGCACCTTGGGATCTCAATGTAGTGTTGGGATTCCTAAAATCACATTGGTTTGAACCACTCACCACTGTGGACTTGAAATATCTCACTTGGAAAGTGGTAATGCTGTTAGCCCTGGCTTCAGCCAGGCGTGTATCAGAATTGGCGGCTTTATCCTATAAAAGCCCTTACCTAATTTTTCATACGGACAGAATTGAGGACTCGTCCTCAATTTCTCCCTAAGGTGGTTTCAGCATTTCACTTAAACCAACCTATCGTGGTGCCTGCGGCTACTAGGGACTTGGAGGATTCCAAGTTGCTGGACGTAGTCAGGGCCCTGAAAATATATGTTTCCAGGACGGCTGGAGTCAGAAAATCTGACTCGCTGTTTATCCTGTATGCACCCAACAAGCTGGGTGCTCCTGCTTCTAAGCAGACGATTGCTCGTTGGATTTGTAGTACAATTCAGCTTGCACATTCTGTGGCAGGCCTGCCACAGCCAAAATCTGTAAAAGCCCATTCCACACGGAAAGTGGGCTCATCTTGGGCGGCTGCCCGAGGGGTCTCGGCTTTACAACTTTGCCGAGCAGCTACTTGGTCAGGGGCAAACACGTTTGCTAAATTCTACAAATTTGATACCCTGGCTGAGGAGGACCTGGAGTTCTCTCATTCGGTGCTGCAGAGTCATCCGCACTCTCCCGCCCGTTTGGGAGCTTTGGTATAATCCCCATGGTCCTTTCGGAGTCCCCAGCATCCACTAGGATGTTAGAGAAAATAAGAATTTACTTACCGATAATTCTATTTCTCATAGTCCGTAGTGGATGCTGGGCGCCCATCCCAAGTGCGGATTGTCTGCATTACTTGTACATAGTTATTGTTACAAAAATCGGGTTATTGTTGTTGTGAGCCATCTTTTCAGAGGCTCCTTCTGTTATCATGCTGTTAACTGGGTTCAGATCACAAGTTGTACGGTGTGATTGGTGTGGCTGGTAATGAGTCTTACCCGGGATTCAAAATCCTTCCTTATTGTGTACGCTCGTCTGGGCACAGTATCCTAACTGAGGCTTGGAGGAGGGTCATAGGGGGAGGAGCCAGTGCACACCAGCTAGTCCTAAAGCTTTTACTTTGTGCCCAGTCTCCTGCGGAGCCGCTATTCCCCATGGTCCTTTCGGAGTCCCCAGCATCCACTACGGACTATGAGAAATAGAATTATCGGTAAGTAAATTCTTATTTTTTTCACTTTATATCCCTATCATATGGGTCATCATAAGATAATAATAATAAACGGATAAATATTCCCTAATCTGTTCACCTCATTACATATAACATTGAACAGTGCACACTAACAATATATATATTCTAAAAAACATCTCTTATTGCGAATATGCATTATATGTCCAACAAACAATGTTGGACCATATATATTATTATATTCTACTATACTAAAACCACTACCCCATAATCTAAAATATTTAAAATACCCATAATACATCTATCATAGGTCTAAAACTAAAATGGTCTACACACTCCATTTAAATATATATTCCTATTGATAAATACATAAATCCTATTAATTTACCCTATCTTAACGTAAAAAAGGCATAAGATCAAAATCAACATTAAGCCCCTTAGGGGTAAGGGTGCTCATATGATAAATTAATTTAGTTTCTTCTTTAATTAATTGTTCCTCCAACTTCCCTCCTCTCCAAGGTACAGAAACCTTTTTCAATCCCACAAACTGTAAAACATGTTGATTACCCTGATGCTTCTCTTGAAAATGGGCAGGAACACTATGATCCTTCTTCCTATTCTTTATGTTACACAAGTGTTCCTGCACTCTAATATGTAATTTCCGTTTTGTCTGACCTATGTATTGTAGTCCACAGGGACAGAATAGTAAATAAACAATCCCTGTGCTATTACAACTTATTCGATCTTTAATTTTATAATCTGTACCATTTGCAAATGATCGGACAGTTTCAATCATTTTAATTGAGTTAATTCTAGTTTTTCTACAGGCCGTACACACACCACATCTGGAGAAACCCTTTTTCCCTCCTTCATTTAATTTGGGGTTGAAATGGCTTCTCACTAATGTCGATTTCAAAGTGGGTGCCCTCTGGAAGTAATTCTTTCAAGGTTTCATCAGATCGCAAAACATGCCAATGTTTTCTGATGCTATCCTCTATCCTATTATTCTGAGCTGAGAATGTAAGGATTTTCCAGTGGGATCTGTTGGACAAGTGGTCCGGGTCGCATCTTCAGATGCATCGGCGGATAACCCTGTCTCCAAGGGCCAGGGTGTCGCTGTTGTGGTGGCTGCAGAGTGCTCATCTTCTAGGGGGCCGCAGATTCGGCATACAGGACTGGGTCCTGGTGACCACGGATGCCAGCCTTCAAGGCTGGGGGGCAGTCACACAGGGAAGAAACTTCCAAGGCTATGGAAGAGTCAGGAGACACGACCTCCACCCGGGAGAGTGGGGACTTCATCCAGAAGTTTTCCAAATGATTGTACACCATTGGGAAAGGCCACAGGTGGACATGATGGCGTCCCGCCTCAACAAAAAGCTACAAAGATATTGCGCCAGGTCAAGGGACCCTCAGGCGATAGCTGTGGACGCTCTGGTAACACCGTGGGTGTACCAGTCGGTGTATGTGTTCCCTTCTCTGCCTCTCTTACCCAGGGTAATGAGATTAATAAGAAGGAGAGGAGTAAGAACTATACTCATTGTTCCGGGTTGGCCAAGAAGAGCTTGGTAACCAGAACTCCAAGAAATGATCTCAGAGGACCCATGGCCTCTGCCGCTCAGACAGGACCTGCTGCAGCAGGGGGCCTGTCTGTTCCAAGACGTACCGCGGCTGCGTTTGACGGCATGGCGGTTGAACGCCGGATCCTGAAGGAAAAGGGCATTCCGGAGGAAGTTATCCCTACGCTATTTAAAGCTAGAAAAGAAGTGAACGCAAACCATTATCACCGCATATGGTGGAAATATGTTGCGTGCTGTGAGGCCAGGAAGGCCCCAAAGGAGAAATGTCAGCTAGGTCGATTTCTGCACTTCTTACAGTCAGAGGTGACTATGGGCCTAAAATTGGGTTCCATGAAGGTCCAGATTTTGGCTCTGTCGATTTTCTCCCAAAATAGAACTGGCTTCACTGCCTGAAGTTCGGACTTTTGTTAAGGGAGTGCTGCATAGTCAGCCCCCGTTTGTGCCTCCAGTGGCACCGTGGGATCTCAACATAGTGTTGGATTTCCTGAAGTCGCATTGAGTTGAGCCACTTAAATCCGTGGAGCTACAATACCTCACGTGGAAAGTGGTCATGCTGTGGGCCTTGGCGTCGGCCAGGCGTGTATCAGAATTGGCGGTTTTGTCATGCAAAAGCCCTTATCTGTATTTTATATGGATAAGGCGGAATTGAGGACTCGTTCCCAATTCCTTCCTAAGGTGGTATCAGTTTTTCATGTGAACCAACCTATTGTGGTGCCTGCGGCTACTTGGGACTTGGAGGATTCCAAGTTTTCTGGACGTAGTCAGGGCCCTGAAAAATATATGTTTCCAGGACGGCTGGAGTCAGAAAGACTGACTCGCTATTTATCCTGTATGCACCCAACAAGCTGGGTGCTCCTGCTTCTAAGCAGACTATTGCTCGCTGGATCTGTAGCACGATTCAACTTGCACATTCTGCGGCTGGACTGCCGCACCCTAAATCTGTAAAAGCCCATTCCACGAGGAAAGTGGGCTCTTCTTGGGCGGCTGCCCGAGGGGTCTCGGCTTTACAAATTTGCCGAGCTGTTACTTGGTCGGGGTCAAACACTCTTGCAAGAGTCTACAAGTTTGATACCCTGGCTGAGGAGGACCTAGAGTTTGCTCATTCGGTGCTGCAGAGTCATCCGCACTCTCCCGCCCGTTTGGGAGCTTTGGTATAATCCCCATGGTCCTTACGGAGTCCCCAGCATCCACTTAGGACGTTAGAGAAAATAAGATTTTACTCACCGGTAAATCTATTTCTCGTAGTCCGTAGTGGATGCTGGGCGCCCATCCCAAGTGCGGATTGTCTGCAATACTTGTGTATGGTTATTGCCTAACTAAAGGGTTATTGTTGAGCCATCTGTTGAGAGGCTCAGTTGTTATCATACTGTTAACTGGGTATTGTATCACGAGTTATACGGTGTGATTGGTGTGGCTGGTATGAGTATTACCCGGGATTCAAAATCCTTCCTTATTGTGTCAGCTCTTCCAGGCACAGTATCCTAACTGAGGTCTGGAGGAGGGTCATAGTGGGAGGAGCCAGTGCACACCAGGTAGTCCTAAAGCTTTCTTTAGTTGTGCCCAGTCTCCTGCGGAGCCGCTAATCCCCCATGGTCCTTACGGAGTCCCCAGCATCCACTACGGACTACGAGAAATAGATTTACCAGTGAGTAAAATCTTATTTTAGGGAGGCCAATCCCGGGATCGGCGGCATCCCGGGATTTGGGCCCAAAAATGCCGGGATTTGAATCCCGGGATTGGAGCCTCCAATCCCAGGATTCACAGGATTACATTGCGCATGTCCGGGAGGGAGAGTGTAGGTAGCGGCGCGGGAGGGAGGGTTGGTGTAGGTAGCGGCGCAGAAGGGAGGCTGTTAGAGAGCACTGCATGGAGGGAGGGTGGGTGTAAGTAATACTACTTACCATTAGGCGGGCGGCAGCCATGGACACACGCTGAGCGCGGCGGGACTTCAAATGTAGCGCCGGCCGCCAGCCAATCAGAGCTGGCGGACCGGCAGCCAATCAGAGAAGCTGCCGCAGCAGCGGCAGACAATCAGGAGCGACTGCTGCGGCCACTTCCCTGATTGGCTGCTGGTCCGCCAGCTCTGGTTGGCTTGCGGCCGGCGCTTCATTTGAAATGCCGCCGCGTTCAGTGTGTCCATGGCTGCCGCCCACCTAATAGTAAGTAGTATTACTTACACCCACCCTCCCTCCATGCAGTGCTCTCTAACAGCCTCCCTTCTGCGCCGCTACCTACACCAACCCTCCCTCCCGCGCCGCTACCTACACTCTCCCTCCCGCACCGCTACCTACACCCGCCCTCCCTCCCGCACAGTGCTACCTACACCCTCCCTCCCTTCCGCGCCGCTACCTACACCCTCCCTTCCGCGCCGCTACCTACACCAACCCTCCAGCGCTGCTCCCTACACCCTTCTCCACTGCCCTTCACTGATCCCTACTGCAATCCCGGGATCCCGGGGATTGAGCGTTTTTCAATCCCGAATCCCGGGATTGAAAAAACGGCCCGGGATTGGCCTCCCTACCTATATTATCCTAAAAACATTTTTTATACATAATAAGTACATACAATATAGAAAGAGAAAAGCGTTGCCATATTTGGCACACTGCTAATAAAACGTAACCTTTATTATATTCAAGTAAGATTATAAATAAAAGCTAAACCAGTGAAATATTATAGGCAAAAGTAAGGATGGAAAAGAATGGAAATAAAGTGATTAAAAATTCAAACAGCTGTGTATTTATTTGTGTTACTGAGTATTGTATGATACATTCAGAGCTGAATAATATTTAATATAGAGTACTTATATATCTATTTATCATGCACTCTTAAGACATATCAGTACCAATAAGTTTCCATAATATAAAAAAGCCAATCATAACAGTTATAACTAAGGCCCTCATTCCGAGTTGATCGCTCGCAAGGCGATTTTAGCAGAGTTACACACGCTAAGCCGCCGCCTACTGGGAGTGAATCTTAGCTTCTTAAAATTGCGAACGATGTAATCGCAATATTGCGATTACAAACTACTTAGCAGTTTCAGAGTAGCTTCAGACTTACTCGGCATCTGCGATCAGTTCAGTGCTTGTCGTTCCTGGTTTGACGTCACAAACACACCCAGCGTTCGCCCAGACACTCCCCGTTTCTCCGGCCACTCCTGCGTTTTTTCCGGAAACGGTAGCGTTTTTATCCACACGCCCATAAAACGCCGCGTTTCCGCCCAGTAACACCCATTTCCTGTCAATCACACTACGATCGCCGGAGCGAAGAAAAAGCCGTGAGTAAAAATACTATCTTCATTGTTAAATTACTTGGCGCAGTCGCAGTGCGAATATTGCGCATGCGTACTAAGCGGAATTTCACTGCGATGCGATGAAAATTACCAAGCGAACGACTCGGAATGAGGGCCTAAATTCATTGCCCTATGAAATGACAGTGTTATGCAAAAATGTCATTGAAAAGGAACTGTGAAATAAAGTATTAATTTCTGGCCACATTGCTTTTATTTAGTCCTCAGGAGATCTATTTTGTTTATTTATCCTAAACATTATTATTTTATGGCATAAACCTCATCACTGCAGTATTTTTTAAGTAAGAGTGGAAATATAGCATGAGGTTATATACAGTACTACACAGTGGAAATCTCCTATATATTAACCCCTCCCCCATCTGCAACAGCCACGCCCCTGCCCCTCCCCCGCCCCTCCACCACCTGCATCGCCTCTGGAACCCATCCCCCATCCATGGCCCCCACTTCTCTGCCCCTCCCCCACCCGCAACACCTCCCGAGAAACCTTCCCCAACTGCAGCACCCCCTCTGCACCCACCCCTCCACTACCCACCACTCCCCCACCCACAGAACCTCCTGCCCCCCTCCACCATCCACGGCCCACCCGCAGCCACCCCTCCCCCACCCACATCATCTACAGACCCCATCCGCGGCACCCCGCAACTACCCCTCCCCCACCTGCAGCACCTTTGGAACCCCTCCCCCAAACCCATCCCACCCTGTCCCCGCCCCTCCCCCAAATGCACCCACCCTGCACCCGTCCCTCCCCCATGGACAGCACCTCCAGACCCCTTCCTTTATCTGCGGTCCCCCACACCCACCCCTCCCCCACCAGCAGCATTTACATACCCCCTCCCCCATCACCCCTTGCACCCACCTCTCTCCCACCCGCAGCACCTCTGGACCCCATCCGCGCCGCCTCTGCAATCGCCCCTCTCCCACCCGTGGCACCCCCGCACCCGCCCCTCCCCCACCACTACGGTGGCTCAGGACTCCCTCCCACACCCACGGCACCCCCGCACCAGCCCCTCCCCCACCCGCGGCACACCCGCAACCACCCCTACCCCACATCTCCCCCACATCCGCCACTCCCCCAACCACAGCACCTATTAGGTGATTCATCGTGCCCTGCGTGCGATGTTCATGCCATCGCAAGGGGCTACGGCCCCTTAACCATCGCACGCCCTTTGTCCGTGCAATATTTAACCACTCACAAAATTATGATTAGAGGTATTACTCCATATAATAAAAATATTGCATGCCCCATGGGCGTTCAAGGGTTAAAGGGGCGTAGCCCCTCGCGACGGTGTGAACAGCGCCCGTAGGGCGCAAAGAATCACCTAGTATGCCATAATCACTAAAAATTTTATTATTTTTTCTGCATTGCACTGTTGATTGGAAGTTTTTCTCATTATTACTGACACTTGGACACCACATTTGGCACAGTGGTCCACATTGCTGCCTCACAGCCAGGTGTGCCAATTAAGGAAGGGGGGGGGGAGGGTACTGATTACCCAGGCTTGTTGGAGGAGCACGGTCCCCTCCAGTATAATGAATGCTATGACAAGTATGGTAGTATTTCACTCCTTTTTTTTGTTGAGAGGATGTGGCCATGCCTCCTGGATTTGGCCATGCCCCCAGTACCCAGGCCCTGATCAGCTATTCACACTCCTACTCACAGCACTGGAGTTATGGGCTCTTTCCCAAACAGTACACCATCGGTATGGAGCTTATGTAATATAACCATAGTTTCACGGGTTTTCTTAAGGTTGCCGGGCTTTCTTCAACAGTCCAAAAACCAGGACCCTAAGTAGAATTTTGGGTGCCCTATGCCAGAAGGAGAACTGCCCCCCCCCCCCTCTATTTTTCCAATAGGGACATAAAGCATGCCTCGTGGGGAAGGGGCATGACAAAACTGATACCAGAGAAGGCCCATGCTATGATGCCCCTTTCAAAATATATATACAGTATATATTATGCTGTACACACACGTTTTTGGAAAACATTTGGACACAATCATTTTTATACCACATCTATGCACTCAACCTGAGACCTCGCTGCCATTCAGCCACATTATCCCTCATTAAATAACATATTTTCATTACACCATACTCACTGTAATCTCAAAACAAATTGTATACCACAGTCGGAAATAATCTCTTGTGGGGCAGCTACACTGTATGAATTTCAGAAGATTTCCGTAATTAAACGAGCCACCAGCTTATGTGATGGACAGTTTTTTGTTTTAAAGGAATAAAATTGTCAGTCTACGGCGAAAGCGATCCACCCCTACCTAGATCGAAGTGAAGTCCGTGCATGGAGGCAAGTCAGTTATGAAGTCCATGGAGATGTGGGACCATGGATGACTTGGAAAGAGAGAAGAAAGATGGTTCTTCTCAGAGTGTTTTGTGCCTAGCACAATTCAAATATGCTATCCGGCTATGTCATGTTTCATGATATGTTAGGACACCCAGAGCAATAGAAAATAAGCTGGTGGGATGGTTGCACAACACGCAGGAGCATTGGTAAGAGCGTTAATCTTGTGTTATGATTTGAAGGAACATGACAACACAGCTTTTCTGTAAGGTAAATGATTATGACATTGAAACAAGTAGAGAGACTATCTTGCTTGACAAGGACTGAGAAGATATAAAAGATTTTTGTGATCCGAGTGTACAGTTACGAGGTGTAGCTCCCTCATGCGAGTCTTGTCATCGTCTAAGGCCAGTTTTTTAGGCAATATCTTTTGTATCCTAATGGATTATTTTTCTCTGCAGGTTGGAATTTCTGAGACAGTAAATTACACACATCGCACATCCCAGAAGGGTTTTATGGCCAATACCGTAACAGTGAAATCAACTATCAAGAAGTAAGAGGTAGTATCATCTTGTTTGAGTTTAGAAGCTGAAATGAAGGTCTTCTTGAGTTGGTTGGAGGCTTCAGACTCTTCTGGAGTTTATAGGAGTAATGGCAGTAATGGTTGCGAGAGTCAGGGCTGTAACTGCAAGTGTGTGAGCAGGGCCACTGCACAGATGCCCTGTTGGTGGCACCACTGCTCAGTGCCCACCCATGGTCCCTGCATCTGGAATAGCACCCTGCAGCTAGAATCGCTACTGCAGTGCTGGTTGGAACGTCCTTTGACAGGGCCAAAAGTAGGATTTTTGTCACCCAGGGCAAGACAGTCATTTGGCTTCCTCAGGATGCTCTGGGCAGTGCTGTAATTACAGCTGCTAGTGGCCCTGCCCCAGCCACATGTCGTGGGCTTAAGGGGCGTGGCTGGCACAGGTGCATTAAAGCCCTGTTACGGCATGGCGACAATGGAAGAGTACCCCTTACTATACAGTCAATAAAAATTTACAGATTTGACAAATTGCTAGGTTGCTTTGATTCGACTGGTTTATTTGCCGGTAGCATCTACTTTTTCTTTATCAACACTTTTGCAATAAAAAGTTGTGATATACACTTGGGGCCTTATTCAGGTTTGTTAGCAAACCCCAAAAGTTAGCAATTGGGCAAAACCATGTTGCACTGCAGGTGGGGTAGATGTAACATGTGCAGAGAGAGTCTGAACTGCAGATCGTAAATCTGATGCAGATCGCATCAGATTTCTCTTGAACTCTCTCGGAAGCGTCCCGGAAATCGGATCGGACCCTGGCTTTAATTTTCACTACATTCACTTCAGATATATCTGATGCGATCTATTATGTGCCGACAGATCGCATCAGATATATCTGATGCACACATGCTACATGCGATTGATCTGATGCTGCTGCTTCCTCATTCTGTGGTGGGTGGGAGTGGCCAGGGAGATGCCAGTCAAGTGACGCTTCAGATGAATCTGATCAGATACATCTGAAGTAAAAAAAACACTCCGATGTGTACCTGATTTCTTCAGATTCAGATAAATAGTTGGGGCAGCCTTAAGGGCCCCATACACTAGGCCGATTATGCCCGATTTCAGCCCAATTCAGGCATTCGGCCCGATATATTGGGTGAAAACGGGCATTTTCGGGGTGCTTTTCCCCCAATTTGATCCGATGCGCGTTCCCGTGTGCATCGGATCGGATCCCCCTAGATCCGACATATCACGAGTGCTGCACTCGTGATATGTCGGATCCTGCAGTAAATAGATAGGATAGTAAAAGATACATCATATGCAAAAAAAACTGCATACGATATATCTAATACTATCTTGAGCTCAAGAAAAGGGGGCGTAGACTGGAAAGACGATGGAGGAGGCATTCGGCCCGATATATTGGGTGAAAACGGGCATTTTCGGGGTGCTTTTCCTCCGATCTGATCCGATGCGCGTTCCCGTGGGCATCGGATCGGATCCCCCTAGATCCGACATATCACGAGTGCTGCACTCGTGATATGTCGGATCCTGCAGTAAATAGATAGGATAGTAAAAGATACATCATATGCAAAAAAAAACTGCATACGATATATCCAATACTATCTTGAGCTCAAGAAAAGGGGGCGTAGACTGGAAAGACGATGGAGGAAGACTAACCTAGTGGATGACAAAATAAAACTAATAAAGCATAACGAAGAATATCAATCGACAATCACTCGTAAGACATCACAGTTCCTGTCAAATGAGATCACAGCAGCAAACAAAAGGCCAGCTCAACTTTTCCGCACAGTGGAGATGCTTTGCAAGCCAGCATGCCTGCAGACTGATGAAACCCTCCCCCAGGCAAGATGCAACGAGTTTGCAAACTTCTTTGCAGATAAAATATCCACCATCCGGGCTGGAATCTCCACAGTGCCATCAAAGGAGTGCCAAACTACAAAGCCTGCCAATATAAGCTACCTGCCTTCATGGACCAGCTTTGACTCAGTGGATGTAAAGAACACTGCTGAAATTGCTCGGCTTTTGCGTCCCACCACCTGTGATCTGGACCCGGCCTCAACCAAGCTTCAAATAGTTTGTATGGTTATAATTGGTCCTGTCTTTGCAAAAATTGTTCAATGCTCTTTGCAGACAGGCATTTTTCCTGGACCCCTAAAGGAAGCAATTGTTAGACCACTTCTTAAAAAACCTAATTTAGATTCTGACTGCATGACAAACTACAGACCGGTATCAAACCTTCCTTTCCTAGGAAAGGTTATTGAGAAAGTGGTTGCAAATCAACTGGAAACCCACCTGACAACCCATGATATTTATGTTCCATTCCAATCAGGATTCAGGAGAAAACATAGCACTGAAACAGCCCTGGTGTGTGTGTTAAATGATCTTCTGATGGCAAGAGACAGAGGTGACTGTTCAATATTAATCCTTCTGGATCTCTCGGCAGCATTTGATACCGTGGACCATGGGCTTCTGAATGAGCGACTGATACATTTCTGTGGTCTGGATGGCACAGTCCTAAGCTGGTTCAAATCATTTCTCACAGGCAGGTCACAGAGAGTATCGTTTGGATTATACTCATCACCACCAGTGCCATTGCCATGTGGTGTCCCACAAGGTTCTATACCAGGGGTGGGGAACCTTTTTTCTACCAAGGGCCATTTAGATATTTATAAAATCCTTCGGGGGCCATACAAAAATTATCAACTTAAAAATGAGCCTGCCCCCAGTCAGTAGTTATGCCCCGAGTAGATATACCCCTGGTCAGTTGTTATGCCCCCAGTAAGTATGCCCCCAGTCACTTGTTATGCCCCATTAGATATGCCCCCTAGTAGCGACGCTTACACACACACACATTAAAAGAAAATAAAACCACAATACTCACCAGCCCCGCTCCTGCTTCCGGACTGTTGCCCTCCGCCTGGCCGCTCTCTCCTTAGAACTATGAGAGAGACGTCATGACATCTCTCCCATAGCATCGCACAGGCACTCACCCACACTGCCAGAGCCGGAAGCCGGAGCTCAGGAGCGAGCTCCTGCCTCCGACTGCTGCTGAGGGTAAGAAGCCGGGCGCCTGCTAGTAACAAAATCTCAGCGGGTGCCCGGCTAGGTGAGCCTGGCCGGATCAAGTGGCTCTGCGGGCCTTATACGGCCCTCGGGCCTGAGGTTCCCCACCCCTGTTCTATACTATCCCCCATGCTTTTTGCAGTATACATGCTCCCATTGGGCGAAATAATCAGGCGCCATGGCCTGGTCTACCACTGCTATGCAGATGATACACAACTGTACTTGTTCTTTGCTCCGGGCACTGATAACCCAATATCAACCCTAAATGGCTGTCTAGCTGAGCTACAGGAGTGGATGAGCGCCAGTTGGCTGCGACTGAACCCGGATAAAACAGAGGTCCTTATGATACGACCGCAACATCAAAGGACAAGACTGCAGCATAGCCAACCAACTGGACTTACACTCGGGGATTCAGAATTACAGACCAGTGATCGTGTGCGGAATCTTGGCGTTGTCCTTGATGGTGGCTTGACACTTAAACATCAGATATCAGCCACAATCAAATCCTCATTCTTTCACCTGAGGAACATAGCCAGAATCAAGCACTTAATTCCTTCAGATGATATGCCAAAAGTCATACATGCATTTGTATCATCTCGATTAGACTACTGTAATGCCCTCTACCATGGTCCCCCAGCAAAAGAATTGCAATGCTTACAGCTGGTGCAAAACATAGCTGCCAGGCTGTTAACCAATCAGCCCTGTTCTAGCCACATAACACCCATCCTCTACTCCCTTCACTGGCTGCCTGTAAGATGGCGAATCATCTTCAAGATTGGCTTACTGAGTTTTAAAGCATTACATGACCAGGGCCCAAGGTACCTGAAACAGTTTCTGACCCCATACTGCCCCACTCGATTACTGCGATCTGTAGATGAAGGACTTTTAGCAGTACCTAGAATCTACCGTAATTCATCTGGGGGTCGAGCTTTTAGTCATGCGGCTCCGACTCTATGGAACTCACTTCCCCGCACAGTGTGAGAGGCCCCAACTATAGAATCCTTCAAAAGTAGACTCAAGACTTTCCTGTTTACTCAAGCATTTCCATAATGTCCCTTTTAGTATCTTCATGCTTCTGTATTTTATGAAAATGTACTTCATTATTTTCTGTACTATATTATGCTGTGTATCTGTTAAGCGCCTTGAGTCCTATTGGAGAAAGAGCGCTAAATAAATAAAATTATTATTATTATTATTATTATTATCTTACCAACGGGGAGGCTGCTGGGAGGTTGGACGAAATCTTTTATGACATGACGGACCGTCATGTCGTATAAGTGTATGGGGCCCTTCAGAGATCTGTAGTTCAGACATATTTGACACGGGAGTGCGCATCGGATCGGAAGAGCCATCCGATGTGACACTTTTCTTCAGATTTGACGGTTAGATGCATCGAAATCTGAAGAAAACTGCCCAAATCGGACTAGTGAATGGGGGACTTAAGATTTGGGTGGGGTGTGTTCAAACTGAAATCTAAATTGCAGTGTACTGTAGAAATGAATCAGCCAGTATTTACCCTACATAGTATTTACCCTACATAGTATTTACCCTTCATAGAAACAATATAACCCACCCTAATCTAAATCTCTATGCACATGTTACATCTGCCCCACCTACAGTGCAACATGGTTTTGCCCAATTGCTGACTTTTTTTTTGTTTGTTTGCTAACAAACCTGAATAACCCCCTTGATCCCTTGTTATACTTCAGTATCCTGGATGTGCCTACTCCATCCATTTCCTGACTACAGCCAGTTCCCTATAGTCTATGGGTATTTAATGCTGTTCTCATACACTGTAATCTTGCTGCTCCTGTAAATTTTTGGGAACGATGAGGACGTCATCTAAATGGATAAATATGAACAAGTTTGATAATAACACTGGAAGCTTCGTCACGCATCCACACCAGATATATTTTATAGATTGTACCTATTGCATAGACCAGCGGTCGCCAACCCGTCGCTCGCAGCCGCAATCTGGGTCTCTTAACCCGTGCTGGCTGTCACCGTTGGCCAACTTCGGGGGAAAGTCCGCAACTGACTCCCCCCAGATGATCCCTAGCACTCCTCTGCCGCGGAGGAGACAGGCGCTAGAGGTCATACTTGACCTCTAGCATCTGTCAGGCAGCACAGCGCTGTAGCTACCCGGAAGTGCCGGGAGCACTCAGCGCTGGTGGCATCCAGAGAGAATCCTGTCCTGCTGCAGAGCCTGCCATCCGGCCCAGCATGCCTGAGATGCATCTCCCAGAGATGCCTCTGCACTTCCTGCGGACGTACACCGATCTAAGCGGCTTGCTGTGCCTCAGCCTCCTCAGTGTCTATCAGAGCCTGAGCAAGGAGCTGGGGTGAGACAGAAGTAGGAGGCCTGGCAGAGGCAAAAGAAGGCTGGGCTCAGGAGACTCCAGGGAGGTGGCGGCAGAGCTAGGTCAATTTCTGGTGTCAGACAGTCTGGGAGTGTGAGTGAGTGCAGGGGCTGGGGGAGAGCTGCTGTATACCATGCTGTCTTTTTCCATCATGTGTGCACCTTGTACAGTATGCCCCTCCCTGGTAACAAGTGTTACACAACCGGCAACTAGACCCCTGACAACGAGCATGACACGCATAGCATTACACCCCTGGCAACAAGACTCCTGGCAATGAGCATGACACACAGAGCATTACACCCCTGGCAATGAGTGTGACACGCAGAGCATTACACCACTGTCAACAAGACCCCTGGCAATGAGCATGACACCCCTCGCAACAAGCATGGAACCCAGAGCATGAAACCCCTGGCAACGACCTTTACCCTCCTGGCAACAAGCATTACCCCCCTGGCAACAAGCAGGACACCCAGAGAATGACACCCCTGGCAACAAATCTGAAACCCCTGGCAATGAGCATGAGACCCCTGACAATGAGCAGGTAATTTAAAATTAATTAGAAGCCTTACTGTGGGGCATAATGTGTAAGTGGCATTATGGTGTGTGGCATAATATGTCACGGGCATTGCAGTAGGTGACATAATGTGTCAGGCAATACGGTGTGGGGCATAAAGTATCACGGGCATTGCAGGTGTGTGGCATAATGTGTAAGTGGCATTATGGTGTGTGGAATAATATGTCACGGGCATTGCAGTAGGTGACATAATGTGTCAGGCCTTACGGTGTGGGGCATAATGTATCACAGGCATTGCGGTGTGTGGCATAATGTGTCAGGGGCATTATAGTGTGTGGAAAAATGTGTAAGTGGCATTACTGTGTGTGGCATATTGTGTAAGTGGCATTACGGTGTGTGGTATAATGTATAATGGGCATTACTATAAGGAGGAAAAATGGCAAATAATGTAAGGGGCATGAGTCAGGATTATTTTTTTCCTGTGGTGGGCAGTATCTGGGTGGGCAGGTTGCAAAACTGTGGTATAAGGTAGTCTTTTCCTGCAATACCACGCCCCTTGCAGTGTGGCCACACCCTCTTTTTGGAGCGCGCTAATTATTTGCTGTTAATATAGCAATGGGAGGGGCGCCAGAAACTTTTTTGGCAGGAGGGTGCAAAATGTATAGCTACGCCACTGCCCACGAGTCCAGTCTTAACACTGAGAGCGCACCAGCAACCATTCAACTACAGCATTTTTTTTTTTTTCAAACACTTTAGTAGCTCCTCAGGAGGTTTCATTTTTCTCGAGTAGCTCACACCCCAATTAAGGTTGGAGACCACTGGTATAGACTAACCATAGTGCTTTGCCAAACTACAATCAGTCTTCTGCATAGATGTGCCATCTGCTTTTACTAACCTGAAGCTAATGAACCCTGGAATCTCACGTAGCTCTCCTCCACTCTGAAACAAACAGGTGAATCCACAAACTTCATTCTAAGTACTATTCTGATTATGCAGACTGAGACTCAGTTCAGTGTTCAGCAGAATATTATGTAAAATGATTTAACTTAAATATGGATGCTAATATCAGAGCAATGCGATATCTTCCTGCCATAGCTTTGCATAATGACTCAGATAATCGTTACTGCTCTGCATTGTGTCACCATGAACCGTATGTTTCATCAGAAATGAGTACATGGAAACAAAGAAAGCACATCTAGGTGTACAGAATCATATATTGATATCCCATTGCTCGTCTTATTTAACTGATTCATCTCGCAAATGTCAGCTGTGATACTACTGCTCTGTGCTGTCTAGCAGTGATTGCTAATCTGCAAGTGGTGGCATTTTATTCTCGCTGCGGAACACTGCACATATAATGAAAATGAAGATGAATCTTACATAACATACGAAATGTAAATATTTTAATTGGAAATTGCATTGTTGTTTCTTAAAGTTATCACATAATTGTAGCCAAGTTGTTTTAGGAAAGTGATGTTACAGATTAAAATTAGAGCAGTCTGATGTTTCATATTACATAAGTTCCAACTGTACTTTTTAGGCAGGTACAGTACCCTTTTTTATGGTCTGTACCGATTTTTGGCTCTCCAAACTTCCATTGAAAGTATAGGAAAACCTGTGGCCACGCCCCCCTTTCTAAATTGTATTGATTTTTATATGTAAAATGTTGTAGGGTATGATATTAATGCAAGAGCATTTTAAAAGAATTACACTTTAACTAGCTCTTAACTTGTGAGGTTGTCCTTTGCATTCTGCCCCCTGGTGGACATAAGGAAGTTGCAGGTAAAACACAAAGACCGCTACTGAAATAAATCTCATGTTGGGGGCCGCCCAGCAGAGGGCAAGGCTGCAGAGTGGCAATGCAGGCATCGCGGGCATCTGGCTTACCATTAACCTCCCTGCATATGCAGCATGGCTGAGTATGCAGGCGCATCGGCGCCGATTTCCACAGCAGCAGGTATGTGTGTGACGTCACATGACCGCCCACACCTAAAAAGGTCTGGACACGCCTGCGTTCTTTGGAGCACTCCCCCCTAATGCAGTGTCACCTCTGCGATCCCCCCTTCCCGACGACAGCTGCGATCGCACTCTGGCGGCAGAAGTAAATTAGTTACAAAATCAAGTTTTTCTTCATTTTTGTTTTTCTAAGCATTTGTGCTGTGGTTTACTGCAAATATTGTGCCTATTGTTAATGTATGAACTGTAATAAAAGGTTGCTTAATTATGTCTATAATAATAAATATTATATAAATCCAAAAAACATGGGATACTTTAAAAAAAAAAAAAATTCCTTGAAAGTAGCAGCAACATTATAAACCATTTGATGGTGATGCGGCCAATTTACCTACAATCAAAATCCCGACGGTCAAAATCCCGACAACCCTTGCCCGACGGTCAAAATCCCGACAAGGTCAAAATACCGCCTATGGGGGAGTGTATTTTAGCATAGCAAGTGTGCGATCGCTTGTGCAGGGGAGCCGTGCAAAAATTTTTGATGCAGTTTCTGAGTAGCTCTGAACTTACTCAGCCGCTGCGATCACTTCAGCCTGTCCGGTCCCAGGATTGACGTCAGACACCCGCCCTGCATATGCCAGGACACGCCTGCGTTTTCCATGGCACTCCCAGAAAACGGTCAGTTGCCACCCTCTTCCTGTCAATCTCCCAGAAACGCCCTCTTCCTGTCAATCTCCTTGCGATCGGCTGTGCAAATGGATTCTTCATTAAATCCATCGCCCAGCAATGATCCGCTTTGTACCCGTACGACGCGCCTGCGCATTGCGGTGCATACGCATGCGCAGTAGTGACCTGATCGCTGCGATGCGAACAACGGCAGCGTGCGATCAGGTCGGAATGACCCCCCGTGAGTGCTGCTGACGTCCACTGTCAATATAATCATTCTTTTTTTTAGAGCTGGTGTGGCTATACCCCATACTTGCCTACTTTTGAAAACTAGTTTCAGGGAGATTCCAGGTGGTAGCAGAATGGCGTGCCGTTGCGGGGGCGTGTCATGTTCCGCTCAACAGATGTGTCTAGCTCCACCTATGGGTGTATTTATTGGCACGCAGGGGTGTGTCCTAGTACTTAAAGCAGCAATAAAAAAAAAAAGTATATAGGTGCACTCTATAGCAGGGGTGGGGAACCTTTTTTCTACCGAGGGCCATTTGGATATTTATAAAATTCTTCGGGGGCCATACAAAAATTCTCAACTTAAAAAATGACCCTGCCCCCCAGTAGGTCTGCCCCACGCGCCAAAAAAATGGGTGTGGCCAGTTAAAATGGGACGTGATACACATATGCCCCCAATAGTGCGGTGCCAGATCCACAATTGCCCCCACAGTGCCAGGTATACAAATGCCCCCACAGTGCCAGGTATACAAATGCCCCACACAGTGCCAGGTATACAGATGTCCCCACAGTGCCAGGTATACAGATGCCCCCACAGTGCCAGGTATACAAATGCCCCTCACAGTGCCAGGTATACAGATGTCCCCACAGTGCCAGGTATACAGATGCCCCCACAGTGCCAGGTATACAGATGCCCCCACAGTGCCAGGTATACAAATGCCCCTCACAGTGCCAGTTATACAGATGCTCCCACAGTGCCAGGTATACAAATGCCCCCCACAGTGCCAGGTATACAAATGCCCCCCACAGTGCCAGGTATACAGATGCCCCCCACAGTGCCAGGTATACAGATGCCCCCACAGTGCCAGGTATACAGATGCCGCCACAGTGCCAGGTATACAAATGCCCCTCACAGTGCCAGGTATACAAATGCCCCTCACAGTGCCAGTTATACAGATGCCCCCACAGTGCCAGGTATACAAATGCCCCCCACAGTGACAGGTATACAAATGCCCCCCACAGTGCCAGGTATACAGATGCCCCCACAGTGCCAGGCATTCAAATGCCCCTCACAGTGCCAGGTATACAAATGCCCCTCACAGTGCCAGTTATACAGATGCCCCCACAGTGCCAGGTATACAAATGCCCCCACAGTGCCAGGTATACAGATGCCCTCCCCTCTCCCCTCCGTGCTGTTTACCGTGCTCCTTTCGGCGGGACACGGAGGAGAGTGCGGCTGTCGGGTGGGAGCGGCGGCGTGTAGTACTTCAAACCAGCCGCCGGTTCGAGAGCAAATCAGAGCTCGCGGACCGGCAGCCGCGGCTCCTGATTGGCTGCCGGTCCGCGAGCTCTGATTGGCTCACGGACCGGCGGCTGGTGTGAAGTACTACACGCCGCCGCTCCCACCCGACAGCCGCGCTCTCCTCCCTGTTCTGACAGCTGAGACACGCTGCCGCCGGACTGAGCGGCAGCGTGTCTCACTGACACAAGCTGGTGGGCCGGACCAAACGGCCTCGCGGGCCCTATACGGCCCGCGGGCCGGAGGTTCCCCACCCCTGCTCTATAGTAATGTACCGTGTACATTTGTTAGACGATACACACAAGTAGAAAATCTATATACACTGGTGCGGGATTGTGTGTTTGTATACACACACACACCCAGACATACTCTCACTCTCTCTCTATATATATATGTATGTATGTATGTATATATATATATATATATATATATATATATATATCGTATATACTATAAAGTTCGAAAATTTACTGTTCTATCCTTCTAATATATTTTGTTTGGCTCTGCCACCACATTACAGAATGAGGGGATCCTGCGTGGGAGGGAACAGTAGTATATGCTCCTGGGTTACTCTAGAGCAGGGGTTCTCAAACTCGGTCCTCAGGACCCCACACAGTGCATGTTTTGCAGGTAACCCAGTAGGTGCACAGGTGTATTAATTACTCACTGACACTTTTTAAAGGGTCCACAGGTGGAGCTAATTATTTAACTTGTGATTTTGTGAGGAGACCTGCAAAACATGCACTGTGTGGGGTCCTGAGGACCGAGTTTGAGAACCACTGCTCTAGAGCATACTTGCCTACCTGACCCTCTCCATAAGGGAGAAAATGCTTTGTTCCTGGACTTTCCTGGTAATGTATGATTGCCATCATCTGTGGTGAAACACCTTTCTTATCAATTAACTAGCTCACCACAGGTGATGGCAATCATACATTACCAGGAAAGTCCAGGAACAGAGCATTTTCTCCCTCATGGAGAGGGGCAGGTAGGCAAGTATGCTCTAGAGCAGTGGTTCTCAAACTCGGTCCTCAGGACCCCACACGGTGCATGTTTTGCAGGTCTCACAGAATCACAAGTGACATAATTAGCTCCACCTGTGAACCTTTTAAAATGTGTCAGTGAGTAATTAATACACCTGTGCACCTGCTGGGTTACCTGCAAAACATGCACTGTGTGGGGTCCTGAGGACCGAGTTTGAGAACCACTGCTCTAGAGCACAGGTTCTCAAACTCGGTCCTCAGGACCCCACACAGTGCATGTTTTGCAGGTCTCCTCACAGAATCACAAGTGAAATAAGATAAGCTGAAGGCTGCATAAGCCTGAGGCCATATAAGAGCTCAACTTTTTGTGATTGGTTGTTTAATGGCTAAGCAGTTGCTAGGCAGATCAGTTTTCCCTGTTGGTTTTTTCCTATTGGATTAGAAGGTTGTACATCAAGATTAATAGGTGGGTCTTAGGATAGTATATAGGTCAGGGCCATTTTCCTAGACTTCCTCTTGCCATTCATTGTATGGCCCAGGAAGGATAAGTAGAGACATCACTCAGTATATTTGTTCCCTTGTGTATTTATTTGTTTTATATGCACTCCCCTCCTTGTGGTGGTCCTTCCTGTCATATTATTTTGTTTTGCCTGTGTTGTATTGCTGCCCCCCCCCCTGATGCTGCGTCCACGCCGTTCCGCCTCCCCCCCCCCCGGCGCCTCGTGGAGGCAGTGTACAACCCCCGCACCCGTTCCCGCAGTACGGCCCCCCGTGTGTTGCGGTCGTCGTCGGCGGGCCCGCGGTGGGGTCGGGCAGTGACGGCCCGCTCACCCGCCAACGTTAGGCGTGCGGCCGGCTGTCGCTCTCCTCGTGCCGCCGAGGCGCGCGGCTCGGCCGGGCCGCGCTCACCTGCATCCCTGGCGGCTTTAGCTTCCCCAGTGGCTTCCTCGCCCGGTGCGCTGGTCGGCGCCGGGCCTCCCCTTCCCTCCCCGCCTGCAGCTCTGAGCAGCGGCTCGGGCGCCCACGTGGTGCCGGGTGGCCGCGGCGGGGCTACGGGGGGAGAGGGGGGGCTGCATGTCCAAACCAAATTATTAACTCTGGGGCAGCAGGGTGGGGTGCCCTCTGCCCCCGGACCCGCAGCTGGGGCGGATTTACCCCTCATTACCGTGGGGATGGTGGCGCCCGGCTGTGGGGTCGGGTATGGAGGGCTGAGGTCAGGCCCGGGATCTTCGGGGCGAGGGGCTTGGCTGGGGCGGAGGTGCGCCCGCCCCTCCTGATGTGTCTGGGCGAGGGTTCCTTTTGGCTGGGCACCCGGTCGCCCGTTGCGCGGCGCCCCGTGGCGTCGTCCCCGGGTGCCAGGCTCCTGGCTCCTCCCCTGGCCCACCGGGAGCGTTGCAGCTGGTGGCGACGCAGTCGGCCATCGCAGCCGCGTTCCACCTACCCGGCCCTGCTCTCTCGTTGGCCCCCCTCAACGGTTCACTGGGGATCATTTTTCCCCGGTGGCCTTCCCTGGCCTCTTGCGCCGGTGGTCCCTACGCCCGTCTGAGCGTCGCCCATAGGAATACCAGTTGCGTCCGCCCCACAATTTTTCACGCATGTTTCCGGCTCGGGCGTCGTCGTCCAGCCCATGGGCGGTCGGTGGCCCTCAGGTGCGGTCCCCCCTCCCCCCCCCCCCCCCGGCAGTTTCGGGCTCATATTCCGGCCCGTGGCTGGGGCTAATCCGTTGGCGCACTGTTTGCCGCCCCTCCCCCCCCCTGGCGCCCCCCCAGTTCCTTCCGGTTTCGTCGGGATTTTCAGGGGCAGTCAGTTACCTGCCGCATCCTTCATGACGGCCTGCTTACACCATAGGCCGCGTTCCCGGTGCTGGGGCTGCATTCCCCTGGGCCTCTGCGTACCCCCCAGTTGGGGGTCCTGCCCTGTCGCTTCCCCCTGGCCCCCCGCCCCCGCCTGTTAACCCCATTGCCGTTGACGCGCTGGTCTCCCCTGCGCATGTTGTCCCTTATGTTTCTTCCTCACAGGTGCTGGCTGGTTCCGGGTCGGCGTCGCGGAGGGGACGGAGGTCAGTGAGGGTCACGGCCGCGGCACCGACGGGAGAGTTTCGGCCGCCACCGGAGTTGGGTGCACACGTCAAGGCGGTTCCGGGTCCTTCAAGCATGGGTGAGCACGCTATTCCTTCACACTTTTCGTATAGTTCTTCTTCCTCCTCGTCTAGCAGTGTATCTTCAGGTTCTCCGCGGCGCCCGCGTAAATTAGCTAGACTTATTGCGCGGCGCATGGCGAAAGAATCGCGGAAAGGGGCAGCGGCGGCTATGCCTCCGGACCACTCCCGTTATACGGAGATGGTGCATTGCGCCAATACGGCAGTTACACGTGGGTTGCGTAAACGGATGCGCGAAAAAATTCGGAAGGGGAAGTACGTTGACATCTTAACCCTTATGGATGAGATGCGGCGAGGTTTTGACGCAGCTAGAAAATCAGCACTGGCATAATGGTTACAGTGTCCACCTGCAATGCGTGCATCCTGTGTTCGACTCCTGTCGAGACCAGAATTTTCATTGGGGAAAGTGCTTTCCGCAATTTCCACCATTGGTTGCGAGGGTTTTTGGTTTTTACGGCTTGCTACACGGAATCGCGACCCGCGGAGTATGCCAGTTTAGTTAAATATTTGTTTTTAGTACATGACATGTACTTGAAATCCAAGGGTTTCGCAAGGCGGGATTACGATGAGAAGTTCCGTCATAATCAGGATGGCAACCCCATCCTGCCCGCGGTTTTCAAGGATGTCGAGGTGTGGTTGGAAGTCACGCAACAGGTTAAGGCCACCCCGGACGTCACGGTCAAGAAGCCCGGGGCGACCGGGACTCCGGGTTCCCGATTGATAGGGAAAGGGAAGCTTTTTGCCTACAACGGGGGCAAATGCGTCAAGGGGGGTGCATTGTCGTTTTCGCCACTTGTGTAAGTTGTGCGGGGCCAGTCACCCAGCCAAAGATTGCACCTCGGCGGCGAGCGGAAGCTCCGCTCCTGCCGAGGCCGGGGGAATTGGCAAGTAAAGCCTCCTCCCCGATTCAAGTTCCCGAGTTGCGGCGCTGGCTGAGCTTATACCCCGACAAGTCGGCAGCGCATTCCTCTTGGTTGCTTTGCGGCACGGTTTTCATTTGCCCATTTTGGATTCGGTGCACGTTATGGCGCGCCAGAATTTTAGATCGGCGCGCGAATCCCCGCAGGAGGTCCGGCGGCAAGTGGAGGGGGAGATCGGCTTGGGGCGCATGCCTGGGCCCTACGCCTTTCCCTCGCTGCCCTCCTTGTGCATTTCCCCCGTTGGGGTGGTGCCCATGAAGGCCACGGGCAAGTTCCGCCTGATACAGCACTTATCGCACCCTCCAGGTTTTTCGGTTAACGACGCTGTTCCGCAGGCTGAGTGCAGGGTACGTTATCAGTCTTGATGATGCTCTGCGCTTGGTGCGGGATTGTGGTCCGGGGGGTCTGTTGGCAAAATTGCACGTGGAGTCGGCTTTCTGGCTACTTCCACTGCATCCGGATCCCCTGCGTTTTTCTGGGTTTCAAACTAGGGGGCGAGTTTTACATGGATCAGTGTCTCCCCATGGGTTGTTCGGTCTCCTGCGCCTACTTTGAGAGTTTCAGCACATTTTGCATTGGTGCGTCCAGTACGCCTCCGGTCAACGCGGGGTAGCTCAATACCTGTACGACTTTCTCTTTGTGGGTCCGGGGGGCAGTTCGATCTGTGGGGATATTCTGTCGGTAGCTAGATCCTTGTTCAACAGTCTAGGGGTGCCGGTCACGCCGGACAAGTGTGAGGGCCCCTGCACTTGTCTTAGCTACTGTATTTAGGAATTAAATAGATACGGTGGGGGGTTGCTGTCGCCTACCCGAAGATAAAGTGCGTAAGCTTTTGGTTTTAATTACTGACGGTTTGGGCAAACGCAGGGGTCGGCTTAAGCAGGTGCAGTCCTTGCTGGGTTCTTTCAACTTTGCGGGCCGGATTATCCCCATGGGGAGGATTTGCTGTCGCAAACTTGAACGGGCCACGGCGGGGACGGTCCGGCAGCATCGCATCGTGTACCTTTCCCGCGAAATCAGGGATGATTTGCGGATTTGGTCTCGTTCCTGGTGTCCTTCAACAGGGAGGTTTTGTGGCCTTCGCCTTGTTGTTCCAGCAAGCGGCTTCAATTGTTCACGGATGCCTCGGGCAGTCAAGGTTCTGGGGCGTTTTTTGCTGGGGCATGATGCGCTGCTGCCTGGCCGGCCCCTTGGGTAACGCAAGGTTTTTACCAAGAACCTCCTTTTGCTGGAATTGTTCCCGATCATAGTGGCTCTTGAATTATGGGCCTGCCAGTGCGCGATTAGGGACATCTCGTTTCGTTGCGACAATTTGGGGGTGGTACATGCGATTAATAATCAGTGTTTCCTCCTCTCCTGCAGGCTCTGAGGCTGCTACGGCATCTAGTGTTAGTTTGCTTGCAGGCGCAGTATGAATTTAAGGGCCTGTCACGTTCCTGGAATCGACAACGGAATTGCGGATGCGTTGTCTCGATTCCATTTTGACAAGTTCCGGGCGTTGGTTCCGGGAGAGACGGCGGAGGGTTTACTGTGCCCCCCCTCTGTCTGGCAGATTGTCGAATCGGGTTAGCTACTCTAGACAGGTGTGCTCTGGCTCCCTCCACATCAGGGCGTATGATGCAGCCTGGCGCGATTGGTCGGTCTTTCAAAGTAGGTACGGGGTAGCGGGTGAGTCCTCGGCTCACGCCTTGATGGCCTTTGTTTGGGAACATTACCAAATCGGTAGGCCGAAAGCGGCCATGGCATCTGCCTTTGCGGGCATTGCTTTTCACTCGCGGCTCCACGGGATGACGGACCCCACGGGGTCTTTTGTCCTTTCCAGAGCGCTGAAAGGTTGGGCTAGGTTGCGTATGGCGCCCGTGGACTCCCGTAGACCCGTGACGTTGCAACTTCTGACAGAGTTGCTGTGTGTGCTGCCTCAAATTGCGACCTCGGAATTCGAGGTGGCTTTGTTTAGTTGTGCGTATTCCCTGGCCTTTTTTGGGGCTTTCCGAGTAGGCGAGCTAGTGGCATGCAGCAAGGCATCTCGGGAGTCGGGTCTGCTCTACGGTAATGTGCGCATGCAGGATGGCCTGTTACTCTGTAGGATTGTGCGGTCCAAGACAGATCAAACAGGTCGGGGTCACGGGGTGTCCTTGGAGGCCCAGGAGGAAACGGGCTCTTGCCCTCTGCGGTTGATGCAGGAGTATATACGGTTGAGGCCTCCGGGGGGCGACCAGCTGCTGGTGCGCGCGCAGGTTGGCCCGCTGACAAAGTTTCCAGTTGCTGCTGTGTTTAAAAAGTGTTTGGCGGCTTGCGGGGGGCGGACTTCGGTACCCATTCCTTTCGGATTGGGGCGGATACCCATGCAGCGGCTACGGGTTCATCCCCTACGGCTATTCGGGAGCTGGGCCGTTGGAAGTCTGCCTCCTATAGGTCTTATGTCCGTTTGGATAAGTTGTAGGTGCGCCTGTTGCGCTAACCCAAAAACGTGTTTACTCGTCGGTTTTTGAACGCTTACCGTTCAGGAATCGAGGGTGTGAAGTGAATTTTTAAAATTTTTCCTCCGAGGGGGCCTAATTTCAATTGGCTGTTCTATCAAGGTCCACGGGAGGTTTTTTGATTTTTCTCCTTCACTTGGGTTTTTTGTTACGTTATGCATTCTATGTATTGTGTTCACAATTCTGATGTTAGGATGTTTTCCTTTTCAACTATCGTCAATTTTGGGGAGCATATATGGCTGTTTGGCCATTCCTATATTTTTTGGGCGGCGTGGCATCCCAGGGCACTTATGGCGGCTGATGTTTTTGGGTCTAGGGAATTTCGATGGTTAGGTGTCAGAGGTATGTTGTGGGGTGACTTGTTGCGGCTCCTTTTTTCCCGTGAGCGCCGCTGTGGTCGCCCTAGTTGTATTGTCCTTCATTTAGGTGGTAATAATCCAGGTCGAGTTAAGGGCATAGAATTGATTTTGTCCGTTAAGGCGGATTTGGTGGCGATTCGTTGTCACTGGCCAGGAGTGCGCATTGTTTGGTCGGAGATAGTGCAGCGTTTTCATTGGCGTGGTGCGGTGCGTTTCTCGGTGCTGGAGAAGGCCCGCAAGACGGGAATTCGGCAGTGTCTCTCTTTGTTAGGGCCATAGATGGAGTAGCGATCAGGCATCCTTTACTTGTGCTGCGTAATAGGCAGTTATACAAGGAGGATGGGGTTCATCTTTCTCCGGAAGGAGTGCAGATTTTCCTGGAGGATATTTTTGGTCCTTTTCGATAGGGCTATTTAGTTTGTTCTTAGTTGGTTTTGGTTGCTGGTTGCGGATGGCGGTGGCGGTTGTAAACCTTTGTGGCGGGAAGTCGCTACCAACCAGCTGTCACACAGGCATAAGTGGTCATTGTGGGGCTCCCTCTTTAGAAGGACGGCAGGTGTGTCCTTCTCTTGCGGTTGGACATTTAGACGTTCCCCTGCGGGAACCGAACGTTTGCCAGAGAAAAGAGGGGTGAGGCCAGCACAATGCGGGTTATGCGGGAAGGAGGCGGGGTCTGGGTACTCCCCTCCTTGGTTTGATGGTTTTCATCTAGGTAACTGGTGCTGGTGTTTGGTAGCGACTTTCTGTTTGCCATCCTCCAAGCTAAATTTAAATCTATGTTCAAAATCAATTCTAATTCGATCACAATTATAGTTTAAGGAGTTGGTCAGCGATCAATAAACATCGTCTGACCTTTAACTCCAGCTACCGTGTCCGTGTCTTTATTTCAGTGTGTGGTGTTGTTTATTTTAGTGATAAGCTAGCTTAAAGAAAAGGTTTATGTAATCACAATAAAGTTATGAGCGCCTTAGATAAGCTGAAGGCTGCATAAGCCTGAGGCCATATAAGAGCTCAACTTTTTGTGATTGGTTGTTTAATGACTAAGCAGTTGCTAGGCAGATCAGTTTTCCCTGTTGGTTTTTTCCTATTGGATTAGAAGGTTGTACATCAAGATTAATAGGTGGGTCTTAGGATAGTATATAGGTCAGGGCCATTTTCCTAGACTTCCTCTTGCCATTCATTGTATGCCCGCCCGCCCTCCCGGATTCCAGCTATGGGTTTTGTTCTTGCAGTTGGCTATTGAAAGCCAGATTGGCGGGAAGTCGCTACCAACCAGCTGTCACACAGGCATAAGTGGTCATTGTGGGGCTCCCTCTTTAGAAGGACGGCAGGTGTGTCCTTCTCTTGCGGTTGGACATTTAGACGTTCCCCTGCGGGAACCGAACGTTTGCCAGAGAAAAGAGGGGTGAGGCCAGCACAATGCGGGTTATGCGGGAAGGAGGCGGGGTCTGGGTACTCCCCTCCTTGGTTTGATGGTTTTCATCTAGGTGACTGGTGCTGGTGTTTGGTAGCGACTTTCTGTTTGCCATCCTCCAAGCTAAATTTAAATCTATATTCAAAATCAATTCTAATTCGATCACAATTATAGTTTAAGGAGTTGGTCAGCGATCAATAAACATCGTCTGACCTTTAACTCCAGCTACCGTGTCCGTGTCTTTATTTCAGTGTGTGGTGTTGTTTATTTTAGTGATAAGCTAGCTTAAAGAAAAGGTTTATGTAATCACAATAAAGTTATGAGCGCCTTATTAGCTCCACCTGTGGACCTTTTAAAATGTGTCAGTGAGTAATTAATACACCTGTGCACTTGCTGGGCTACCTGCAAAACATGCACTGTGTGGGGTCCTGAGTACCGAGTTTGAGAACCACTGCTCTAGAGCATAGGTTCTCAAACTCGGTCCTCAGGACCCCACACAGTGCATGTTTTGCAGGTAACCCAGCAGGTGCACAGGTGTTTTAATTACTAACAGATACATTTTAAAAGGTCCACAGCTGGAGCTAATTATTTCACTTGTGATTCTGTGTGGAGACCTGCAAAACATGCACTGTGTGGGGTCCTGAGGACAGAGTTTGAGAACCACTGCTCTAGAGCAGTGTTTCCCAACCACGGTCCTCAAGGCACACTAAGGGTGTGTACACACGGTGAGATCCTTGCTATGCCCGATTTTTACTTGCGATTTCCCCTGAACTCCCCAGAGCCCAGATAGCACAGATTTTGACTAACTTTTCTTGAGATATGGACTATGTGTGCTTACGATTTTGGCTTACTGTATGTGAGATTTTGGCTTATGTGAGATGTCATTGACATGTGAGATGAACTAGATACAGTACACCGATCTAGCAGGGATTGACTTGCCTGCACAGTCTATCTTTTCTTGCGATGCCGACCTGGCGGGACCGCGCATCGGGATCGCAAGGTGACTTTCACCTTGCGATCTGCACTAACTTTTCTTGAGATTTTGACTATATAGTCAAAATCTCAAGAAAATATCTCACCGTGTGTACACACCCTTACAGTGCAGGTTTTAGTGATATCCAGGCTTAAGCACAGGTGACTTAATTAGTAGTTCAGTTATTTTGATTTAACCATCTGTGCTGCAGCCTGGATATCACTAAAACCTGCACTGTTGGTGTGCCTTGAGGACCGTGGTTGGGAATGCCTGCTCTAGAGAGAACAGTAGTGTATTCGACTGGATTACACAGGAGAGAACAGTAGTAGTGTATGTGACTTGGTGTGTGCTGGTGGGAGCTCATTCTGGGAAGACCAAGTAGCTCCCCCGTGGCTGCATCCCGGGGTCTGCACTAGCAATGAGTGTACCATCCACAGCTTCACCAAAGTGCATACAGTATATGAATGCCTAAGAGTGCGCTCAAACAAAGCAGCCAGGCAAGTTCTATATTATATACAAAGGTTTCCTCACACCTACACCAAATCACATGCAAACAAAGAATTTAAAAAGTTAACTAGCGCTACTGCATATGATGGTCATGCAGGAGTTGTCGTCTCTTATTACACTCTCCTTTCTTAATATTGGGCTCGTCCGTAATTACCCAGTGGAGAGAAGGTAACAATGCAAATATAGGGGGTAATTCCAAGTTGATCGCAGCAGGATTTTTTTTAGCAATTGGGCAAAACCATGTGCATTGCAGGGGAGGCAGATATAACATGTGCAGAAAGAGTTAGATTTGGGTGGGTTATTTTGTTTCTGTGCAGGGTAAAATACTGGCTGCTTTATTTTTACACTGCAAATTAGATTGCAGATTGAACACACCCCATCCAAATCTAACTCTCTCTGCACATGTTATATCTGCCCCCCCTGCAGTGCACATGGTTTTGCCCAATTGCTAACAAAAATCCTGCTGCGATCAACTTGGAATTACACCCATAGTGAAGTACTATTTAATACATTAAAATGCAATTAACATCATATTAAACACATAAAAACTTCACACAAAAGGCAGATGATCCCAAGTGGTTAAACTTGTGACAATTACCGAATGTAATGTGAACTGTCAGAAGGCAGTACAAAGAGCGCTTCACTCAGTAAAAAGACCCGGGTGCTCAGCTGATGCGGGCTCAGATGTTGAATACCCGAACTCGTATCAGTCACGCCACCTGGTTTCCTCTGCTACAGGCCAACGCGTTTATATCGCATGCTGGAGTCTTTTTCAAGGTCCAGAAATGTGTGGTAAATCAATCTCAAGTTTCCTAGTACATACTCCTCATCTACCAATCTGGTGCCGCTGTGAACACCTGATCGATATATACAGTATATATATATATATATATATATATATATATATATAAATTCCATACCTTCCCCACCTGTGGCTCAGGTGTATCTGGAAAAGGTACACCTGAGCCACAGGTGGGGAAGGTATGGAATTTGCATTATTCTAAGGAGGGCACCCAGGCATGTGCATTGTCATGTAGAGTGCCGGATGTACCCATCGAATATATATATATATATATATATATATATATATATAAATATACTAATATAATAGTCCCATGATCCTCTGCTGCGCACAGCGTGCTTCCCTATCACTATAGATCGCTATGGAAACAGCAAGGATATGTCACTTCCGGCGGGTCAACAAAAAGATGTTTAAGTTGTTGTTTAGGGATTGGGTAAGTCTGATCCGTCACTTCCGTTTAGTAGTCAAGGTGACATACATCACCTTGAAGACTAGCTGGAAGTGACGGCTGCCCACAGTAGTATTGCCTCTTATAGACATAATGCCCCCAGTAGCAGTGCCCCTTATACACATAACGCCCACAGTAGTAGCGCTGCTTATACATATAACGCCACAGTAGTAGTGGCGCTTATACATAACGCCCACATAGACATAATGTGCCCACTAGTAACCCCCAGTAGTAGCACCACTTGTACAAATAATGCCCCCAGTAGTATCGCCACTTATACACATAATGACCCCAGTAGTATCGCCGCTTTTACACATAATGCCTCCAGTAGTATCACCGATTATACACATAACGTCCATAGTAGTGCCACTTATACATAACACCCACAGTAGTAGCGCCACTTATACACAGAACGCCCACAGTAGTAGCGCCGCTTATACACAGAACGCCCACAGTAGTAGCGCCGCTTATACACAGAACGCCCACAGTAGTAGCGCCTGTTATACTCGCAAAGGCCCTCATTCAGACCTGATCGCACGCTAGCTTCTCTTGCAGCGCTGCAATCAGGTCAGAACTGCGCTTGCGTAGGCACCGCAATGTGTAGGCACAGGTACAAAGTGGATCGTTGCTGTGTGATGGGTTTTACGAAGAATCCATTCGCACAGCCGATCGCAAGGTGATTGACAGGAAGAAGGCGCTTGTGGGTGTCAACTCACCATTTTCTGGGAGTGGTTGGAAAAATGCAGGCGTTCCCAAGCGTTTGCAGGGCGCGTGTCTGACGTCAGTTCCGGGCCCAGACAGGCTGAAGAGATCACAGAGGCTGAATAAGTTCTGAGCAACTCAGAAAACGCACAGTTTTTTTGGACAGCTCGGCTGCACATGCGATTGCACAGCTAAAATACATTCCCCTGTAGGCAGCGACTATCTGATCGCAGCGCTGCAAAAAACTGCTAGCGAGCGATCAGGTCTGAATGAGGGCCAATGCCCCTCATTCAGACCTGGTCGTCCGCAGGCGGTTTTTTGCACTGCTGCGACCAGGTAATTGCCGCCTACAGGGTAGGGGGTAATCGCTTTGCAGGGGTGCGATCGGCTATGCAGTGAGCTGCACAAACAAAAGTTTGTGCAGTTTCTGCACAGCCCAGGACTTACTCAGCCGCTGCGACGATCCGGGCCGGTGGTGACGTCAGGAGTCCTCCTCCTGAACGGTTGGGCACGCCTATGTTTTTCCGGACACTCCCAGAAAACTGTGAGTTGCCACCCACGACCGCCTTCTTCCCGTCAATTTTCTTTGTGATCGCCGGTGCGATAGCTTTCTTAAGTTTTGTTGCTGCCTGACGATCCCCGCCGACAGCAGCCGACACACCTGTGCATTGCGGTGCATGCGCTGTTCAGACCCGATCGCACAGCTGCGAAAAAAGGCAGTGTGCGATCGGGTCTGAATGAGGCCCAATGTTGCTAGTAGTAGGACTCCCCGAAGTGAAAATAGACAGACGCCTACCCCTGCATTGCTGTGTTTGCTGAGCACATTGTACCAGCCCTGCCTACAGTGCTCCATCCCGTGTCAGGGATGTCAGGTTTAAAGGACACAAATCACAGAGCTGGGTTTAATTCAGACCAAACACTGTAATTTTAATGGAATAATACTGGGCACATATAATGACAATATGATGATGCTTTCTAGAGATGTCTTATTGGTGGCTGAGCATTGAAAATGGTAACCATACAGTGCTCTTACCTGTATGAGCTCTATGCTGGTTCCAACTCTCACAATTTGGGTGGAGGGGGGGGGGGAATCGCGGGTCGAGGGGGGGTGGGGCCTGTTAAAGGGGCGGGGCCTTGGCTTCTGGATGGTACAGCAGCTGTATCTGAGTGGGGAGGTGAGTTAGGGGGGAGGTGAGAGCGCAGAGACCCGGCCATAACGAACGGCACTGCTATTGTGCAGCAGGGAGAGCACCTCTTCAACACGGCGCCTCCCTGCAGTGCAAACCCCGCACCCCCTTCGGGCCCCACAGCTGTGGCAGGGTGCAGTCTCTGTCTGCAGCTCCTGTCCCGTACTGAGGCAGGCTGCAGTGAAGAAGGGCCTCCACGCATACTGCATCTGCAGAGCAGTCATCACCAATAGCGGCAGTAACTGCAGGGCACGCCCCCTGGCATCTCTGGACTTGCGCATGCGCAGTTCAGATTGTCAGAGGGACCCATAATAACCGGGAGGAGAAGCAGGGTTTGCGGGGCAGCGGGAGGCTCAATCAAAAAACGGGAGCCTCCCGCTGAATGCGGGAGGGTAGGCAAGCCTGCTATACCCCCTTGCATGATCACAGCCCCTCTCTA
This sequence comes from Pseudophryne corroboree, assembly GCF_028390025.1. Classification (NCBI taxonomy): domain Eukaryota; kingdom Metazoa; phylum Chordata; class Amphibia; order Anura; family Myobatrachidae; genus Pseudophryne; species Pseudophryne corroboree. Next base: position 719,568,314 of record NC_086446.1, read on the forward strand.
TATACAAGGCCCGCAGATGTTTTTGGTGGCCCAGAATATGTGTATGCAAGGTCTTGTCACAGTTTACTTACTTGTCCATTTGCTTCAGTCAACTGAAACTCCAATGGCTTTTAGTGCAACATCTACAATGATACTGAAAGTTCGGTGCACCCAGAGTTGGACCAAAGGGGTACAGGGGAAACCCCCCCGGTGGGCCCCACTGCACGAGAGCCCACCCTCCCCTCTAGGGATCAGGATCTAAACTGTGCACTTGAATGATACATGACACAGTATTTTACATAATACTGCACAGGACTAGGGTCTATTTTCTACAGTGCAATCCTGTTATTAATCTGGTACATTATCATGCATGCAATAACAGTGTATACTATATATTTATAGAGGGTTCCAGAACATGCACTCTGTAATGGGTAGCCAAGCCTCTGTGGCAACTTGCCACACCGCCTATGTTTGGCCACACCCCTAAGTATGGGCCCCTACCACTGCATTCTCCAGATGGGCCCTTTATTCCCCAGTCTGACACTGTGTGCACCCTGCTCATTCCTTCCATACTATGTCATGCCTCTAAGGGATCTACTGTATCTATTAAGAATAAATCCATGCGGAATGGCTGTTCAGCATGGTTTAACTACCAGGGCAATTAAAGAAAGCCTGAGGCAAAGGAATGCTGCAGACTACAGTCCCCACTATTCTCAAAGGATCTGGGTCACTTTACATAGGGGGTAATTCCAAGTTGATCGCAGCAGGATTTTTTTTAGCAGTTGGGCAAAACCATGTGCAGTGCAGGGGAGGCAGATATAACATGTGCAGAAAGAGTTAGATTTGGGTGGGTTATTTTATTTCTGTGCAGGGTAAATACTGGCTGCTTTATTTTGACACTGCAAATTAGATTGCAGATTGAACACACCACACCCAAATCTAACTCTCTCTGCACATGTTAAATCTGCCTCCCCTGCAGTGCACATGGTTTTGCCCAACTGCTAAAAAAAATCCTGCTGCGATCAACTTGGAATTACCCCCATAGCACTGAAAAGTTTTTGTCAGCCTTTCATAGAGTCAGTCGCCATTAATTACCCAACATTTTCTCCAACCAACACAACTCAGACTTGCCTACACTCCTGGAACGTCCCTCAGGTGGAAATCCTGGCTGCCTGAGCCTTGATCAAAGTGGGCGGTCTGGGTGGCCAATTCTTACAATCGTGTCATCATAGCCCTGCCCCTGCCTTACAATGCCGGCAATCTTAGCATTGATGATGCACGACCCAACTATGCCACACCCAGTGGTGCAAGTAGCAAAAATGTCTTACGGGTACTGTGTGCCCGCGCACAAAAAAATGGGTGTGGCCAAATGCCACATGGGGCGTGGCCAATGAAAATGGGGGCGTGATACACATATGGGGGGAGGGGCAGATACACGTATGACCCCAATAGTGCCAGATACACGTTGCCCCACAGTGCCAGATATACATTGCCCCACAGTGCCAGATACAGATACACAAATGTCCCCAGAGTGCCAGATACACGTAATGCCCCCTGTACCGGTGACGCTTACACACGTACTGCCCCCTGCAGCAGTGATGCTTACACACGTACTTCCCCCTGTACCAGTGCCGCTTACACACGTAACGCCCCCTGTACCAGTGCCGCTTACACACGTAACGCCCCCTGTAGCAGTGCCGCTTACACACGTAACGCCCCCCTGTACCAGTGACGCTTACATACGTAATGCCCCCTGTACCAGTGACGCTTACACACGTAATGCCCCCTCTACCAGTGCCGCTTACACACGTAACACCCCCTGTAGCAGTGCCGCTTATACACATTATGCAGCAGTCACACATACACACACAACAGACACACACACATATATATATATATATATACACAAACACACACATACATACTGTACATACATTACACACATACACAGTCACACATATATACAGTATATACAGACACTGTATATACACACACACACTCTCTTTCCAGACACTTATCTAATGAAGTCTGGCTGGCCGAAGCTGTAGCAGCTCCGCCTCCTGCTGCAGCATGGTACAGTCTAGCTCCGCCCCTTATTACCATCTAGCACCGCCCCCTTTGGCTCCCTCCCGGCCACTGAATGTCACACAGGGGAGAGGAGGTTTTGTGCTGCCGGCGCCGAGGGGGAGAGGAGGTTTTGTGCTGCCGGCACCGCTGCATGTGTGACAGCAGCCAGCAGCAGCAGGGAAAGCAGCAGCAGCTCAGCACAGGGATGCAGAGCAGGGAGAATGTCTCTCCTTCCTTGTGCCTCCCTGCACTGCATCCCTTTGCTGAGCGGCTAGCGCCGGACCTGTGTGCAGTGTCACTGACACTGCACAGCACTCTCACCTTTTACATTGATTCAGCCAGTCACTCAGTTCTGCCAGCCAGTCACTGTTGTTTGCTCCAGTGTCCCAACGCGCCACATTACAGGGAAGTAGACGCACTACATAAACTACAGCTCCCAGCAGCCCTTAGCGCCGAAGCATTCCGCCCCTTATGGCTGCTAGGAGCTGTAGTTTGAGTGCATCTTCCTCCCTGTAATGCGGCACGTTGGGACACCGGCGCTAACAATAGTGACTGGCTGCTGTGAGAGTCTCCGGGAGAGCCACTGCCAAAGGGAGGACAGCAGCTTTGCTGCTTCCAGGAGGAGAAGCATTACCCGCCCCTTCCCCATCTGCAGCACCCCCACACTCCCCCTCCAGCACCTGCGGTAGCTCCGGACCCCCTACCCCACCCGCAGCAACCCCGCAACCGCCCCTCCCGCCGCACCACCGCATCCGTCCCTCCCCCACCTGGGGCCACCCCTGCAACTGCTCCTCCCCCACTCGCAGTGGCTCCGGACCACCACCCGCGGCACCCACGCACCCTCCCCCACCTGTGGCACCACCGCAACAGCCCCTCCCGCGGCACCCCAGGATCCCATCCGCATCTTCCCCGCACCCGCCACTCCCCCAACCAAAGCACATACTAGGTGATTCATCAGGCTCTGCGTGCGCTGTTCACGCCGTTGCAAGGGGCTTTGACCCCTTAACCATCGCACGCCCTATGTCCATGCAATATTTAACCACTCACACAATTATGATTGGATGGCATACTCCATATAATAAAAATATTACACGCCACAAGGGTGTGCAAGGGTTAAGGGGGCATAGCCCCTTACGACGGTGTGAAGAGCGCCCGTAGGGCGCGATGAATCACCTAGTATATATATATAGCTTTGTTTGTTGTTTTTTTCTGTCCGGTTATGCATTCGGACACCCATGCGGCGATTGGGATGAAACCAATGCGGGGTGGTCCAGTTGGATTCTGACCAGATTTTAGTGGGGTTAGGGTCCTGATCGGACCTCACGGGGGAATACGCCAGGCAGAACTTTGACGCAGGGAGCCTGTTCTGGGCCATCCACTGGATGGATTTGGAATATAACTTCACAGAGTGGTAACATTGGATTAGGGATGGCCATAGGTGGGGTGTCCATCGATGGTTGCCATCAATGATGACCATCGATTGTACACAAACCATCTATGGTGATCCATCGATGGTTTGCACCACTCAATGGCCACCACTAAAAGGTGCTGGCTGGTCCGCGGACCAATAAAAAAACAGGGGCGGGGCTTAGTGGTTGTAAGGGGGCAGAGCTATGCTCCGTGTCCCGCCACCACATACAAAAAAAAAGTATTTGGTTATACCTTTACATCGATGGAGGGAAACCATCTGGTTCTCCCCATCGATGGCAAAAGTATTCTACATTGGCCATAAACCATCGATGATTTTGAATAATCGATGGTCGATGGCCATCCCTACATTGGATTCCAGAAGACATACTATGGGGTTGGGTTCCCAGTCAGTCCTCCCGTTGGTGTACCCTGGCTAGAACTTTGACACAGGGAGCCTGTTCTGGGCCTTCCACTGGATGGATTTTGATGAAAACTTTAATTAACTGTAATAACTGACAGAAGTGACCATAATTCAATGACCTGAAATATCTGACTGAAATAACCATAAATGAATAAACTGAAATAAATGTAGGTGGGAAGACAGAAAATGTTGTTTCCTGGTCGTACCTCCCGTTGATGTACACTTGGCAGAGCTTTGGCACATGGAGCTTGTTCTGGGCCTTCCACTGGATGGATTTTGGAGAAAACTACACAGAGTGGTAACATTGGATCCCAGAAGACGTACTATGAGGTTGGGGTCCTGGTCGGTCCTCCCGTTGGTGTACACTGGGCAGAACTTTGACAGAGTGAGCTTGTTCTGAGCATTTCACTGGATTGATTTGGATGAAAACTTTAATGACCTGATATAACTGACTGAAATAACCACACATCAATGAATTTGAATTACTGACAGAAATGGAGGTGGGAAGACAAAAAATGTTGTGTACCCTAAAGCCTTGGAATAGCAACATTGATAACAGAAGGAAAACTTTAGCCACTTAACTGATTAATTATTTTCCGAAAAAACGCTCAGAAATCGTCTTTTTTTTTGTGTGTGAGTGAATTAGGTGAAGAACGTGTATTTAAACTTATCCAAAATGATTTCAGTAAAAAAAATAATTATATATATATATATATATATATATATATATATATCATATTTGTAAAAAATAATAATCTTTTTTTAAGCATCGGAACATCGTTCAGCACCATGGAAACATTGGGAACATCAGAAACTTTGCAACCATCACGTCTTTAATTTAAACAGACGGGGCAGCCGCCAAGTACACAAGGGGAGCTTGGGGGGGGGGGTCCAGTGTTGCCGTTCTGACCGATCAGCAATAATCGGCATCATGGCAAACACCGGGGATGGGTGCAGGCAGGCAGAGGGACCGGAAGCAGCAGCGGAAGGAAGTGACCTTTAGCCTCACACACTCTCTATCTGGTCGCATCCTGTGTGACCAGGTCAGATAAAGCACTTGCTGGTATGGTTGTTTCTGATGCCACCATGCCAGGTAAGTGGTTAAACCCATCTCGTAATGCAAAAGTGATTATAAAACTAAACAGAAAGAAAATATGGGGATCAGGGCTACTGGCGACACCCCCAAAACAAAACAGACGCTGGGCAGCCACCTCATGGGTGTGTTGGAAGAGCTACTAATTATTTTTAATATGCTGACAGTTACAACCAACTCAGTGGGCTCGACTCAATTCAATGACAGTTGAATAGCGCCGGGAATTAGCTCCCGGCGCTATTAAATACAGCGCAGTGGTAAGTCGGAGAATGCCCATTCTACCGGACTAAACAGGCTGTTTTGTCAGGAGAACGTGCATTCTTCGACTTAAGTACTGGCACAACACTGTTTAAAGGCAGAAATCAGCATTGTGCCGGCACTTTTGTCGGATTTCTGCCCACATCTCTCCGGGGGTGCGAGAAGAAATCCCGTCGTTGGGTGTCACATGGCGCTGTATTGAATAGCCCCAGGACCTAATTCCTGGCGCCATTTAACTGTCATCAAATTTAATCATTACCATCAGGGGCATCGAAATGGGGGGGGGGGGGCAGCTCGCCCCCCACAAAAATGAGGGAGGAGCCTATCCACTGTAGTAGAAGAGCGGAAATACCGCTGCCGTACTTTACAGCTGTTGCGCGGCAGCAGCTCATTCTACTTCCTCATCGCACCGCCTCACTGCAAGCCTGCCTACCCTCCTGCATTCAACTGGAGGCTCCCGTTTTTTATGGAGCCTCACGCTGCCCCACAATTCTTACCAGTCCTCCCGGTTTTCAGTGTCTCACTGTGAAACTCTGGACCGCGCATGTGCAAGTCCGGAAATGCCGGGAAAGGGGTCTGCATGGGAGATGATGGACACCATGACAGGTTCGCTTTTTTGCCCGGGATGGATGCGCTCTGAGAGAGAGTGGTCACCCCAGACACTGTATCTGCCCTGTAGCAGTCATTTCATCCTCAGTGCTGGGAGTTGTTGGTAAGGTAAGGGCTGGTGCATTCCTAATTTATCCCAGGCACTTGTGGAGTCAGCGCCACCTACCCTGTCACTCCTTTCCCCCCCATACAGTCAGTGAGCAAACCATTAAACGCTGGCTGCTGTGTGTCTCTTCCCTGTGCCCGTATGCGCCCTGGTACAGTGATTAGTACTGATTACCCACTGTCACATCCATCTTGTGATGCCCACCTGCCTGAGGCATATCTGTTGGCATCATTACAGAGACCTATGTTATAGTCCAAATTATGTGTCAAGTAGACAAAATGGGGTTCCCTGCACACTGAGGTGGATAAGTGTAAGAATTCAGGTAGTGCTGCTGTGGAGAGGTGGTCCAACCTCCAAGGAAGAATTAGAGACGCAGCAAAAACAGAGCTTTCAATCTTTAATAGTATGGTGTAAATTATATAATAAGTGCTAATGTTAGTGCAGGCAATAAAGGTTACTGAAAATGTACAGATACACTTGCAAATACACAAGATACAATATGGCATAGATGTGTACAATGGTGTGTTTGAAACAACTACATAGTCACAGTATTATTATTGCCTGCATTAACACTAGTACTGATTATATCATTTACACCACACCATTAAGGGTTGATCATCCAGTTTTTGCTATTTCTCAAATTGTGGAGTCAATTCAATTGTTTTTTCCACCCCCTGCTGGACGTCCTTAGCAATGGATGTCTATCAGAGCTATTCAATTGTTGTGCCGATCAGACGCCCATTGCCTGCAATGTGCTGCGGTGTCTGCTGGGACTTCTGCGCATGCACGGTCAGCTCAGACCGCATACGCACAGAGGTTACTTCGGGGGAGGGTTCCAAGGGAACCCTCTGGCTGGCCAGCATTTCGATGTGTTGCCCATAGACTACAATGGGATGAATGACAGTAGCTGCGGAGAATAATATTGGGAATGCTTTGCTATTTTAACCGCATCCCATATACTGTATGTGTGTATATTATATATATATATATATATATATATGGATAGGGGTTCTAGTGACCAACTGGTGTTTATTTTAAAAAATGTTTTAGAAGACTGTAATATAATTAAAAGGAGGGACGTGGAAATAATTTTTTTAAAAATATATGTAAACAATTTATTGCCAAGATACATAAAAACACTTTTTAAAAAAAGGACATATTTCCATAACATAAATGCATATATCATAAAACGGTTAAGTTGTGTATATAGATTTTGTGTACTAAAAGGACTGAGGGAATTATATACATATTCTAAAAAAATATATATATACTGTATATATATTTTTATTCTAAAAAAAATTTTTTTTTAATATAAAAAGGATATTTATGGGTCAATAAATTTACAGCAGCGACCCCAGGTATTACACAACGGGTTAAAAAACTGTGGCCTATTATAAATACGGATAAAGCCCTACCGGCACTGCTGGACTCTAGGGTATTACCCAGTTACAAAAGGGGCTCTAGTATAGGTGACAGAGTAGTAAAACTTGATGTATTCCCGCTTACCAAGCAGTTGCAAACACACTTTTTACGCCCTAAGAGTGGATGTTTCCGCTGCCTAGGGTGTTCAACATGTAATACGTTGATCACTGGCTCACATTTTTCACATCCTCATACAGGTAGATCGTTTAAAATTCTACACAGGGTGACATGCACAACAACTCATGTCATATATATGTTGAAATGCCCATGCGGTTTGGCTTACATTGGTAAGACGCAACGCCAATTCCGTGAAAGGATGGCGTTGCATAGAAGTGCCATAAAACAGGCTATTGAAAAAGGGACGAGTGAACAACCGGTGGCCCGACATTGCTTGACAGCCAAACATAACATAGCAAGCATACGTGCAATAATCATAGACCATGTACCCCCATTACACCGAGGAGGGGATCGCAACAAAATATTGATGCAAAAGGAAAGTAGATGGATTCATTCCTTAAATACTATATCCCCCGGTGGTCTAAATGAGACACTAGGTTTGCAATGCTTTTTATGACATATAAGTAGATTGTAGTTGGTCTGGTGTATCTATTAAGTAAGTGATTTAGGACGTTATATTTTCTATGTTGATATTGATATTAATATTATGCCTTGTACTAGAGAAGTAGAGAGCTACATTTAGCCACATATTCAGTCGTAGAGGTCCGGTTAGTATAGCTACATGTTTAGCTTCTGCTCAAATAGATGATATATATATAACTAAATCTTACCTCCGGCAGGAATGTTTTTCCTTTTGTTTTTAATGTAGTTTTTTTAAATAGGTAGTCTATAGTAGGTGTGAGTTAGTGATATGCTTTGGGTAATCCCTGACAAGCACCATTTTTAACCCACATGTGATTATTTATAACGTTATTGTGTTTTTCATTCACAGTGGTTGCTTAGCAACACTGACACTTATGTTTTGATTGGAGCTCCCTGTCTAACGTGGTCCGCTGACGTCACTTATCTGGGTCCTGTCAATACAGCGGCCAGACGCGGCGGTGAACATCAACACTGGACAGTGGTTGCTTAGCAACACTAACACTCACACTTAGTTTCTGATTGGAGCTCCCTGTCTGGCGCTGACCGCCGACGTCATCATTGTGAGTCCTGTACACACAGCGGCTAGACGCGGCGGGAATCGTCGGCGCTGGACAGGTGAGTGACATTGTACACTAATTATTCATGAGCACTTGTTTAAAGGGTATATAAGGTTGAGCATGTTAGCACGGTATTTGTTCTGTATTGTCCCTGAAGACGGGGTACACCCCCGAAACGGCGTAGGACCGGAATAAACGGCTTTTTTTCTGCAAATCAGTCTGCTGAGTGCCGCTGCTTTTCTTTGAAACTATATATATATATATATATATATATATATAAAATAAGATTTTACTTACCGGTAAATCTATTTCTCCTAGTCCGTAGAGGATGCTGGGGACTCCGTAAGGACCATGGGGATAGACGGGCTCCGCAGGAGACATGGGCACTTTAAGAAAGAATTTAGTTCCTGGTGTGCACTGGCTCCTCCCTCTATGCCCCTCCTCCAGACCTCAGTTAGAGAAACTGTGCCCAGAGGAGATGGACAGTACAAGGAAAGGATTTTGTTAATCCAAGCATAGGTGTGCGCAGGGGGGGTGCCTGGTGCGCACAGGCACCCCCTAATGTCTGGCACCCCGATCTCACATGCCTGATGCAGCGATCGCCGAGCAGGCCGATTACTGTCCACTCTGTGCTGCACCCTGTCAGGACTGCATTACTGACCGGACGCCTGGGTTAATCAAGGATGCCACCACCCACCCGTCACACCCGCCACATGCCCACCTCTCTCCTTCGATGCTATGCCAACGCCAGACACTGATGAGGATCAGCATGCAGCCAGTGTTCCTCTTAGGAAGACAAATTCAATACTGGCAGGCGGCCGGCAGCAGCATTGACACGTCACTCATTTTTCCAGCAGCAGCAGTACTAGTCTGCGACTGTCAGTGAGTGACTGACTTGTAAGTAAGCTGCTGCAGCTTGTGGGGGAAAGAGAGGAGCAGCCAGACCAGGCTGAGGAGGAGCACTGTAATTGCAGTGAGTGCCATCAGGGGTGTTTGTTTGGTGCACACCACAACATCTGACAATGTATCTGCTTTATTAGGATTGGCACAAGGGTGGATATTTTATATTGCGTTGACGTCAATAGATGGTGCTAGACACGCCCAAAAGGCAGTGCTAGACACACCCCTCTGACGGTGCACACCCTAATTAAATATGCTGCGCACGCCTATGAATCCAAGGGCAAGATTCTGTCAAAGTTGAAAAATATTGTGATTCACAATGCCTTGTACTAACCCCAATGCACATGCCCGCTGCTCGTGCACCCACTCCCCCGTGCGTACGCATCCCCTCAGGTTGCGTAAGGGACGCTCCGACGTCTCCTGCGCATGGAGATGTGTATTTACGGCGGAGTTTGTGAGCGTCTAGCGAGCGACTCGATCGCAACATATTTAACCTAAATAGTGTGTTTTATAGATAGTATTTCCCTTAACAATGTCAGAAAGTATGTTTAGTGTAAACGGTTCTTGGACAGAGAAATTCCTCTTTGCATGATATGAAGGGTCAGACAAAGGTAGAACGGTGATGTCTAGTATCCAGCTGTAGAGTATTTTAAATGTAACATTTCGGTGTTGGTTAGGAAGAGATTGTTCGCTCCTGCATATAGTTATGTTTAAAAGTAGTTTCTAGACATTTACTGTATTTGCCGTTCATTACCCATGCGGCGGGAATCCTGAGGATACCTCCCACCTGAGCAGTTGGAAATAGACACAGCCCACCTGTTCGAACCCACCTATGACCTTTTGTTATAATGCAGAGACACATTCCTGTGTCCAATGAACAATGAGATTGTAGGGACCATTGTATTGTTACTGTATGCTGTGTATATAAAGGCCACCATTGCTGGACCAGCACTCACTCTCTCTACAAAGGTTTTCAACACTGAAGGCTGAGGGCTGGTCCAGGACGCGCTTGCGAATCATTCCCATGTGTGTAAGTTTCTCTGTAGCCATTTTGTTATTCTTTATGTACGCCATTCGTTCTCATTTTGTTATCCTTTAAGTGTTTGCCATTTTATTCTCTTTGTGTTTATTCTGTTTGCGATCGTTAGCTATTGTTCACATTTATTTCTTGCTATTCTGTTTAGGAATTTATGTTAGGTCTGTAGTGTATAAAAACTGTAACTGTTTTTCCCCTTTTTATACTAAAGTATCTTCTACGAAGGTGTTGGAACCTTACCAGGTCCTGCGTGTTTCACCAGTTATTGTATAGGGTTTCTGAGCGTCTCAATCGCTCAAACAGCTTTCACATTATCAAGGTCAATAAGCATTACATCATTGTGGTTTTACATTGCCAAGGTTTACAGTATAAGCATACCCTTACTGCGGTCATTTAAAAGGTTTAAAGGTTGTCAACTGTGTGTGCGCTCGCTGTGTGTGTATTCCGTACACCCAGCGCAGCGTGTGCACGTTAAGTGCGTACCACGTGCAAAGTCTTTGTACGCAAATAGCGTACAAAGTGCGTAGCACGTGCACGTGGTTTTGCGGCCATAACGGCTTCACGTTGTTAATACATAGCTTATGTTCAAAGGTAAATATTTGACTCTATCAATTGGGGGCATCGTCCGGGCCTCCTCATATCCGCAGTCAAGCGGAACCAGGCAGACTTTTATCCATCAGCAAAGGGCGGGAAGGTAGTATCCCCTGTATCCGTGTATATGGTTGGGGATACGGTAGTGCTGATCAGATAAGCGTCTGCTTTGCTTGGTTTGTAGGGATGCTGGTGGGATCCGGAACCGAAAGGTAAGAACGTTAAGCTATTGTTTTTTTTTTAAATACTGTTTTAATTTCTGTTTGGTGCAAATTGCATACGCAACACACACACACACACACCTGTATTTTCATTCGTGTACTTTCACATATCTAACTTTCCTGTTTGCCATTTGCATTGATAACGTGCTGAGAAAATTTGTTGCTATTTTAGTTAAAAGTAAAGAGTAATACTTAAGGGAGTAATTGTAAAAACACGCACGCAGCATAGAAAACACTGTGTGGTGTTTGGTAAGCGTTTATAGTGAAAGATCGCTTACATTTATAGAAGCGTGTTATTTGTGTTACTGCGGACGTATCCGGCCTGTGTACACGTGTCTCTCACCGAGTGCGAGTCAAGCGTAGGCGACGCAAAGGCCTACACACGTGGCGTAAATTACGCAACGTGCGTACAGATACGCCCACTAAATACAAATCACACGATAGCATTGTTTAGTAGTAGATACGGAAGCCACAAGATAATAGCACAAATTTGTTCAGTTTCCAAAATTTAGTTTAAAGGAAAAAGGTCCTTCTCTCGTTGCATTACCTCTGGGATTAGCCTGTGTTACCTGAATGAAATAAATTTTCTGTACAGAAAAATCAAAGTATATATGAAGTGAAAGAGCGTGTGTATGCAAGTAAAGTTTTTTTGGTGTGAACCTTGAGAAAAAATTTGAGATCTCGTAGAAGGATACCCGTGAAGTGAACACGTGGTGGCGTGGGAGAAGGCCATCTCACGTTAAAAGTCCATAAGGTAAGAGGAGCAATTAGAGTTACAGCAGACCAGGAGGTCCGCGAAAGTCAGAAATCCGTTAAAAGTACATATATGAAGTTCTGAAAACCCTGACTTAAGAAAGGTCAGAGGTAGAGAGCGCAACCCAGGGGGGGTTGGCGCAGTACCCATATAGGCCCGTTTTGAGAATACGCTCCGGCTGAAGGTTTCGCAGCCTAAACAACCGATTCCGCTGGTCGTTCTGCAGATAAGTAATAGTTACTTATACGCATTGCGACTGTACCGCACGTAATTGTGTGCATTAGTTTGTTACCTTGATACCCATTCTTGCGGGATCATAAACGCTATTTGTACATTCTAACGTGATTTGTGTAGGTTTTTTTTTATTTTAAGAAAGGTTCGCTGATCACTCAGGAATTCTCCAGCAACTGATACTTACTGGGGAGGGTAGCATACTCCCACACGCCCCAGTAAATAGAGGTTCAGGTTGCAGGGGCCCTGGGTTGAGTACGCCAGCGCTAAGGCAGTGTGTGGGCGTATTGGTCGACGTGGGCGAGAGTGAAGTGAAGGCACTCGTTGAACTTTCACCGTCGCCTTACCTCTGGGAACTTGGTTTTTTTGTAGGAATTCGCAAAGAAGGCAATACCTGAAAATAATGGGGGCCAGTTGTTCAAGTAAGGGGCGATCAACCAAGGTTCAGGTTGATTCAGTACCGCGACCAGTTGGGTCGGCCAGGTATATAATGTGTGAGAAATATGGATCACACGCCGAGGTTTTATGCAATGAGTGGGAACGTATGACTGTGAACAATGGGGAGAAGTTTCCCAGGGTAGGCAGTTTTAATCCTGAGGTTTTGCAAAATTTAAGGAGAAGGATATGTCTAATAAAGTCCGGCAAGCAACGGATTAGACATTATGATTATTTACAGTTCTGGCAACAGGAAGGTGAGATACAAAGAGGATTAGCTCAAGCAGCTGGTTCCAATCCTATCAGGAAACTGATAGCTACCGCACCACCACCACCATACATAACAGGAGAGAAAATGGCTGCAGAGAATGGCACAGTGGTACATGACAAAAATGCACTTAATAAATGTATTAGTAATAAGAGTAAAGTAGATAAGTGTATTGATGTTAATACTAACCCGTGCAAGTTGTATCCCGTCTTAAACTTCCCCCAGGATTGCGAGCAGGAAGATGAGCCTACCACAATATCGGCACTCTCTCTAGCAGCCACCATAGCAGAGACTACAGTGGGCACGGCCCAACCAGTAAGAGGAGTAGCAAAGGCCCCTAGTGGAGGGACAGGTGAGGTCGTGTCGGCAGGTAAGTACGGCACTGTACACTACGCAGAAACAATTACACCACATATTGTAGAATCAACCCAGAGTGATGTCATTGAACTTAATCCTGTCAGGGTAATTGCGGTCCCAAATGGGAAAACTGACACTTCGGGAGTCACTCCCGTCAGGAACATTGCAATGCATTGTCCCTTTTCCCGGACAGAATTAAGAGCAATTATGTCTGAATTCCCTGATCCTAGGAAAGATCTAGTTGCAAGCCAAAGGTTCGTTAGAGAACTAGGTAACTCCGCAGAACCCAATAACAAAGACTGGCGGACAGTGCTGAGGGTATGTTTGCCCCCCAATATCGACTCTGCGAGATTTATCACTGATTGTAGGTTAGATGAAGAGATGCCTCTCACAGATGCATACAATCAGGAAAATGTTAAGCAGATCAACATGCAATTAGGAGTATATTTCCCAGCTGTTGTCAAGTGGAACAAAATCTTCTCCATAAGACAAAAAGAGGGTGACATAGCTTCTGATTATTTCCATCGGGCACTGCAGGAAATGGCTAAGTATACTGGAATAGAAGACATTAAGACAAATGTGCATCATAGGGAAGTAGCAGTTTCTGTGTTAATGGATGGTTTAAAGCAGGGGTCTTCAACCTTTAAGACAGTGTGGGCCACATAAAAAAATGAAACGAAGCCGAGGGCCACTAAGCTATACTGCGGTATTTAGAATCTAAATTTTAATTTATGATTGTAATGAGACCTTTTCTAGACTCATAAGACCATAAAAAAGACTTCAAAAGATAATTATTGCAATTTAATGAATGAAACATGGTCTACTTTACCTTTGTTATTATAATAAGTTCATATCAGTGGGAAACTTGGCATTGTTTTTGCTTGGCCAGCTTGTCGATGTTGGCATCAATGTTAGAAGTCGCTATGCGCAGAGTATTCTCAAGATGTTGGTCTGTAAGCACTGAACTGGACTCATACGGCAGTATCACTGGACTGGTGGGTATAATGTGGGCATGCTTTCACAATATTGCTGCTGTCTGTCTGTGATGGGGGGAGGGAGGGTATGATAGCGCCTATGTCAAGACATAGGTGCTATCATACCCTCCCTCCTCCCCATCACAGACAGACAGCAGCATTGTCAAAGCATGCTCCCTGCCATCTCTGCTCTTAATACTTAATACACCCCCTGCTGGGTCCCCCGCCACGCCCCCTGCCCTCAATACTAATTTATTCACTGCCATGCTCAGGCTGCCGCACCCCCGTCCCCGCCGCTCCCGCACGCCGGGTTCCTGCACTGCCCCCTGCCCTCAACACTTATACACTTTTATTCTCCTGCCGCAGCCCCCCCCCCCCCCCCGCGCCGGGTCCCCGCCGCACACAGCCATGCTCAGGCTGCATACATGCTGCCGCACCCCCTCCGCTCCCGCCCGACGGGTTCCCGCACTGCCCCCTGCTCTCAATGGTAACTTGCCGCCCCCCCCCAGCCGGGTCCCCGCCGCTCTCACCCACCTATTCAACACTGCAGGCGGAGGGAGACACAGGAAGGGAGACACAGTAAGGGTGACCAGACCACTGACCAGCCTGCGGGCCACGGGTTGAAGACCCCTGGTTTAAAGGAAGTGTTAAGGACAAGGGTACAGACCACTCAACCAAGGTGGCGAGGTCTGTCGGTGGCTGCTTTGAGAGAGACCGCTATTGAACATGATCGGAACATCATGAGACACAGGGAGTCACAGGGCGATAAGCTGATGGCAGTAAGTATACAAGCCCTTACAACAAAGCCACCTCAGCCAAAGCCCCAGACCCCTGTGGGTAAGTCAACTGTGATAAAATGTTATAACTGTAGCAGAGAAGGACATATTGCACGGAATTGTATGTTTAACGACCCATATAAGGTATACCAACCCCCTAGACAACGACAAGACACACGTAATTGGGATCAGGGACCGCAGAGACGGAGTTATGAGCCACATGCAGGGGAAACAAAAAGGTACCCACCAAAAAGAGACTGGCAAGTCTCTGATAATTCCCAGTTACCCCCCTCACATGTAGTAGCTGCCAGCGCGCTGCGGGGAGGTCACCACACACAATAGGGGTGGGGCCACACCTGTAGTCTGCAGCCAGTGAAATTAATTGCGAGCCTTGGAAATGAACCCGAGGTCACAATTGATGTAGCTGGTAGATCTCTACCTTTCCTTGTAGATACGGGGGCGGCCTAGTCAGTGATAAATTCAACAGTGGGTATGAAGACCACAGGTAGAACAATTCCAGCCATGGGAGTAACAGGAGTAGTACAACACTACCCTTTAAGCAAACCAGCAGAGATTACGATAGGGCCTTTGCAGACCAAGCATTCCTTTTTGCTAGCTGCATCGGCTCCGACTAATCTACTTGGGAGAGATTTACTGTGCAAGATGGGGTGTGTCATATATTGTACTCCTGGAGGTGTGTTCTTAGATATACCCGAAAATCACGCTCAGGAAGTACAGGATATGCTAGATTCCCCACAAAGGTTAATGACGCATACTGCTGTTACAAATAGGTGTCCGTCCAAGGTAGAGAAAATGATTTCCCAGATACCGGAGTCACTTTGGACCAAGGATGGACAAGATGGACAAGACACTGGATTAATGGCAAATGTAGCTCCTGTAGTAGTCCAAATAAAAGATGGTAGGATAGCTCCAAAAATCCCACAGTATCCTCTGAAGCCAGAGGTGGAGTTAGGAGTTTACCCAGTAATAGAGCGCTTGCTACAACAGGGCATTCTGGTTAGGACGTCCAGCACTGCCAATAGTCCCATCTTCCCTGTGAAAAAGAGCGGGGGGAGGGGTTACAGGCTAGTGCAGGATCTAAGGGGGATCAACAAAATAGTTGAGAGCCAATTCCCCGTAGTGCCAAGCTGTCATCCTTATGCAAATCCCTCCCACTGCGAAATTTTTCACTGTAATTGACCTCTGCTCCGCCTTCTTCTCGGTACCCCTGCACCCTGACAGTCAATATTTGTTTGCATTCACATACAGAGGAGTACAGTACACCTGGACTCGCTTACCACAAGGTTTCATTGACAGCCCAAGTATTTTCTCGCAGGCTTTGCATGATTGTTTACAATCCTTTCAACCTGAGAGCGGATCAATATTAATACAGTATGTAGACGATTTACTGCTGTGTTCTGATTCACTCGAATCGTCCTTGAGAGACACGAAACAGCTTCTGTTTCATCTTTCTGATACGGGACACAAGGTTTCAAAGGATAAGTTGCAATTATGCCAGACCAAGGTAAAATATTTGGGGCATTGTTTGACACAAGGACTGAGACACCTCACCACTGATAGAGTACAGGCAATTCGCAACATGACTCTGTCACAGACTCAGCAACAGATTCGCACGTTCCTAGGAATGTGTGGGTACTGTCGTAACTGGATCCCAGGATTTTCCATACTGGCCTTACCTTTGCAAGAGATGGTCTCATCAAACAAACCAGATCGGATTTCGCACACAGATGAGTCCGAACTGGCATTTGAGAGACTAAAACAGTGCCTAACGCAGGCACCAGCATTAGGTATGCCAGATTATGGGAAACCCTTTGAACTGTACGGTACGGAAAGTGCTGGATGTGCGGCAGGTGTTTTAACCCAGAAGCATGGTGATGCCAGCAGGCCGGTAGCCTACTATAGCGCTCAGCTAGACACGGTAGCGCGATCCCTCCCCACATGCTTGCGAAGTGTTGCAGCGATAGCATTGCTAGTGAGTAAAAGCGAAGATGTAGTGCTAGGACACAACCTGACCATACACACACCTCATGCAGTGTCAGCCTTACTGAATTCTGCCCAAACCAAACACGTCTCATCCGCACGGTTTACAAGGTGGGAATTAGCACTAATGGCCCCTGTAAACATCACCATAAGGAGATGCAGCGCACTAAATCCTGCAACGTATCTCCCAGGTGTGCCTGGACAGGCACAAAGAGTGGGGGATGAGAGTAATGGTGAAGGAGGATTTAGTACAGACACTGACACACATGATTGTATGGAATATTTGACCCAAAATTTCACTGCAAGGCCTGACATCAGTGACAACCCACTGGACGGTGTAGATTTTACTTTCTGCACTGACGGTAGTTGCCACAGACAGACGGACTCGGGAGACTTGTGTACTGGATACGCAGTCGTAGATGACAAAGGCACCATAGAAGCGGAACCCCTGGGCCCACCTCACTCAGCACAAGTTGCTGAGCTGGTTGCCCTAACAGGAGCGTGTGAATTGGCTAAAGGAAAGTCAGCCAATATCTACACAGATTCTAGGTATGCCTTTGGAGTAGTGCATGATTTCGGGGCCCTATGGCGCCTCAGAAATTTCATGACGGCAGCTGGCACGCCTGTGGCACATGCAACCCACATCAAAAGACTTTTAGCAGCAATACAGGAACCTGACAGAGTGGCTGTTATCAAGTGTAAAGCCCACACGTACAGTCAAGACCCAGTGTCACTTGGTAACAGCCGAGCAGACGAAGCTGCTAAATCAGCAGCCAATACCCCCAGACAGACAGACATCACACAACTGATGGTATTCAATACCGTCAACACACAGAAATTGAGTGAAATGCAAAATTTGTGTTTGCCACAGGAAAAGGCAGTCTGTGTTATGATTCCCGTACTCCAGACCAGAGGAGATCTAATGGCAGAGGTCTGAGTACTGGGAAGATTTGCTGGTTGTGGGAGCAGGAGAGCCTAGTAACCCCTGGCGCCCTAACTCCGTTGTCTCGCCCGTGTTATCAGAAATCCCCTGCGAGACTATGGTTGCTTGAGCCCATGGCAGCCGCGTTCGAAGGGCGGATTATGTCTGCCCAACCCCGATGCCCCCTCAGGTCTTAATGGGAGACAAAGGGAAATCCGAGACAGGGTGATAACAAGGGGCCCTCTGACTAAGCAACCAGGCCAGGGGTTACAAGCTAACTAACTTAAACCAAGGTATGTGCGGACTAGCCGCCAGGGAAAAGGACAACCAAAGATCCACTGATCCGTTACTCCTATCCAGCACCGCTGGATACCAGAGTGGATCTGTGGGAGCGGAATCCTCCGCAAAAGCTCCAGAACACAAATAAACTAAATAATAAACAGTAAGCGGACAAGCCGCAACACACGGCTGCGCCGCGACTCACGAACACCACAGGATGTTAAAGGTGCTCGGTCAGACTCCAGGAATAGATGACAAATATCCGAGTACAGGACCACTGAGAACAGGAACAACCGGATTGAGCAGGACTGGAAACTCTCTGCAACTGACAAAGGCAAACAGGAAGCTATCACCGGCGTCTGTGAGAAGTCCAAAGGGTGCTTATAAGTGTGAGCTCCCCAATCAGGAGCCAAACTGGGTCATCACAATTAATGCCGTGCAGCTTGCATGCTGCACGGCCAGCACACCATGATACAATCAGCACATCATGATACAATTAGAACAGACCCAGCAACGGGGAACGCGGCCCGAACGTGACGTCCCCGTTGCTAGGGTCAGAGCGGCTCCGTGCGCCCGGCGTCTAGCGTTGCCAGGGAGCCGGCGGCTGTACGCGCACGGCGTCCCTGGTTGCTAGGCGCCGGGCCGCACCGACGAGCGGACCCCGGCGCCTAACAGTACCCCCCCCTTGAGGAGGGGTCAAGGAACCCCTAAAGCCAGGTTTCTGAGGAAATTCTCGAAAAAATGCCCTTTTGAGCCTCGGGGCATGAAGATCCTCATCCAGGACCCAAGACCTTTCCTCTGGCCCATAACCTCTCCAATGTACCAAAAAATAAAGCCGACCCCGGGACAACTTGGAATCGAGAACCTTCTCCACTAAGAACTCCTGCTGACCCTGTACATTTATAGGTGATCTCCCCTGAGATATTTTACGAGGAAATCTACTGGACGAAACATATGGTTTCAGCAATGAGCAATGGAAGGTATTTCCGATCCGTAAAGTTTTTGGTAAACGTAACCGGAAAGCAACTGGATTGACTTTTTTGATAATGTGAAATGGTCCAATAAATTTAGGACCCAATCTGGCTGAGGTTTGTCGAAGTTTAATGTTGCGAGTCGACAACCACACCTTATCTCCTACTTTAAAAGTGCACGGCCGCCGGAGCCTGTCAGAAAATCTTTTTTCCCGGAATGCCGCTTTTCTGAGAGCCAGGTGCACTTTTTTCCAAATAAGTTTAAGATGAGAGGTCAGGGCCAGTGAGGAGACAGAGGAATGTTGAAAAAATGAATTAGCTCTGGGGTGAAAACCAAAAACTGCAAAAAATGGAGACACATTGGTGGAAGAATGACAGGCATTATTATAAGCAAACTCCGCCAATGGAAGAAACTCCGACCAGTCATTTTGGAGTTTGGCCGAGTACAAACGCAAATATTGTTTTAGAGATTGATTAACTCGCTCAGTCTGCCCATTGGATTGGGGATGATAGCCGGACGTTAAAGATAACTTCATCTTTAATGAAGCACAAAAAGACTTCCAAAATTGTGCAATGAATTGTGGACCCCGATCAGAAACAATATCAGTGGGTAAGCCATGGAGTCTGAAAACATGGCGGAGGAACAAGACTGCCAATCCCTGGGCAGATGGCAATCGGGGAAGAGCAATGAAATGGGCCATTTTACTAAAACGGTCCACTACCACCCATATGACTCGGCATCCGGCTGACAGAGGGAGGTCCACCACAAAATCCATGGAGATATGCGACCATGGCCTAAGAGGAACATTCAAGGGCATAAGTTGACCGATGGGTAAAGAACGGGGAACTTTATGCTGTGCACAGACCTGACACGAAAAAACAAACTCTTTAATGTCTTTGGAAAGACCAGGCCACCATACTGAGCGGGAGACTAATTCCAAAGTCTTAGCGATTCCCGGATGCCCGGCAACTTTGCTATCATGAAACTCCGTCAAAACAGTTGCTCTCAAAAACTCAGGGACAAAAAGACGACCAGCAGGAGTATTTCCAGGAGCTTGATGTTGAAGCAGCTTTAACTGGGTAAATACATCCTGTGTGAGGCCTGCCCGAATGGTTGAGGACGGCAGTATGGGAGTAACAGGACTGTTGTCTTGAACTGGAAGAAAACTGCGTGACAGGGCATCTGCCTTAGTATTCTTGGAACCTGGCCTGAAGGTGATAATGAATTTGAAACGAGTAAAAAATAAAGCCCAACGAGCCTGCCGGGCATTCAGTCGCTTAGCTGATTCAATGTATTGAAGATTTTTGTGATCAGTCAAAACTGAAATAGTATGAGTCGCTCCTTCAAGCCAATGTCTCCACTCCTCGAAAGCCCATTTAATAGCCAGCAATTCCTGGTTACCAACATCGTAGTTGGATTCTGCAGATGAGAATTTCCTGGACATAAAGGCACAAGGATGTAATTCAAGGGAATCCGGATCCTTCTGAGATAGGATAGCCCCCACTCCAACCTCCGAGGCATCAACCTCAACAATGAAAGGCAATTCTGGGTTGGGATGTCTGAGGACAGGGGCTGAGACAAAGGCTTGTTTCAAGGCCTGAAAAGATAACTCAGCTTCACGTGACCAATTGGTAGGATCTGCTCCCTTCTTAGTTAGTGCCACAATGGGAGCAACTAGGTCAGAGAAAGAGTGAATAAATCTTCTATAGTAGTTCGCAAACCCTAAAAAGCGCTGAATTGCTTTTAAGTTGGTGGGTTGCGCCCAACTAAGGATGGCTTGGAGCTTCTTTGGTTCCATACAGAATCCCCGAGGGGAAATAATGTACCCTAAAAAGGATACCTCCGTAACATGAAATTCACACTTCTCCAGCTTGGCATACAGGTGATTTTCACGTAATTTTTTTAGAACTTGACGCACCTGGGTAACATGTTGTTCTACAGAATCAGAATATATCAAAATATCGTCTAAGTAGACTACAACGAACCTTCCAAGAAATTCACGGAGCACATCGTTAATGAGATCCTGGAAGACTGCCGGAGCGTTAGACAGGCCAAATGGCATGACCAGATACTCATAGTGGCCTGACTGAGTACTGAATGCCGTTTTCCACTCATCCCCTGACTTGATTCTGATGAGGTTATATGCTCCTCTCAGGTCAATCTTAGAAAAAATCACAGCCGAACGTAGCTGATCAAAGAGGACAGAGATCAGCGGCAGAGGGTAAGTATTCTTTACTGAGATTTTATTCAAAGCTCTAAAATCAATGCAGGGTCTGAGAGAACCATCCTTCTTCTCTACGAAGAAGAAACCTGCACTTAAAGGGGATTTGGATGGCCTGATAAATCCTTTCCCAAGGCTTTCTTTCACATACTCATTCATGGCCACAGTTTCAGGACCAGACAATGCATATAACCTTCCTTTAGGCAACGTGGCACCAGGAATTAGCTCAATGGCACAATCATAAGGCCTATGGGGAGGCAGAATATCCGCATTGCCCTTGGAAAATACATCAACAAAATCCTGGTATTCCACAGGAATGGGTGCGGGAACGGCGGCAGCTACTCGGATAGGAAGCGTAATACATTCTTTATTACAGATGGTACCCCATTGTAAGATCTCCCCCGACTGCCAATCAATGATGGGATTATGAAAGGCCAGCCAAGGGTGACCCAGAACCACAGGAACTGCTGGACAATGGGTAAGGAAAAACTCAATCTTTTCAGAATGTAGAGCTCCTACCGAAAGTAAAACAGGAGGTGTACAGAGAGAAATAACCCCATTGGACAAGGGACTCCCATCTAAACCATGCATGGTGACACACCTACCCAAGGTTAACTGAGGAATACCTAAGGCCTTGGCCCATGTTAAATCCATAAAGTTCCCTGCAGCTCCACTGTCCACAAAAGCAGAGACCGAGGAACAGAGGCTGCCAAAGGAAACTTTAGCAGGAACTAACAGTGAATTATTTGAGGAGATAAGCTGCAGACCAAAGTGAACCCCCTCACAACTCACTTGGTCAGGAAGTTTCCCGACTTGTTCGGACAACTACGGGCAAAATGTCCCTTACCTCCACAGTATAAACAAAGACCAGAATTTTGCCTCCTGGTTCTTTCTTCAGGAGACAATTTGGAGAGACCTATCTGCATAGGCTCCTCCATGTCCACAGGGATGGAAAAAACACAAGGAGTAGACCCGACAGACGCTCCTTTTTCAGCCCTCCGCTCTCTGAGCCGACGATCTATCTTAATAGAGAGCTCCATGAGTTTATCGAGAGTCTCAGGAGCGGGATACTGAAGGAGACAGTCTTTAATAGATTCAGATAAGCCGAGGCGAAACTGACTGCGCAGGGCTGGGTCATTCCATCCACAGTCGTTCGACCAACGGCGAAACTCCGTACAATAAATCTCTGCGGGATTCCTACCCTGTCTGAGAGCACGCAACTGACTCTCAGCGGACGCCTCTCTATCAGGGTCGTCATACAGTAGCCCTAACGATTTTAAAAAGGCGTCTACAGACAATAAGGCTGGATCATCTGTCTTTAAACCAAAAGCCCAGGTCTGAGGATCCCCCTGAAGCAGAGAAATAATAATTCCAACCCGCTGAGCCTCCGTACCTGAGGAGACTGGTCTTAAACGAAAATAAAGTTTACAAGACTCTTTAAAATTAAAAAACTGTTTTCTATCCCCAGAAAAACGGTCAGGCAGATGCATCTTTGGTTCAGGAATGACCCTCGGGGAAGTCCGTAACAGATCTTCCTGTGACCTCACCCGGAGGGACAGATTCTGAACCATCTGAGTAAGTTCTTGAATCTGACTAACTAGAAGCTGGCCAGGATTTGGCCCAACACCGGTGGGATTCATGAGGCCGACAAAAATCTCCCAACTGAATAAGTAAAAAAAAAATCAACTCCTGTTAATTTTAATTTTCTTTTTTGTCTGGCCGGTGATAATGTTATGATTCCCGTACTCCAGACCAGAGGAGATCTAATGGCAGAGGTCTGAGTACTGGGAAGATTTGCTGGTTGTGGGAGCAGGAGAGCCTAGTAACCCCTGGCGCCCTAACTCCGTTGTCTCGCCCGTGTTATCAGAAATCCCCTGCGAGACTATGGTTGCTTGAGCCCATGGCAGCCGCGTTCGAAGGGCGGATTATGTCTGCCCAACCCCGATGCCCCCTCAGGTCTTAATGGGAGACAAAGGGAAATCCGAGACAGGGTGATAACAAGGGGCCCTCTGACTAAGCAGCCAGGCCAGGGGTTACAAGCTAACTAACTTAAACCAAGGTATGTGCGGACTAGCCGCCAGGGAAAAGGACAACCAAAGATCCACTGATCCGTTACTCCTATCCAGCACCGCTGGATACCAGAGTGGATCTGTGGGAGCGGAATCCTCCGCAAAAGCTCCAGAACACAAATAAACTAAATAATAAACAGTAAGCGGACAAGCCGCAACACACGGCTGCGCCGCGACTCACGAACACCACAGGATGTTAAAGGTGCTCGGTCAGACTCCAGGAATAGATGACAAATATCCGAGTACAGGACCACTGAGAACAGGAACAACCGGATTGAGCAGGACTGGAAACTCTCTGCAACTGACAAAGGCAAACAGGAAGCTATCACCGGCGTCTGTGAGAAGTCCAAAGGGTGCTTATAAGTGTGAGCTCCCCAATCAGGAGCCAAACTGGGTCATCACAATTAATGCCGTGCAGCTTGCATGCTGCACGGCCAGCACACCATGATACAATCAGCACATCATGATACAATTAGAACAGACCCAGCAACGGGGAACGCGGCCCGAACGTGGCGTCCCCGTTGCTAGGGTCAGAGCGGCTCCGTGCGCCCGGCGTCTAGCGTTGCCAGGGAGCCGGCGGCTGTACGCGCACGGCGTCCCTGGTTGCTAGGCGCCGGGCCGCACCGACGAGCGGACCCCGGCGCCTAACAGTCTGGAGGTCAAAAGGATATGGCCAGGAGTCCTCAGGACTATGGACAGATGGACAGGGTAAGCCAGTGGCACCCAGAGCATACCTTCCGAGTTTAGCGGAGGCGGCACATGGGCTGACTCATCTAGGTAAAGAAGGTATGTGCAAGTTGGTAAGAGCCTACTGGTGCGCACCAGGATTTTCTTCTCATGCGAGCAAGAGGGCAATGACATGCCTTACCTGTTTGAGGAAGAACATTGGAAAGGCAATACTACAGAACCATCCCATATTCCGCCAACGGACGGCCCTTTTCAGGTAATACAGATTGATTTCATACAATTACCACCTTGTAGAAATTTGAAGTATGTATTGGTTTGTATTGATGTGTTTTCAAATTGGGTTGAAGCGTTCCCCGCTGCCACAAATACCGCTACGTTTACCGCAAAGAAAATTGTGCAGGAATTTGTGTGTAGGTATGGTATCCCTAGGATAATTGAAAGTGATAGGGGTACCCATTTTACAGGTGAAGTCTTTCAGGTAATGTGCAAATTAATGGGAATTAATAGTAAGCTGCATACTCCGTACCGCCCACAGGTGAGTGCGAAAGTGGAAAGAGTAAACAGCACTATTAAGAACAAGTTGAGCAAAGTAATGGCTGAAACTGGATTGTTGTGGCCAGAAGCTTTGCCACTTGTATTGTACAGCATCAGAACCACTCCCAGGTCCCCTCTAAATCTGTCCCCTTTTGAAATTCTTTTTGGTCGACAACCCCATGTAATGATTGACCCCCAGGATGATTTGAAATGTAACAATGAAGTAACCGTAAAGTATTTGGTTAAGATGAGCAAGCAGTTGAGGAATCAGAATAGCAATCTAAAGCTGGTGATTCCTGATCTGCCAGACAGTAATTGTCATGACATTGAACCTGGGGATTATGTAATGATTCGGAATTTTCTACGCTCAGGTTGCCTGATTGACCGTTGGGAAGGACCGTACCAAGTCTTATTGACCAGCACGACAGCATTGAAGGTTGCCGAAAGAGAGACTTGGGTCCACTCGTCCCACTGTAAGAAGGTTGCTGACCCAGAGAAAGCCCGTGACATAGAATAGTGTGGAGGAAACCATATCATTGGAGTGTCTGTTCCAGGAAGGCTGAGAGGCAGGACTGTTGTCACGGCACCTGAGCACAGAGAATTACAAGATCGGAGGCGGTTGTCGCGCCAAGTTTTCTTTCCCTCATAGTTGTTTTCTTTCCCCCATTACAACTTTCTCTTTCTCCTCCTGTAAGATGGACTCGCCCCAAGAGACTGCAGTTCGTGTTTTCCTGTTGGCCCTGTTGTTGACCAGAGCAGTCTGTTTCGGTGAGAGTACCAGTGAGGTCGAGAAAGGATCTGGAATGGGTTCTGATGATCAGGATGGATTCGTAGAATTCCAAGAGCAACACAATCACAGAGTAAAGGCGAGTATCAGAAAACGATCTGGTAGCCATGACATTAATAGACATTGTGAAGGATTGTTAGCTGAAGAGAATTGTATATGTAGAAATTGTGATAACATAGTTGAGGACGGGTGCATCCAGAGATGTCAGTCCAGCATTAATATCAATATGGACCGTCATCCATTGAGTGACTATCACAAACGGAATGCTGGGTGTGCTCACAAGTACCTCAAGGTCATAGAAAGTCAGGACTAGTGCCATACTCTTTAACGATAGATGAGGTACTTGAATTAAGGGGTGGGAGACCGGTGGACAAGAAATTTAATATTTCTTTCCCTCCTAGTTTGAAGCTCCACCAATACCATGTAGATAGGTCTCTAATATGTTTTAACATTTCCAATCCCCGAAAGCCGGGAAATTGGAAAGTGACATGGAGCAACCAAACCATGACATTTTCACACAGAGCCGATAAAATGCCCATCGACTCAGAACTTATACGCCAAATAGCCAACAGTGGAAGATATTTCCAATATAGGTACACTCTAGGAAGTAGGCCCATGCGAGTTGGAGAAGTATCACCAGGATACTGTGCGCATATCATACAACCTGATATGTGTACTAGTCAGATGAGAGAGTTAGGGATAGGAGTTTTCACCTGGAAGGTTTGTAATATGGTGATGTCATATTCTGTCCCATATGTCCTCCCCGATGACGCATATTTCGTATGTGGGAGGAAGGCGTATAAGTGGCTTGCCCCAAACTCAGAGGGATTGTGTTGCATTGGAAGAGTGTTACCGGAAGTAATGACCATTACCCATGAAAAGATGAAAGATGTTCACCGCAATGCTCAAGCTCCTTACACTCACACCCATTACGAACACATTGTAAAAAGACACCTTATAGATAGGACAGAGCATGCAGCCTCTGATTTGATCCACGAATCCACCGGGATTCAATTCCTACTCGCGTTAGATATCACCCGTACCGCCAGAGGAGTTATAAATTTTAGGTATATTACCACGCTAGCGAATCTGATAGACAATATCACCGAGATGTATGATGACACCTTTAGATATACTGGGAGAGAATTGCAAGCTTACAAAACGGAACTGATCCAGAACAGGATGGTTCTAAATTACCTCACAGCAGTGACAGGAGGGTATTGTGTCACCCTAGCAACTCAGTATGGAGTGAAGTGTTGTACGTATATCACAAACAGCACTGAGGACCCAACAGAGGACATAGATCAAAAGATGGACGATATCTTGCAATTGAAGTGGGAGTTCCGAAGGAGACACAACCTTACCCTTGCTTCTGTGGGTAATGAACTAACCGGCTGGGTATCATGGTTGAACCCACGTAATTGGTTCTCAGGTTCAGGAGAATGGGCTCAAAATGTTGTCGTTACTGTAGGGAAGTTTCTCTTATGTATCCTAGGAGTTGTCATAATGATTGGTCTGATATTCAGATGTGTTCGGATTTTAATGAATCGCAAGCGTAGTACCAAATTGATGAGTTTGAGGAGCGAGGGCATTGTAACAACAACTAGTTTAATTTATGACCCGTCAATCGAGACAATGTTGTGATAAAATGTGATTCCACGGTCCGTTTCTTTCACCCGTTTCTCCTTTGGTTTTCTCCAAGGTACAAAGACCTCCACTTGGAAGAAGAATTTGATGACCCTTTATACAGACCACTGATGAACTGTGTCACCGACACCTGATGGACCCTTAGAGACTGTAATTTTATAAACACCTGATGAGCTTTTAGAGACTGTAAATTTTTTATGGACACTTGAAGAAGCTTTGCTTGCCAATTACCGCAAAGCTACAGTAAAGATACGACAACCAGACAAGACATCAGACAAGACATCAACAAGACTCCAATAGGCGACCACATACATAATCATATGAATGCATTTATAACGCATGTTTCTTATCTTCATTTCTACTATCTTCAGGTAGTGACACACATAGTCGACAGGTAATATAGGCACATATATTAGCACTCACATATTCTCCCCCTTCATGTATCATCAACTAATGTGCACCCCCATTTGTTGGAACTAAAAGCCGAAAAGAGCTCGGTAGAGTTTGTTAGCCCACTTACAGACCCTTTAATACGGGATGAGAAGGATTCAATGTATACTTCGCAATACCTCGAAGCTTATTTTAGAATACATACGGCACGATGATACATGACCCCTCAGACATGGATTTCATACACACATGCCTTTTACTATCCCACTAGGTCATACATTTCCCACCTCCTCCACTCCTCCCTACTCCCAATCATAATGAGGTATTTCATGGTAATATATTTTTCTGCTTGAATTGTTTAGATAGTGGCAGTTATTATTGACTGCCAAAGGGTGGACTGTCAAAGTCGAAAAATATCGTGATTCACAATGCCTTGTACTAACCCCAATGCACATGCCCGCTGCTCGTGCACCCACTCCCCCGTGCGTACGCATCCCCTCAGGTTGCGTAAGGGACGCTCTGACGTCTCCTGCGCATGGAGATGTGTATTTACGGCGGAGTTTGTGAGCGTCTAGCGAGCGACTCGATCGCAACATATTTAACCTAAATAGTGTGTTTTATAGATAGTATTTCCCTTAACAATGTCAGAAAGTATGTTTAGTGTAAACGGTTCTTGGACAGAGAAATTCCTCTTTGCATGATATGAAGGGTCAGACAAAGGTAGAACGGTGATGTCTAGTATCCAGCTGTAGAGTATTTTAAATGTAACATTTCGGTGTTGGTTAGGAAAAGATTGTTCGCTCCTGCGTATAGTTATGTTTAAAAGTAGTTTCTAGACATTTACTGTATTTGCTGTTCATTACCCATGCGGCGGGAATCCTGAGGATACCTCCCACCTGAGCAGTTGGAAATAGACACAGCCCACCTGTTCGAACCCACCTATGACCTTTTGTTATAATGCAGAGACACATTCCTGTATCCAATGAACAATAAGATTGTAGGGACCATTGTATTGTTACTGTATGCTGTGTATATAAAGGCCACCATTGCTGGACCAGCACTCACTCTCTCTACAAAGGTTTTCAACACTGATGGCTGAGGATTGGTCCAGGACGCGCTTGCGAATCATTCCCACGTGTGTAAGTTTCTCTGTAGCCATTTGTTATTCTTTATGTACGCCATTCGTTCTCATTTTGTTATCCTTTAAGTGTTTGCCATTTTATTCTCTTTGTGTTTATTCTGTTTGCGATCGTTAGCTATTGTTCACATTTATTTCTTGCTATTCTGTTTAGGAATTTATGTTAGGTCTGTAGTGTATAAACTGTAACTGTTTTTCCCCTTTTTATACTAAAGTATCTTCTACGAAGGTGTTGGAACCTTACCAGGTCCTGTGTGTTTCACCAGTTATTGTATAGGGTTTCTGAGCGTCTCAATCGCTCAAACAGCTTTCACATTATCAAGGTCAATAAGCATTACATCATTGTGGTTTTACATTGCCAAGGTTTACAGTATAAGCATACCCTTACTGCGGTCATTTAAAAGGTTTAAAGGTTATCAACTGTGTGTGCGCTCGCTGTGTGTGTATTCCGTACACCCAGCGCAGCGTGTGTACGTTAAGTGCGTACCACGTGCGAAGTCTTTGTACGCAAATAGCGTACAAAGTGCGTAGCACGTGCACGTGGTTTTGCGGCCATAACGGCTTCACGTTGTTAATACATAGCTTATGTTCAAAGGTAAATATTTGACTCTATCAATTCATACCAGCCACACCAATCACACCGTATAACTTGTGATAACTACCCAGTTAACAGTATGAAAACAACATATCATCAGTGCAAGACCGATGCAACTATAACGTAACCCTTATTGAAGCAATAACTATATACAAGTATTGCAGAAGAAGTCTGCACTTGGGACGGGCGCCCAGCATCCTCTACGGACTACGAGAAATAGATTTACCGGTAAGTAAAATCTTATTTTCTCTAACGTCCTAGAGGATGCTGGGGACTCCGTAAGGACCATGGGGATTATACCAAAGCTCCTAAACGGGCGGGAGAGTGCGGATGACTCTGCAGCACCGATTGAGCAAACATGAGGTCCTCCTCAGCCAGTGTATCAAACCAATTTTGCAAAAGTGTTTGAACCCGACCAAGTAGCAGCTCGACACAGCTGTAGTGCCGAGACCCCCCGGGCAGCCGCCCAAGAAGAGCCCACCTTCCTAGTGGAATGGGCCTTGACCGATTTTGGTAACGGCAATCCAGCCGTAGAATGCGCTTGCTGAATCGTGTTACAAATCCAGCGAGCAATAGTTTGCTTTGAAGCAGGGGCACCAATCTTGTTGGATGCATACAGGACAAACAGCGCTACAGTATTCCTGACTCTAGCTGTTCTGGCCACGTAAATTTTCAAAGCCCTGACCACATCAAGTAACTCGGAATCCTCCAAGTCACGTGTAGCCACAGGCACCACAATAGGTTGGTTCATATGAAAAGATGGTACCACTTTTGGCAGAAATTGCGAACGGGTCCGCAATTCTGCTCTATCCATATGGAAAACCAGATAGGGGCTTTTATGTGACAAAGCCGCTAATTCGGACACACGTCTAGCCGAGGCCAAGGCTAATAACATGACCACCTTCCACGTGAGATATTTTAACTCCGCCGTTTTAAGTGGTTCAAACCAGTGTGACTTTAGGAAACTTAACACCACGTTAAGATCCCAAGGTGCCACCGGAGGCACAAAAGGAGGCTGAATACGCAGCACTCCTTTTACAAACGTCTGAACTTCTGGTAGAGAAGCCATCTTTTTTTGAAAGAAAATGGATAGGGCCGAAATCTGAACCTTAATGGAGCCTAAGTTTTAGGCCCAAATTCACTCCAGTTTGTAGGAAGTGAAGGAAACGGCCCAGATGGAATTCTTCCCTAGGAGCATTCCTGGCCTCACACCAAGAAACATATTTTCGCCATATACGGTGATAATGTTAAGATGTCACGTCCTTCTTAGCCTTTATAAGCGTAGGAATGACCTCATCCGGAATGCCTTTTTCCGCTAGGATCCGGCGTTCAACCGCCATGCCGTCAAACGCAGCCGCGGTAAATCTTGGAAAAGACATGGGCCCTGTTGCAACAGGTCCTGCCTTAGAGGAAGAGGCCACGGATTTTCTGTAAGCATTTCCTGCAGATCCGGATACCAGATCCTTCGTGGCCAATCTGGAACAATGAGGATTGTTCTCACTCCTCCTTTTTCTTATTATTCTCAACCCTTGGGTATGAGAGGAAGAGGAGGAAATACATAGACTGACTGGACACCCACGGTGTCACTAGGGCGTCTACCGCTACTGCCTGAAGGTCTCTTGACCAGGCGCAATAACTCTGCAGCTTTTTGTTGAGGCGGGACGCCATCCTGTCTATCTGTGGCAGTCCCCACCGAACTGCAATCTGCGCGAAGACTTCCTGATGAAGTCTCCACTCTCCAGGACATATGTCTGGTGAGGAAGTCTGCTTCCCAGTTGTTCACTTCCGGAATGAACACTGTTGACAGTGCTCTTACATGATTCTCCGCCCAGCGAAGAATTCTGGTGGCTTTCGCCATCGCCACTCTGCTCCTTGTGCCGCCTTGGCGGTTTACATGAGCTACTGCGGTGACGTTGTCTGACTGGATCAGAACCGGTTGGTCGCGAAGAAAGGTCTCCGCTTGACGTAGGGCGTTGTATATGGCCCTTAGTTCCAATATGTTGATGTGAAGACAAGTTTCTTGACTTGACCAAAGACCTTGGAAATTTCTTCTCTGTGTGACTGCTCCCTAGCCTCGGAGGCTTGCGTCCGTGGTCACCAGGATCTAGTCCTGAATGCCGAATCTGCGGCCCTCTAGAACAGTGTTTCCCAACCTCGGTCCTCAAGGCACACTAACAGTCCTGGTTTTAGTGATATCCAGGCTTGAACACAGGTGACTTAATTAGTACCTCAGTTATTTTGATTTAACCATCTTTGCTGAAGCCTGGATATCACTAAAACCTGCACTGTTGGTGTGCCTTGAGGACCGCGGCTGGGAATGCCTGCTCTAGAAGGTGAGCACTCTGCAGCCACCACAGGAGAGATACCCTGGCCCTGGGGGATAGGGTGATCAACTGATGAATCTGTAGATGTGACCCGGACCACTTGTCCAGTAGGTCCCATTGGAAAGTCCTCGCATGGAACCTGCTGAAGGGAATGTTTTTCCCAGAACTCGAGTGCAGTGATGCACTGACACCTGTCTTGGTTTCAATAGGTCCCTGACTAGAGTCATGAGTTCCTGGGCCTTCTCTATCTGAAGGTAAACCCATTTCTGGTCTGTATCCAGAATCATACCCAAGAAGGGCAGACGAGTTATAGGAACCAACTGTGACCTCGGGAAATTAAGAATCCAGCCGTGTTGCTGTGACACCTTCAGCGAAAGTGACACGCTGTTCAACAACTGCTCTTTTGATCTCGCCCTTATTAGGAGATTGTCCAAGTATGGGACAACTGTGACTCCTTGCTTGCGTAGGAGCACCATTATTTCCGCCAATTACCCTGAAATTGGTAATGACAATCCTGTACCGCATTTGTCAGGTACGCCTGATGGGGTGGATAAATGGGAACATGAAGGTATGCAGCCTTTATGTTTAGATACACCATCAAATCCCCCCCTTCCAGGCTGGCGATGATCGCTCTGGGCGATTCCACTTTAAATTTGAACCTTTTCCCGTATAGGTTCAGAGATTTTAATTTTAAAAATAGGTCTGACCGAACCGGACGATTTCGGGACTACAGCCAAGGTTGAGTCATATCGCCTTTCTTGTTGCAGGAGGGGAACCTTGAGCACCACCTGTTGGAGATACAATGTGTGAATTGTATTTAATATTATCTCCCTTCCTGGGGGAGAAGCCGGTAGGTCCGATAAGGAAAAACCAGCGAGGAGGCACCTTTCAAATTCCAGCTTGTAACCCTGAGAAACAATTTTTTATTGCCCCGGGAACCACCTGTGAGTGAACTCAGATGTGGCTGAAGAGTCGAAGACGTGCTCCCACTGGGGCGGACTCCCTTAGCGGAGCTCCAGCGTCATGCGTTGGATGTAGTAGAGGCCGGGGAGGACTTCTGTTCCTGGGAACTAGCTGTGCCCTGTACCCTTACCTCTGGTAAGAAAAGGACGCTCCTCGTACTTTCTTGTTATTCTGCGACCGAAAGGACTGCATTTGATAATGTCGTGCTTTCTTAGGCTGTGAGGGAATATAAGGCAAAAGATCAGAATTACCAGCTATAGCTGTGGAGACCAGGTCCGAGAGCCCTTCTCCACACAATTCCTCAGCCTTGTAAGGTAAACCTTCCATATGCCTCTTTTAGTCAGCATCACCTGTCCATTGCATGTTCCACAGGACACTTCTAGCAGAAATCGACATAGCGTTGACTCTAGAACCCAGTAGACTAATGTCTCTTTGGGCATGTTTTATATATATATAAGACAGCATCTTATATATATATATATATATATATACATATATATCTCCTATATAATAGCCCAGATCTGTGACTTTGTGACTCATTTGCTAACGCTGGGCGGAGTTACAACACTGGGCGGAGTTAGTCAAATGAGTCACAGATCTGGCCAAATCTATAGGAGACTAGGAGCAGAAGCAGATAGTATGGGCATGGCACAGGCAGGGGTGCATATCTCCCAGCTTTCTTCAGGAGCTTTCTTCAGGCAGAAGGAGGGACACACATGCGGCGAAAAGGGGGCGTGACCAACAAAAGGGGCGTGGCTTCACGGAAGGTCCCCCGTTTTCGTCAGTGAGGGGGCATGCCCAGCGCTCTGTGAGCTGCTGGCATGCCCCCAGGAGCTGATTATGAGTCCGGGGGGCCCATGGCTCTTGAGACAGGGGAGCCCTATCTCATTGCTGTGCCTGCTGTGGGGTTGGGGGCGTGGCCTAATTGCGCCCCGTGAGGCCACGCCCCTTATGCAAATTCCGGGATTTTTTTATTTTTATGGAAATTTGGCCACTCAGCTAGGGCTAAATCCAGAGGAGGTGGTCGCTCCCCCCTACACACCCGCACAGGCAGAAGAAAGCAGGGAGACTGCTGCCTCCCTGCAACACCACAGACCTGTCAATACGCAGCAGCGTGTGCTGACTATAGCACAATTCTGCCGCTGTTGCTGGCAGGGCGGGGGAGCTTCTGAGCTGGGACAGAGCTACTCGAGCTGGGGGGGCCCCTAAAACTGTGGGGCCAACGGTATGTACCCGCTGGCCCCTCCCCCTTAATCCGGCTCTGCTGCTGGAACCCCCCCCTTAATCCATACCCCCTGATGCCCCCTCTCCCTCTGTCTCCACTATTCACCGCTGCTCCAGGAGCTTTCCAACTGCCCCCCCCCCCCTACCGCGGGACACTGCGGCCCGCGGGTGGGACAGACCCCAAACAATGGGACTGTCCCACGAAAATCGGGAGAGTTGGGAGGTATGGGGGTGTGTGAGAAGGGTATGCCGTACAGACAGACGGGCACCGGCTCACTGTGTGCTTGACCCCCCACATCAGCATACTGAGCAGGGTCTCTCTGGCGCGGAGAAGCGTCACTTTCTGACACACTCCATGCTTCATAGCTGCAGTTTTGTGGGGCACCTGCCGCTGTGCAGGTTCCGTACTTCCTCTGTTATCTCCAGCCTCGGCAACCCCACCGCTAGCTGCAGCGCTGCCACCCGCAGTGAGGTGCGCCCAGCTCCTTCACACACTTTAGCCGGCGGGTAGCGCTGCAGAAGTCCGAGCTGCTTGCAGGCTCCGACTCCCTCCTCCCTCCAGCCGCAGCATCTCCTGGGAGCTAACCAGTCACTCCCAGTCTCCCCTTACCATAGTGCCCAGCAGCCGTGAGGTCCACGCCGCATGCATGCTATGACCCCCTCCTCCCTCCAGCCGCAGCGTCTCCTGGGGGCTAACCAGTCACTCCCAGTCTCCCCTTACCACAGTACCCGGCAGCTGCGCGAGGTCTGCGGTGTGTGACTGAGGAGGAGGGGAGGGATGCGGACGGGCAGAGGAAACAGGACTCCAACCTAAGAGAGTCAGCCATGCCAAGTCTCTACCAGCAGCAGATCCCAACAGGTTGGCGTAGAACAGCCGCAGCCAACAGCAGTGACTTCGGTAAGACACATCTGTCTGTCACCACTGTTTTGTCCCTAATACCAATCTCTCCTGTGCCCTGTGTTCTGTCGTGTCCCTGTCACCCCTGGCCTTGCCTTGTCACCCTTATCCTGGCCCTTTCACCCATATCCTGGCCCTGTCACCCTTATGCTGGCCCTGGTACCCCTATCCTGGCCTTGTCACCCCTGTGCTTGCCCTGTCAACCCTATACTGGCCCTGTCACCCCTATCCTGTCCCTGTCATTTCTGTCCTGGCCCCGTCGCCCCTGTCCTGGCCCCGTCACCCCTGTTCTGACCCTGTCACCCCTGTCCTGGCCCTGTTACTGCATACCCTCCAACTACCTTTTTGGCAGGTACAGTACCCGCAGCGCCTCCAGACCCCTCCCCAATGCACCACACCTCCGCACCTTCCCCTCCACCACATGCGGAACTCCACCCCTCCCCCACACGCTGTGCCTCCAGACCCCCTACACCACCCGCGGCTCCCACTCCTCCGCCCCTTGACCACCCACAGCACCTCCAGACCCCCTCCACCATCCACCCCCCATATATGTCTCCCCCCACACCTGCCCCCCTCCACCCGCAGCATCTGCAGACACCCTCCTCCATCCGCGGTCCCCCCCTCAACCACCCCTCCCCCACCCATGGCACCCCCGCACCTGCCCCTCCACCACCTGCAGCACCTTCGGACCTCCTTCACCATCCGCCGCACCACCCGTACCTGCCCCTCCCCTACCCACTGCGCCTCCGGACCCCCTACCCCACCCCCAACACCCCCGCCCCTTCCTATCCCACAGCACCTCCGGAGCCCTTCACCCATCCGCAACATCCCTGCACCTGCCCCTCCCCCACCTGTGGCACCCCTGCCCCTCCCCCACCTGCAGTGCCTCTGGACACCTCCCCCATCTGCAGCCCCCACTCCTCTGCCCCTCGCCCATCCGCAGCACCTCCCGACCCTTCCCCATCCGGGCCCCCCCACCGCTTCCGGCCCCCCTCCACCCGCAGCATCTACAGACACCCTCCCCCATCCGCAGTCCCCCTCGCACCCGCTACATTCTGTACATCGTGCCCTGCAGGTGCTGTTCACGCCGTCGCAAGGGGCTGCGCCTCCTTCACCATCGCACGCCCTTTCATTGTGCAATATTTAACCACTAACAAAGGAATGCAGGTAATACTCCATATAATACAAATATTGAACCCCAGAAAGGCATGCAAGGGTTAAGGGGGCGTAGCCCCTTGCGACGGTGTGAAGAGCGCCCGTAGGGCGCGATGAAGCACCTAGTATATATATATATATATATATATATATATATATACATATACTAGGGTCAATACCATGGTATCCTTATCTAGGGTTTCAATCTCCGCTGATAAGGTATCTGTCCACGCTGCTACAGCGCTATAAACCCATGCCGACACAATCGCCGGTCTGAGTAGTGTACCAGAATGTGTGTAAATGGACTTCAAAGTACTTTTACTGCAAGCTATCTGCAGGATCCCTGAGGATAGCTGTTAAGTCAGCGCTACCTTTTGGGTAAACGTGACAAAGCTTTGTCCACCCTAGGGGAAGATTCCC
This sequence comes from Pseudophryne corroboree, assembly GCF_028390025.1. Lineage (NCBI taxonomy): Eukaryota > Metazoa > Chordata > Amphibia > Anura > Myobatrachidae > Pseudophryne > Pseudophryne corroboree. The sequence continues at coordinate 719,604,605 of NC_086446.1, forward strand.
ATCGTATCCTGGCCCTAGTAGGGAAAGGATACTCCTTGAGAATTCTTTTTGGGAAGCTCCAGCTTCTTGTCTGGAGATTCACGCTCTTTTTCTTCATGAGAGGAGGGAAATTTACCTCAGCTTTCTTCCCGTAAAACATGTGTACCCTCGTGTCAGGGACAGATGAGTCATCAGTGATATGCAAAACATCTTTTATTACAATAATCATATATTGAATACTTTTCTGCCAGTTTTGGCTGTAACTTAGCATTATCGTAGTCGACACTGGAGTCAGACTCCGTGTCGATATCAGTGTCTATTATTTTGAATAGTGAGCATTGTGAGACTCTGAAGGTCTCTGCGACATAGGGACAGACCTGTGTAGATTCACTGTCTGTTCTCTAATCTTTTGTGCAATAAATTTACCTCAGCGCTTTATTTCACATATCCAATCAGGTGTCGGCGTTGTCAACGGAGACACCACTCACACACACATTTGCTCCATCTCCTCCTTAGGAGAGCCTTTTACCTCAGACATGTCGACACACACGTACCGACACACCACACACTCAGGGAATGCTCATCTGAAGATAATTCCCCCACAAGGCCCTTTGGAGAGACAGAGAGAGAGTATTCCAGCACACACCCCAGCGCTATATGACCCAGGAAAAAACACAGCAATTTAATGTTTACCCAGTAGCGCTGTTATTATCAGCGCCGAATTATGTGCCCCCCCTCTTCTTTAAAACCCTCTCTTCTACCGTGGTATAAGCAGGGGAGAGTCCGGGGAGCTTCCTCTCAGCGGTGCTGTGGAGAAAAACATGGCGCTGGTGAGTGCTGAGGGAGAAGCCCCGCCCCCTCGACGGCGGGCTTCTGTCCCGCTAAAAGTGTAAAATTGGCGGGGGCTCATGCATATATACAGTGTCCAGCTGTATATATGCTCCTTTTGCCAAATAAGAGGTTTATATTGCTGCCCAGGGCGCCCCCCCCTGCGCCCTGCACCCTTACAGTGACCGGAGTATTTGAGGTGTGTGGGAGCAATGGCGCACAGCTGCAGTGCTGTGCGTTACCTCAGTGAAGATCATGAAGTCTTCTGCCGCCTCTGAAGTCTTCTTTTCTTCTCATACTCACCCGGCTTCTATCTTCCGGCTCTGCGATGGGGACGGCGGCACGGCTCCAGGACGGACGGCGAGGGTGAGATCCTGCGTACCAATCCCTCTGGAGCTAATGGTGTCCAGTAGCCTAAGAAGCAGGACCTAGCTTCAGAGAGTAGGGCTGCTTCTCTCCCCTCAGTCCCACGATGCAGGGAGTCTGTTGCCAGCAGAGCTCCCTGAAAATAAAAAACTTAACAAAATACTTTCTATTAGTAAACTCAGGAGAGCTCACTGAAAAGCACCCAGCTCGTCTGGGCACAGTATCAAACTGAGGTCTGGAAGAGGGGCATAGAGGGAGGAGCCAGTGCACACCAGGAACTAAATTCTTTCTTAAAGTGCCCATGTCTCCTGCGGAGCCCGTCTATCCCCATGGTCCTTACGGAGTCCCCAGCATCCTCTAGGACGTTAGAGAAATATATATATATACAGTATATATGTTTGCGCAAGTGTGTTGAGAGGGATTGAAGGGAACCCCAGAGATATCCATTTACCGGGCCTCAAAATTTCTGTTGCCAGCCCTGCTCCCTCACTCTCTTCCTGGCACACTCTCTCTCTGTGACACTGTATCTCCCTCTCCCCCTGGCACTGTCTCTCTCTCTCTCTCTCTCCCTGACATTGTCTGTCTTTCTCCCCCTCTCTTTGACACTATCTCTTTCACCCTCTCTCAATCCCTGACACTGTCTCTCCCTCTCTCTCTCCCTCCCCCTAACAGTCTCTCTCTCCCTGAGTCTCTCTCCCCCTGACACCATCTCTCTCTCCCCCTGACTCTCTCTCTTTCTCTCTCTCTGACACTCTCTCCCCCTGACACTCTCTCTCTCTCATCTTTCTCTCCCTAACCTCCCTCTTTCCCTCTCTTTCTCGCTTGTCTCTCTCTCTCTTTCCCCCTGATACCCGCTTTGTCTCTATCTCTCTCCTGCTCCCTTAAGGGGCATTGTAGTGACAAAACTTGGGGCAGGGAAGTCCTTTTAAGATTTTTTTACCACAAAGTTCTACTTACGCCCCTTGCCTCTCACCGTCCTGCATCAGCCGCCTTGTCATTGCCTATCCTCTCCCCCTCTCCCCAATGCCCACCATATTTTTGCCGGACCCCTGCCTACGGCCTGGGAGCCCGCCATAGCCCCTGCAGAGCCTACGGCCTGGGAGCCCGCCATAGCCCCTGAAGGGCCTACGGCCTGGGAGCCCGCCATAGCCCCTGCAGAGCCTACGGCCTGGGAGCCCGCCATAGCCCCTGCAGAACCTTTCACATTCTGCTACTGATGAAAAGCCCCTCTCTCTCTCCACCTCTCTGTCTCCATGTCGCTCTCCATGTATCTCTCTTTCCTTGTGTCTTTCTCCAGGTCTCTCTCTCTCCATCTCTCTCTTCATGTCTCTCTCAATGGCCAATATTTACTAATATTCGTGTTTGAGTTGGTTTGTGTAATGTTAAAACTCGTTTTGTATCGGGTGCATTTTCATGCAACTTTTTGAATCCATATACGCAAAGTTACGAAGCAGTCGACTTTATGGTTTTCGTGTTTTCCGATGTCGATGCCAGTCGTTTTTTTTTGGCACATTTACGGCCGTCATTGTTGTTTGCGTATGTGTTTTTGTTGTATTTGCTGTTTTTTTTCCTAAGTTAAACGCGGCAGGGTTTTTTTTTTTCCCGCGGCCGCATTTTCACTTTCATTTTCGATTTTCATCCCCGTTCGTGATTGGTTGTGTTTCAGATGGTAGGAGTGTCTGTGCGCAACCATATAAATATGCCCCAAACCGTCCGCACCTCGTGGGTTTAGTTAGTGGTGAGGAGGAGGGAGGTTGTGCTGTGGAGGTAGGTGAATTTGTGGTTTGGTGAGGAGTGTTGGTAGCGATTTCTGAGTGTGGTATTGTGTTTGAAAGTCGGCTTGTCATTCTTGTTGTCTTGTATTTTGTGGTTTTGTTTCATTTTTAGTCCAAGTTATTTTTCTTTATAGTCCCTTGTCAGTGTGTGTGTGTGTGTGTGTGTGTGTGTGTGTGTGTGTGTGTGTGTGTGGGTGTGAGTTGTGTAGTGGTAGTGGAGGAGTGTGTTGTTTGTCTTTTTTTTTCTGTGTTAACTGTTTAGACACACAATTATGTTTGACTCAGAGGTGGGTGAGGTGGAGGGTGTGAGTGAGGGGGAGGAGGTTGGTCAGGTGGAGGAGGTGAGTGTTAGTGAGGTTAGTGAGGTGGGTGAGGTTGCTGCAGCAGCCTCAAGTGATAGTGACAGTCAGAGTGCTCTGCAGCCACGCACCACTACTAAGACTGGGTGGAATGTAAAGTTTAGTTTTGCTGAAAATGTGGCATTGGTGCGTGAGCTGATGAAGTATCAGAGGCAGCTATTTGGCCCTGAGTCCGCCAAGGTGCCAACACGGAGGAAGACGGTGTTGTGGGCGAAAGTTGTTGCTGCTGTCAATAGTGAGGGGGTGGTCAAGCGGACGGAGGACACGTGCCGCAAACGGTACTATGACTGAAAGCGACGTGTCAAGTCCAAAATGGCCAAGGAGGCCAAGTCGGCTCGAAAAACCGGTGGTGGGCAGCCCTATATTGCAAGATATCTGGAGTATGAGGAGCCCATGCGGAGTGTAATACCTCCTGAAGTTGTCTCTGCAACCCATGTCCGGGATTCAGATAGGCCCAGGAAGAATGGTGAGCATGTGTATTTGCATTTACATTCTATGTTTTTTTTTTTTTTTTTATTGTGGTTTTTTTTAAATGTGTGTCATGTGACGTTGCATATTACTCCCATCTTCAAGTGTGTGTCAGCAAATACATTGTTTTGGTTAATGTTTTATACAAAAGCCAATGTAACATCTTACTTTATTGTATGTCATGTGTTTTTATGAAAGATATTTTGCATGTGTAGTTTGGACTTGGTGTGTCTCTGAATTGTCCTGCAATAATGTTTTCCTTTTGGGCGTTTTTTATTTTAAAATTGTGACTATGTTTTATATTTATGTGAGCCATGTGCAATGTTTAAAAAACAGTGGTTGTCATGTTAGAGGCTGGAGTAGTGGAAAGTGGTTTGGAAACCACTTACATGTGTAATGTCATTATTAGATAATGTAAAATTTTTAAACAAAATAACACTATTTCATTGATAATTTTTTGCTTGTATTTGTACCGTGACACCACACTGCAGTGTAATTTTTAAAATATTGCTACATTTTGTTTTGGCTCATATAGTGGTAATGTGTGTTTGGAGTGCCACATCACAGAGCAATTTATATATTGCATCTGTAATATTTATCCTTTCAATACAAAATGAAGATGTGTGTGTTTTTGGTTGGTAATGTTTTGTCATAGTGCATATGTCTATTGGGCAATGTTTTTTCTTTTATGTTTTTTTGTTTTTGTTTTCGGTCCTTATGTTTTTTATAAAAAAAAAACAAGCATTTCTTAAAGAATAAATGTCTATAAGCATAATAGGTGGATGTATCCACAATAGCATGAATAATTGTTTTTTATTTTATACAGTGTTTGAAAAAAGCAGTACTACTCGTCGGCCAGTAACTCCTATCACATCTGATGATGATGACTCTGCGGAAGCAGGTAAAGTGTCCATTGTAGTATAGGGTATGTTTGTAAAGGAATGGCCATAACAAAATTGCACTTTCATTAAAAGGTCCATCAAAAGAAGTATGGAGCAGCAAAAGTGGCACTTCATTAAGACATCACCACAAAAAACCTGTGGCCGAAAAGAAAGCAAGGTCGTATGTCCCGGCCCAACCACAGCAGGCTACCCCGCCACGAAGATTATCGTCCGTATGTTCTGTCCCCCCACTCCAAATTTTGGACACACCTCCAAGACGTCATCCACACTCCCCTCATCTTGATTGTGAGTATCAAACTGAAATAAATGTTAAAATTTTCAGAACATAATCAAAATTTTTCATAACCGCATTAAGGCAAAACACATCAAAAACTTAGATACTTACCGCAGTAAGTAAAAGCTGAAATGGAATCCACGCTAAATGGCCTTGTCCACATCCAGTAAAGATATGTATGTCCACTTGAGCCATACAGTATGACATTGTGTGTAAGATGCTGCAACAAAAAAGCATATTTTTTTTATTGAAAAAAAGTAAGGTTGTTTTTCCAAATTTCACATGTGTGTTTGAGGTAACATTGCAAAATACATATAAAAACATTACTATGTTTGTTTGATCAAAGCTATAAGGTAACACATTATGGATTCCAATGTGTTTTTATGGTGGAGTATGTGTGAGCTACAATAAAACTAAAGTGTTTGCTTTCACAATTAAGTAAGCAGACACATTTGCCACAAACAGGCATATGTATGTATTTAAGTTATGAGTGATGATGTTGCTAGGCTGAATAGTTGAAAGCAACAGTGAATGACATGTGTTCCATGTGAAGTGATTTGTTTACATTTCTCAAACATATGGATAGCTAACGGAGATTTGTTTAACATTTCAGCTTCTAGTCCTGGGAACAGCATCCCTCCGCAACAACAGCAACACAGTGACATGGAGGAGACAAACATCTTAGAAATGCAGCCATTAAGGCAAGGAATGAGCCCCCCAGCACCTGTGAGTACACCACCACAGCAAAGCACACCACCACCACAACACAGCCCAACAACACCAGTAACACAAGGCCCTGATCAGGTGTTTTGGTCCATTTGGGCTAGACAGCAGGCCACTAATGAAGATTGCCTGCGTAGGCAGACACAAATGTTTGCAAGCCTACCATCTCACCTCAGAAGAATATCAAGAAATCTGAGTAGACAAAATGAACAAACAACCAGAATAGGCAATACCATGGAACTCATGCGTACAGACATTACACAGGTCATGGGCAACTTACAGCGCATAATGGAAGAACAGCACAGACTAATGGAAGAACAGCACAGACTAATGGAAGAACAGCACAGACAACAGCAAAGTTATATGAACATTTTTCAAAACAATCAAAAGATTAATGAAAGTTTATTCCGAATTGTAGACAATCAAAATGCTGCTACACGTGAACTCAATGCCACCCTCACTAACCTGAATGAAACACTCAGATGCATGCACCAACAGCAAACAAGCAGCAGTTCTGGTACGACTACTCCAAATATCACGCCAGTCTCATCACCACCAAAACGCTCCACCAGAGCACGACAACATGACAGTGCTAAAGGCAAAGGGCAGGACAAGCAGCCACCAAAAAAACGTGAAAATAATACAAGTTAGACATTTGTGATAAGTAACTCAAAATAGTAAGTGTATGTTTTGGAAAAAAATATATAACACTTAGCTCCTTCACAATTTTTACAACATCATTAATTATAAGTGGTACAAACAACAACATAAAATTTGTACGCACACTTATTCTTTACCATTTTTTGGGGGTTTTGGAGGAGGGAAATGTTGATGGAGCCGCACATACATGTTAGCAGGAAGTAAACTGACCACTTGATTTTTTTTCTAATCATTACTCTTTCTAGATTCCAATCATTCTCTTTTCCTGCAGACACATTAATTGGCAGCCAGGCAGAATGTCTTTAGCAGGAAGTAAACTGACCACTTGATTTTTTTCTAATCATTACTCTTTCTAGATTCCAATAATTCTCTTTTCCTGCAGACAATCCAAATTACAATGTTATTGATAACTATTTTACCTTTCTTCTCTATACAACATTACAAGAACACAATTGAGTTGCGTAAAAAGCTTGTAATATGTTGGCATTGAATTTTTTAAAAAACATTGACAAAATGAATGTCAGTATTGTTGGGACATGTTTGTGTGTGTTAAAAATTAGTAAGAATGTTATTACACATGATGCAGAAACCAACAAATAAGAACTTTTTAACAAAAAAACAAAGAATGTGTATAATAATGTATATATGTGGCAAACTGTGTATTTACTTACACATCATCAAGTTTACTGCATCAAACATTAGGAAATAAATTATTCCTGATTACAGTAAGTTTGTGTCTCTTAAATATGATGGAGCATCACACATAGGGACACATGTATTCCTCAAAGCTAACATATTATATGTTGAGGAGTGTTTTTTGGGAACACAGGTTCTCAAACTCGGCCCTCAGGACCCCACACAGTGCATGTTTTGCAGGTCTACTCACAGAATCACAAGTGACATAATTAGCTCCACCTGTGAACCTTTTAACATATGTCTGTGAGTAATTCATACACCTGTGCTTCTACTGGGTTACGTGAAAAACATGCACTGTGTGTGGTCCTGAGGGCCGAGTTTGTGAACCTGTGCATTAGGACGTTACACACAATGATAAAGTGAAATACTAAATGGATTATGTGGGCTTGTAATAAATTAGCACTGCAAGTTTACGATCACTTATCCAGACTTAATGCATGCCACTCATAATATGTTGTTTTGAGTATAAAAATACACACAATACACATGCGACATTTGTTTTGCATAAAGCGAGGGTATGTTTGTATGTGTCAAGGAGATAGACACATTCTAAGTAATGGTTTTGCCAATAAAAATGGCAAAACATCTATTTATGATTACACAACAAATGAAATAAGCAAACCAAACTTACCTTAGAAATAGCGAGTGATGAGCTCTTGCCTAACCTGCCTCCTTACATCTGTACTCCAAGTATCACCAGATGTCTCTAATTCCTCTGCTTGCTGGCTGCTTTCTTCTTCCTCCTCCTCCTCAACATGTGGCAGATGTTGTTGCAAACACATGTTATGAAGAAAGCAGCAGCAGAACACAATTTGAGTCACCTTGGAGGGACTATACAACAAAAGGCCACCAGACTTATCCAGACACCGAAACCTAGATTTCAGCACACCAAACATCTTTCTATCACATTCCGCGTGGACTTATGTGCATGATTGTAATTGTGTTCAGCAGGGGTATCAGGTCGGGACAATGGAGTTAGAAGCCAAGAGAAACAGCCATATCCTCCATCACCTAAAAGACAGATATAGTAACGTGATTCATGTTAAGATACAGCAACACATAAGTAACACACTGTGGGGCAGATGTATTAACCTGTAGAAGGCATAAGGAAGTGATAAACCAGTGATATGTGCAAGGTAATAAAGGCAGCAGACAATCTGTTCCTAAATGTTCATTTACATATTGGAGCAGATTGGCTGGTGCCTTTATCACCTTGCACAGATCACTGGTTTCTCACTTCCTTATGCCTTCTACAGGTTAATACATCTGCCCCTGTATTTGGACAAAGTATACGCAGGCCTACACATATCAAATTACATACCCAGCAGCCATCCATCTTGCATTTGTCCGTCCTCAAACTTATCAAAGAGGGATGACTGACTGAGGATGAAGGAGTCATGGCAGCCCCCAGGGTAACAAGCAACAACACTCATTATTTTGAGATTTGCATCACAAACCACCTGCACATTTGTGGAGTGTTCGAAAATAAGAATTTACTTACCGATAATTCTATTTCTCGGAGTCCGTAGTGGATGCTGGGGTTCCTGAAAGGACCATGGGGAATAGCGGCTCCGCAGGAGACAGGGCACAAAAAGTAAAGCTTTAGGATCAGGTGGTGTGCACTGGCTCCTCCCCCTATGACCCTCCTCCAAGCCTCAGTTAGGATACTGTGCCCGGACGAGCGTACACAATAAGGAAGGATTTTGAATCCCGGGTAAGACTCATACCAGCCACACCAATCACACTGTACAACCTGTGATCTGAACCCAGTTAACAGTATGATAACAGCGGAGCCTCTGAAAAGATGGCTCACAACAATAATAACCCGATTTTTGTAACTATGTACAAGTATTGCAGATAATCCGCACTTGGGATGGGCGCCCAGCATCCACTACGGACTCCGAGAAATAGAATTATCGGTAAGTAAATTCTTATTTTCTCTATCGTCCTAGTGGATGCTGGGGTTCCTGAAAGGACCATGGGGATAATACCAAAGCTCCCAAACGGGCGGGAGAGTGCGGATGACTCTGCAGCACCGAATGAGAGAACTCCAGGTCCTCCTTAGCCAGGGTATCAAATTTGTAGGATTTTACCAACGTGTTTGCCCCTGACTAAATAGCCGCTCGGCAAAGTTGTAAAGCCGAGACCCCTCGGGCAGCCGCCCAAGATAAGCCCACCTTCCTTGTGGAATGGGCATTTACATATTTTGGCTGTGGCAGGCCTGCCACAGAATGTGCAAGCTGAATTGTATTACACATCCAACTAGCAATAGTCTGCTTAGAAGCAAGAGCACCCAGTTTGTTGGGTGCATACAGGATAACAGCAAGTCAGTTTTCCTGACTCCAGCCGTCCTGGAACCTATATTTACAGGGCCCTGACAACATCTAGCAACCTGGAGTCCTCCAAGTCCCTAGTAGGCGCAAGGCACCAAAATAAGCTGGTTCAGGTGAAACACTGACACCACCTTAGGGAGAGAACTGGGGACGAGTCCGCAGCTCTGCCCTGTCCAAATGGACAACCAGATATGGGCTTTTTTGAGAAAAAAACCACCAATTTGACACTCGCCTGGTCCAGGCCAGGGCCAAGAGCATGGTCACTTTTCATGTGAGATGCTTCAAATCCACAGATTTGACTGGTTTTAAACCAATGTGATTTGAGGAATCCCAGAACTACGTTGAGATCCCACAGTGCCACTGGAGGCACAAAAGGGGGTTGTATATGCAATACTCCCTTGACAAACTTCTGGACTTCAGGAACTGAAGCCACTTCTTTCTGGAAGAAAATCGACAGGGCCGAAATTTGAACCTTAATGGACCCCAATTTGAGGCCCATAGACACTCCTGTTTGCAGGAAATGCAGGAATCGACCGAGTTGAAATTTCTTCGTGGGGCCTTTCTGGCCTCACACCACGCAACATATTTTTGCCACATGTGGTGATAATGTTGTGCGGTCACCTCCTTTCTGGCTTTGACCAGGGTAGGAATGACCTCTTCCGGAATGCCTTTTTCCCTTAGGATCCGGCGTTCCACCGCCATGCCGTCAAACGCAGCTGCGGTAAGTCTTGGAACAGACATGGTACTTGCTGAAACAAGTCCCTTCTTAGCGGCAGAGGCCATAAGTCCTCTGTGAGCATCTCTTGAAGTTCCGGGTACCAAGTCCTTCTTGGCCAATCCGGAGCCATGAGTATAGTTCTTACTCCTCTACGTCTTATAAGTCTCAGTACCTTAGGTATGAGAAGCAGAGGATGGAACACATACACCGACTGGTACATCCATGGTGTTACCAGAACGTCCACAGCTATTGCCTGAGGGTCTCTTAACCTGGCGCAATACCTGTCCCGTTTTTTGTTCAGACGGGACGCCATCATGTCCACCTTTGGTATTTCCCAACGGTTTACAATCATGTGGAAAACTTCCCGATGAAGTTTCCACTCTGCCGGGTGGAGGTCGTGCCTGCTGAGGAAGTCTGCTTCCCAGTTTCCATTCCCGGAATGAAACACTGCTGACAGTGCTATCACATGATTTTCCGCCCAGCGAAAAGTCCTTGCAGTTTTTGCCATTGCCCTCCTGCTTCTTGTGCCGCCCTGTCTATTTACGTGGGCGACTGCCGTGATGTTTTTCCCACTGGATCAATACCGGCTGACCTTGAAGCAGAGGTCTTGCTAAGCTTAGAGTATTATAAATTTACCCTTAGCTCCAGTATATTTATGTGGAGAAAAGTCTCCAGACTTGATCACACTCCCTGGAAATTTTTTCCTTGTGTGACTGCTCCCCAGCCTCTCGGGCTGGCCTCCGTGGTCACCAGCATCCAATCCTGAATGCCGAATCTGCGGCCCTCTAGAAGATGAGCACTCTGTAACCACCACAGGAGAGACACCCTTGTCCTTGGATATAGGGTTATCCGCTGATGCATCTGAAGATGCGATCCGGACCATTTGTCCAGCAGATCCCACTGAAAAATTCTTGCGTGAAATCTGCCGAATGGAATTGCTTCGTAGGAAGTCACCATCTTTACCAGGACCCTTGTGCAATGATGCACTGATTTTAGGAGGTTCCTGACTAGCTCGGATAACTCCCTGGCTTTCTCTTCCGGGAGAAACACCTTTTTCTGGACTGTGTCCAGAATCATCCCTAGGCACAGCAGACTTGTCGTCGGGATCAGCTGCGATTTTGGAATATTTAGAATCCACCCGTGCTGTTGTAGCAGTATCCGAGATAGTGCTACTCCGACCTCCAACTGTTCCCTGGACTTTGCCCTTATCAGGAGATCGTCCAAGTAAGGGATAATTAAGACGCCTTTTCTTCGAAGAAGAATCATCATTTCGGCCATTACCTTGGTAAAGACCCGGGGTGCCGTGGACAATCCAAACGGCAGCGTCTGAAACTGATAGTGACAGTTCTGTACCACGAACCTGAGGTACCCTTAGTGAGAAGGGCAAATTTTGGACATGGAGGTAAGCATCCCTGATGTCTCGGGACACTATATAGTCCCCTTCTTCCTGGTTCGTTATCACTGCTCTGAGTGACTCCATCTTGATTTGAACCTTTGTAAGTGTTCAAATTTTTTTAGATTTAGAATAGGTCTCACCTAGCCTTCTGGCTTCAGTACCACAATATAATGTGGAATAATACCCCTTTTCTTGTTGTAGGAGGGGTAATTTGATTATCACCTGCTGGGAATACAGCTTGTGAATTGTTTCCCATACTGCCTCCTTGTCGGAGGGAGACCTTGGTAAACCAGACTTCAGGAGCCTGCGAAGGGGAAACGTCTCGACATTCCAATCTGTACCCCTGGGATACTACATGTAGGATCCAGGGGTCCTGTACGGTCCCAGCGTCATGCTGAGAGCTTGGCAGAAGCGGTGGAACGCTTCTGTTCCTGGGAATGGGCTGCCTGCTGCAGTCTTCTTCCCTTTCCTCTATCCCTGGGCAGATATGACTCTTATAGGGACGAAAGGACTGAGGCTGAAAAGACGGTGTCTTTTTCTGCAGAGATGTGACTTAGGGTAAAAACGGTGGATTTTCCAGCAGTTGCCGTGGCCACCAGGTCCGATGGACCGACCCCAAATAACTCCTCTTCCTTTATACGGCAATACACCTTTGTGCCGTTTGGAATCTGCATCACCTGACCACTGTCGTGTCCATAAACATCTTCTGGCAGATATGGACATCGCACTTACTCTTGATGCCAGAGTGCAAATATCCCTCTGTGCATCTCGCATATATAGAAAATGCATCCTTTAAATGCTCTATAGTCAATAAAATACTGTCCCTGTCAAGGGTATCAATATTTTTAGTCAGGGAATCCGACCAAGCCACCCCAGCTCTGCACATCCAGGCTGAGGCGATCGCTGGTCGCAGTATAACACCAGTATGTGTGTATATACTTTTTATGATATTTTCCAGCCTCCTGTCAGCTGGCTCCTTGAGGACGGCCCTATCTATAGACGGTACCGCCACTTGTTTTGATAAGCGTGTGAGCGCCTTATCCACCCTAAGGGGTGTTTCCCAACGCGCCCTAACTTCTGGCGGGAAAGGGTATACCGCCCATAATTTTCTATCGGGGGGAACCCACGCATCATCACACACTTCATTTAATTTATCTGATTCAGGAAAAACTACGGTAGTTTTTTCACATCCCACATAATACCCTCTTTTGTGGTACTTGTAGTATCAGAAATATGTAACACCTCCTTCATTGCCCTTAACGTGTGGCCCTAATAAGGAATACGTTTGTTTATTCACCGTCGACACTGGATTCAGTGTCCGTGTCTGTGTCTGTGTCGACCGACTAAAGTAAACGGGCGTTTTAAAACCCCTGACGGTGTTTCTGAGACGTCTGGACCGGTACTAATTGTTTGTCGGCCGTCTCATGTCGTCAACCGACCTTGCAGCGTGTTGACATTATCACGTAATTCCCTAAATAAGCCATCCATTCCGGTGTCGATTTCCTAGAGAGTGACATCACCATTACAGGCAATTGCTCCGCCTCCTCACCAACATCGTCCTCATACATGTCGACACACACGTACCGACACACAGCACACACACAGGGAATGCTCTGATAGAGGACAGGACCCACTAGCCCTTTGGAGAGACAGAGGGAGAGTTTGCCAGCACACACCAAAAACGCTATAATTATATAGGGACAACCTTATATAAGTGTTTTCCCTTATAGCATCTTTTATATATTTCTAACGCCAAATTAGTGCCCCCCCTCTCTGTTTTAACCCTGTTTCTGTAGTGCAGTGCAGGGGAGAGCCTGGGAGCCTTCCCTCCAGCCTTTCTGTGAGGGAAAATGGCGCTGTGTGCTGAGGAGATAGGCCCCGCCCCTTTTTCGGCGGGCTCGTCTCCCGCTCTTTAATGGATTCTGGCAGGGGTTAAATATCTCCATATAGCCCCCGGAGGCTATATGTGAGGTATTTTTAGCCAAAAAAAGGTTTTCATTTGCCTCCCAGGGCGCCCCCCTCCCAGCGCCCTGCACCCTCAGTGACTGCCGTGTGAAGTGTGCTGAGAGGAAATGGCGCACAGCTGCAGTGCTGTGCGCTACCTTAAGAAGACTGAGGAGTCTTCTGCCGCCGATTCTGGACCTCTTCTCGTTTCAGCATCTGCAAGGGGGCCGGCGGCGAGGCTCCGGTGACCATCCAGGCTGTACCTGTGATCGTCCCTCTGGAGCTAATGTCCAGTAGCCAAAGAAGCCAATCCATCCTGCACGCAGGTGAGTTCACTTCTTCTCCCCTAAGTCCCTCGTTGCAGTGATCCTGTTGCCAGCAGGACTCACTGTAAAATAAAAAACCTAAGCTAAACTTTTCTAAGCAGCTCTTTAGGAGAGCCACCTAGATTGCACCCTTCTCGGCCGGGCACAAAAATCTAACTGAGGCTTGGAGGAGGGTCATAGGGGGAGGAGCCAGTGCACACCACCTGATCCTAAAGCTTTACTTTTTGTGCCCTGTCTCCTGCGGAGCCGCTATTCCCCATGGTCCTTTCAGGAACCCCAGCATCCACTAGGACGATAGAGAAATGGCGATTAGTATATATGTGCCCCTAGGTGGTCTCAGCTGAATGTGTGTGCAATCTATGGCTCCAAGCACATTGGGCATGCCAGCCAGCTCATAGAAATCTACCCTGACGGCATGCCACTGAGACTCCTGGGTAGGGAAGCAGATTGAGGCCTCGATGTGGGGCTGCAAAACAGCCAACACCTGTGTGTATATTTTAAAGAACAATAAACATGAGATTTTAGGACAGAACTGGCCACCGAGAAATTAAAACAAACAAAAAACAGAAGAGGTAGTTAGGTATACATCACCTGTGTTAAGATTCTGGAAAATGAGGGCTGTGAGATTCCTATGACATCCCCAGACACAGCCTGAAAGCTGCCAGTAGCCAGGAAGTGCAACACAGCCAGGAGTTTGTGCAGGCCTGAGACAGAGCGAGAGCGTGCTGTCTCAGGGTCTAGGCCCAGTTTGACAAGGTCATACAGACGGAAAATGTTGTTACGATTTAGACGGAACATCTGTATGACCTTATCATCGGACAATGCGTTCAAGTTTAAACGCCCCCTAAAAAAACGAGGCCTGCGCAGCCTCCGCGGAACCTGTAAAACCTGCTGACCATGTTCAGTTTCTTGGCCCTGGGTACTTACAGGCTGATGTCTGAGTCTGAGGAATCCCACAGCACACAAAAGATCACTGGCCCACAGTCCTGCTGCCATTTCTGAGTGTAGGTGTATTGAAATGGGCCTAACATCCTTTTATGGGCATCCTAATTCAGGTGTGATTGATTTTTGAGTTGCAACACATGTAAACACGATTGAAAAAAGCAGGTCTATTTTTTTGGCGCTTTTTTTACCGATTCGCAGAAAAATACGACCGCAATTGAGCACTCAGAAACTAACACCCAAACGAATGAATAGTGAATTCCCGTATTGTATGAAATAACAGCCGCATTTGACCGATGGTCTATTCATTCGTATTTCGGAACTTTGCAAATCAAACCATTACGAATAGACCAGACACTGCCGAGATTGGTGCTTAGTGAATTCCCGGATTGGGACTTAGAAAAAAAAAACACAAAACGGACAAACTCGAATTCTTAGTAAATATTGGCCAATGTGTCCTCACTCTCTCTCCATCTCTCTCTCCATTTTTGTTATGATATATATCACAGAGGCGGTGACATTTAGTGATTTAGGGGCGCCAATCTGATATTACAGTATATCTTGCTCCCCACCTAAAAATGTTCTGACACCCCTGATTACCATTGATAACTTAATAACTTAAAACTTAAACCCAGGCAACGCCGAGTATGTCAGCTAGTATATAAATAAACACAAACAGATAACACCTATAATATGATATGCCAATAAACACAAATACATAACACCTATAATATGATATGCAACTATACACTATTGCAAGTAGAAAGCAGAAACTCACGCTATCAAATTAGCAGACCATTATGTTGCTTATCAATACGGGTGGTCTTCAGTATATCAATACATGCAGAGGGAGAATCACCAAAAGTATTTGTTGCAGAGCAGATCCACCGACTGCATTCCTCCCATCCGCCGCACGGTGGCGCCTGTAAGCCTAGTCTGGGACTCTGCCGTTAAAGAGCCACTAGCAGGAGGAAGCAACGTGCAGCTGGCATCTATATTAGAGCTGCACTTACTGCACCCCTGCCCAGCGGCAGATCAGCGCTGCCCTCTCCTCTCACCATGCTGCTGGCACTCCCTAGGACACCCTGCATGAAGAACTGAGAAGCTGCGTCTGCCTGCTGGACCTGGGGCTTGGTGCCTGGCTTCTTGCTCTCACATCTCCAGGAGATAGGGAATGCTATCTCCACCTCTGCGTCAATGTTTCACTGGAACAAGTGGAAGAAAAGGATGGGAGCTAACACTTCCTCCAAAAGGCCAGTGTTTGATGAGAAGGAGGATGGTGAGTACCAGGAGTGGGGTATTGCACATACTGTGTGGCCCCCTACTTTTACTCTGGTGGTGGACAGTGTCTAAGACCTGGGCAGGGAGGGTACAGGTGCCTGAGTTTGGGTACCACAGTGCATGCCCTGGTATCTGTATCACACATAACAGCTGTGTGTGTGCTGCTCAGAGCACTGGCTGCATTATTTATTCAGCAACTAGGAGATGATGGAGATAGTGTTTCCCTGTACAGTAGTTAAGTGATTTGCCCATAGACTTCTGGAAGTTGGGTGATATCTGTTAGCAGGTAGCTGTGGATGGATGGAGCAGCAGCTGAGGTCCTCCTTCTTGTGATTCTTCTGCGATAGTTGTGTTGTCCCCTCTCCTCTTCTTTTTCATATGCCTAGTGTCCAAACTTCACACTTAGCAGCTGCTACACTGCAGGAGTCCAGTTCTGCTGCATATTTAAAAATGAATGAAAAGATCTTGGTTTCAGCCCGGCAATGACCCCATGCCCTCATTGTAGTTCTCCTAGTGATGTCTAACCATTAGATGCCACAAGATGTGGCTGCTGTGCCACTTTAGTCATGTGGCAGATCATTGCTGTATTATTATTATTATATATGGGCAGCACAGTCGGTGTAATGGTTAGCATTACTGCCTCACAGCACTGAGGTCATGGGTTCGATTCCCACCATGACCCTAATTGTGTGAAGTTTGTATATTCTCCCCGTACTTGCGTGGGTTTCCTCTGGGTACTCCGGTTTCCTCCCACAATGCAAAAATGTACTGATAGGTTAATTGGCTCTCAACAAAATTAACCCTAGCGTGAATGTGTCTGTGTGTACATGTGGTAGGGAATATAGATTGCAAGCTCCACTGGGGTAGGGACTGAAGTGAATGGCCAAATATTCTCTGTAAAGCGCCGCAGAATATGTGGGCGCTATATAAATGACTGGTAATAAATACAGCACAGTTGGTATTACACAGTATTGTGGAGAGAATGTGTAACTATCACATCAGTCCCTGCACCCTTGAAGCTTATATTGTTAGCCTTTTGCCTGCAAGCACACAGTTCTAGCACACATCCTGCCCACTTAGGGGTGGGATTCAATTCTAAGCACTGTGGAGGCTGGCATCGCGGTGATATCCGGCTGCGCACATATGGGCCATGGCATATGGTAGTGACAACATCGCAAACCCCCCACGTACCATTATGGGAAAAGTTGCGATACAAGCAGGGGTGATGTGCCGTGCCAGAACCTTAGAGATAAAGTGCAGAGAGAGATAAAGTACCAACGAATCAGCTCCTAACTGCCATGGTACAGGATGTGTTTGAAAATGACAGAAGCTGCTTAGGTGGTACTTTATCGCTCTCCATTTTACCTCTCACCAAAGTTTAATAAATCCCCCCCTCCCTTCCTCCCCATCATGTGCAATTGAATCTTCCACCCTTAGGGCCGTAACACACGAGGCGGCTAGCGCCGCCCGGCAAACACCCGGCCGGCTTTAAACCGCTGCCGTGATGTAAAGACACATGCAGCGCAATGTGTCCTTACACACGGCACGGTCCCGGCCTGGCTGCCGGGTTGCAGCCGGGTCTCACCACTGGAAGGTCCGGCTGCCGGGCCGGCACCGGCCCGTCTTTGCAGCCAGTAAACCGTGTGTGTGAAGGGGAGCTTTCACACACAACGGTTTTTTCTCAAGCCCTGTCTGATGCTGCGCATGCGCACAGCATCACACACAGCTCAAAGCCGTCCTGTGTGAGCGACTCTGCCGGTTTCTCCCGGATGGCAAAAAGCCGGACAAAGTTTGTCCGGCTTTTTGCCATCCAGGAAAAACCGGAGTGTGTGTTACAGCCCTTACTGTCCATCCTATTCCTCAGACTTTCCCTCTAGTTTTGGAGCTAGTATCTGTTGCACTTGAATGGCACATAACCTCATTTTCCCTCCACCATATACTGCATTCGACCACACACTATATTTAATAAGACAAGGGAAGAGGAAGCTAAATTACCTATTAATTAAGATGGAAAGACCTATAATTAATATGAAATCGTGCTGTGAGCTTGCTGTCTGAAGGAATCCGTTGCAGTAGTACTGATGCCTCCAATAAGTGATATGATGTGTACAGCACTTGTAACACCATGAGCGTAAGAGGTGTGACAATTAATGCCAAGCGTGCGGTGGCTTACACTGAGCAGGCTCTCTTCAGACGCTCCTGTTAACTTCAGTGTTTCTGTAATAGCCTTGTGCAGGTCACCGTTGCGTGCCCTAATGCTTGGTACCCCAGTGTGCACTGCGTGGGATATATCTCGTGTTTGGCTGCGGCAGGGAGCACTTAAAATGCCTTAATGACTAATTGGATCAGTCATGTATATGTGTAACACTAATGGTTTAAGTGAGATCTTGCAGCGCAGCAGACGGCGAGCCTGCGCCTCCGCTCATCGTGGTCATGAAATATCATCTGACTCGCACATGAGTGGATATACTGTTGGGGATTATTTGGGGTATTTTTTGTTTTTTTTGTGCCTCGGTTAAAACCTTGACAGTAAATAAAAGGGGTTTTGTGTTCACTAGCAGGGACCAACCTCTTTCAAGCGACTATTTGTAACGTACAGTGGGCCTAATTCTGAGTTGATTGCAGCAGCAAATTTGTTAGTAGTTGGGCAAAACCATCTGCACTGCAGGGGAGGCAGATATAACATGTGCAGAGAAAGTTAGATTTGGGTGGGTGTGTTCAAACTGGAATCTAAATTGCAGTGTAAAAATAAAGAAGCCAGCATTTACCCTGCACAGAAACAAAATAACCCACCCAAATCTAACTCTCTATGCAAATGTTATATCTGCCCCCCCCTGCAGTGCACATGGTTTTGCCCAATTGCTAACAAACTTGCTGCTGCAATCAACTCAGAATTACCCCCAGTAAACGCAAACATTTTTTTGTTACCTACATACAGGAGATGCAGTGAGATTTGTGGGCTAAACAGACATTCATGGGAATGCAGCCTATGCACTTATTAGGGACTAGAGACTAGTGGCATCATTAACGCCCGGAGTACGTTGCGTTTCGGGGATGTCACTTGTCCCTGGTGAAGGGATAGCTTGCCTTGTTATGAATGTACTACAGTACTACAGTATATGGGTTCATTCATATTGGGTCTTATGCAGAGTTGAACGATAGACGGTCACAAATGCACAAAACTAAATGCATACTGTATATTCGCCCGTAGGCATCTCTGCAGATGAAAAAAATGACATAAAAAAGGCGTAACTACATGTATCCACAGTTTTGAATATCCTGCAATACTCTCAGTACGTCCACACGGATCTTACCTGAGAACGCCAGGTTACAACCCAGTTATGCCCTTTCAGTGGCAAGCGTGGGCTACGGCGAAACGCGTACAATTCTGCATTGCCCGTACTTGTGTACACTTGGCTCAGGAGCATGCACAGAGCGAATACATAAAATATACGCTCTGCAGATGGGCAGAGGTTCAACCCTTAATCAGTCCCACTGTGTTAAAATTTCAGGTATACTTCTGTGGAGGTCACTGAATGGTAGTGCTTTTTATTTTTCTCTGACGTCCTAGTGGATGCTGGGGACTCCGTCAGGACCATGGGGAATAGCGGCTCCGCAGGAGACAGGGCACAAAAGTAAAAGCTTTAGGATCAGGTGGTGTGCACTGGCTCCTCCCCCTATGACCCTCCTCCAAGCCTCAGTTAGATTTTTGTGCCCGGCCGAGAAGGGTGCAATCTAGGTGGCTCTCCTAAAGAGCTGCTTAGAGTAAAAGTTTTGTTAGGTTTTTTATTTTCAGTGAGTCCTGCTGGCAACAGGCTCACTGCATCGAGGGACTTAGGGGAGAGAAGTGAACTCACCTGCGTGCAGGATGGATTGGCTTCTTAGGCTACTGGACACCATTAGCTCCAGAGGGAGTCGGAACACAGGTCTCACCCTGGGGTTCGTCCCGGAGCCGCGCCGCCGACCCCCTTGCAGATGCCGAAAAGTGAAGAGGTCCAGAAACCGGCGGCAGAAGACTTTTCAGTCTTCATAAGGTAGCGCACAGCACTGCAGCTGTGCGCCATTGTTGTCAGCACACTTCATAGCAGCGGTCACTGAGGGTGCAGGGCGCTGGGGGGGGCGCCCTGGGCAGCAATGATAGTACCTTATTCTGGCTAAAAATACATCACATATAGCCCCTGGGGGCTATATGGATGTATTTAACCCCTGCCAGGTCTCAGAAAAACGGGAGAAGAAGCCCGCCGAAAAGGGGGCGGGGCCTATTCTCCTCAGCACACAGCGCCATTTTCCCTCACAGAAATGCTGGTGGGAAGGCTCCCAGGCTCTCCCCTGCACTGCACTACAGAAACAGGGTTAAAACAGAGAGGGGGGGCACTTATTTGGCGATATGACTATATATATTAAAATGCTATAAGGGAAAAACACTTATATAAAGGTTGTCCCTGTATAATTATAGCGTTTTTGGTGTGTGCTGGCAAACTCTCCCTCTGTCTCCCCAAAGGGCTAGTGGGGTCCTGTCCTCTATCAGAGCATTCCCTGTGTGTGTGCTGTGTGTCGGTACGTGTGTGTCGACATGTATGAGGACGATGTTGGTGAGGAGGCGGAGCAATTGCCTGTAATGGCGATGTCACTCTCTAGGGAGTCGACACCGGAATGGATGGCTTATTTAAGGAATTACGTGATAATGTCAACACGCTGCAAGGTCGGTTGACGACATGAGACGGCCGGCAAACCAATTAGTACCTGTCCAGGCGTCTCAAACACCGTCAGGGGCGTTAAAACGTCCTTTTACCTCAGTCGGTCGACACAGACACGGACACTGACTCCAGTGTCGACGGTGAAGAAACAAACGTATTTTCCTTTAGGGCCACACGTTACTTGTTAAGGGCAATGAAGGAGGTGTTACATATTTCTGATACTACAAGTACCACAAAAAAGGGTATTATGTGGAGTGTGAAAAAACTACCTGTAGTTTTTCCTGAATCAGATAAATTAAATGAAGTGTGTGATGATGCGTGGGTTTCCCCCGATAGAAAATTATTGGCGGTATACCCTTTCCCGCCAGAAGTTAGGGCACGTTGGGAAACACCCCTTAGGGTGGATAAGGCGCTCACACGCTTATCAAAACAAGTGGCGGTACCGTCTCCAGATAGGGCCGCCCTCAAGGAGCCAGCTGATAGGAGGCTGGAAAATATCCTAAAAAGTATATACACACATATTGGTGTTATACTGCGACCAGCGATCGCCTCAGCCTGGATGTGCAGCGCTGGGGTGGCTTGGTCGGATTCCCTGACTGAAAATATTGATACCCTTGACAGGGACAGTATTTTATTGACTATAGAGCATTTAAAGGATGCATTTCTATATATGCGAGATGCACAGAGGGATATTTGCACTCTGGCATCAAGAGTAAGTGCGATGTCCATATCTGCCAGAAGTTGTTTATGGACACGACAGTGGTCAGGTGATGCAGATTCCAAACGGCACATGGAAGTATTGCCGTATAAAGGAGAAAAAGACAACGTCTTTTCAGCCTCAGTCCTTTCGTCCCCATAAGGGCAAGCGGGCAAAAGGCCAGTCATATCTGCCATGGGATAGAGGAAAGGGAAGAAGACTGCAGCAGGCAGCCCATTCCCAGAAACAGAAGCCCTCCACCGCTTCTGCCAAGTCCTCAGCATGACGCTGGGGCCGTACAAGCGGACTCAGGTGCGGTGGGGGGGGTCGTCTCAAGAGTTTCAGCACGCAGTGGGCTCACTCGCAAGTGGACCCCTGGATCCTACAAGTAGTATCCCAGAGGTACAGATTGGAAATTCGAGACGTCTCCCCCTCGCAGGTTCCTGAAGTCTGCTTTACCAACGTCTCCCTCCGACAGGGAGGCAGTAGTGGAAACAATTCACAAGCTGTATTCCCAGCAGGTGATAATCAAAGTACCCCTCCTACAACAAGGAAAGGGGTATTATTCCACACTATATTGTGGTACTGAAGCCAGACGGCTCGGTGAGACCTATTCTAAATCTGAAATAGTTGAACACTTACATACAAAGGTTCAAATCAAGATGGAGTCACTCAGAGCAGTGATAGCGAACCAGGAAGAAGGGGACTATATGGTGTCCCGGGACATCAGGGATGCTTACCTCCATGTCCCAATTTGCCCTTCTCACCAAGGGTACCTCAGGTTCGTGGTACAGAACTGTCACTATCAGTTTCAGACGCTGCCGGTTGGATTGTCCACGGCACCCCGGGTCCTTACCAAGGTAATGGCCGAAATGATGATTCTTCTTCAAAGAAAATGGACGATCTCCTGATAGGGGCAAGGTCCAGAGAACAGTTGGAGGTCGGAGTAGCACTATCTCAAGTAGTTCTACGACAGCACGGGTGGATTCTAAATATTCCAAAACCGCAGCTGTTTCCGACGACACGTCTGCTGTTCCTAGGGATGATTCTGGACACAGTCCAGAAAAAGGTGTTTCTCCCGGAGAAGAAAGCCAGGGAGTTATCCGAGCTAGTCAGGAACCTCCTAAAACCAGGAAAAGTGTCAGTGCATCATTGCACAAGGGTCCTGGGAAAAATGGTGGCTTCTTACGAAGCGATTCCATTCGGTAGATTTCACGCAAGAACTTTTCAGTGGGATCTGCTGGAAAAATGGTCCGGATCGCATCTTCAGATGCATCAGCGGATAACCCTGTCTCCAAGGACAAGGGTGTTTCTTCTGCGGTGGCTGCAGAGTGCTCATCTACTAAAGGGCCGCAGATTCGGCATTCAGGACTGGGTCCTGGTGACCACGGATGCCAGCCTGAGAGGCTGGGGAGCAGTCACACAGGGAAAAAAATTTCCAGGGAGTGTGATCAAGTCTGGAGACTTTTCTCCACATAAATATACTGGAGCTAAGGGCAATTTACAATGTTCTAAGCTTAGCAAGACCTCTGCTTCAAGGTCAGCCGGTATTGATCCAGTGGGACAACATCACGGCAGTCGCCCACGTAAACAGACAGGGCGGCACAAGAAGCAGAAGGGCAATGGCAGAAACTGCAAGGATTCTTCGCTGGGCGAAAAATCATGTGATAGCACTGTCAGCAGTGTTCATTCCGGGAGTGGACAACTGGGAAGCAGACTTCCTCAGCAGGCACGACCTCCACTCGGGAGAGTGGGGACTTCATCGGGAAGTATTCCACATGATTGTGAACCGTTGGGAAAGACCGAAGGTGGACATGATGGCGTCCCGCCTGAACAAAAAACTGGACAGGTATTGCGCCAGGTCAAGAGACCCTCAAGCAATATCTGTGGACGTTCTGGTAACACCGTGGGTGTACCAGTCGGTGTATGTGTTCCCTCCTCTGCTTCTCATAACCAAGGTACTGAGAATTATAAGACGTAGAGGAGTAAGAACTATACTCGTGGCTCCGGATTGGCCAAGAAGGACGTGGCACCCGGAACTTCAAGAAATGCTCACAGAGGACTCATGGCCTCTGCCGCTAAGAAGGGACTTGCTTCAGCAAGTACCAGGTCTGTTCCAAGACTTACCGCGGCTGCGTTTGACGGCATGGCGGTGGAACGCCAGATCCTAAGGGAAAAAGGCATTCCGGAAGAGGTCATTCCTACCCTGGTCAAAGCCAGGAAGGAGGTGACCGCAAAACATTATCACCACATGTGGCGAAAATATGTTGCGTGGTGTGAGGCCAGGAAGGCCCCACGAAGAAATTTCAACTCGGTCGATTCCTGCATTTCCTGCAAACAGGAGTGTCTATGGGCCTCAAATTGGGGTCCATTAAGGTTCAAATTTCGGCCCTGTCAATTTTCTTCCAGAAAGAATTGGCTTCAGTTCCTGAAGTCCAGAAGTTTGTCAAGGGAGTATTGCATATACAACCCCCTTTTTGTGCCTCCAGTGGCACTGTGGGATCTCAACGTAGTTCTGGGATTCCTCAAATCACATTTTAAACCGCTCAAATCTGTGGATTTGAAATATCTCACATGAAAAGTGACCATGCTGTTGGCCCTGGCCTCGGCCAGGCGAGTGTCAGAATTGGCGGCTTTGTCTCACAAAAGCCATATCTGATTGTCCATTCGGACAGGGCAGAGCTGCGGACTCGTCCCCAGTTTCTTCCTAAGGTGGTGTCAGCGTTTCACCTGAACCAGCTTATTGTGGTACCTGCGGCTACTAGGGACTTGGAGGACTCCAAGTTGCTAGATGTTGTCAGGGCCCTGAAAATATAGGTTTCCAGGACGGCTGGAGTCAGGAAAACTGACTCGCTGTTATCCTGTATGCACCCAACAAACTGGGTGCTCTTGCTTCTAAGCAGACGATGGCTCGTTGGATTTGTAGCACATTTCAACTTGCACATTCTGTGGCAGGCCTGCCACAGCCTAAATCTGTCAAGGCCCATTCCACAAGGAAGGTGGGCTCATCCTGGGCGGCTGCCCGAGGGGTCTCGGCATTACAACTCTGCCGAGCAGCTACGTGGTCGGGGGAGAACACGTTTGTAAAATTCTACAAATTTGATACCCTGGCTAAAGAGGACCTGGAGTTCTCTCATTCGGTGCTGCAGAGTCATCCGCACTCTCCCGCCCGTTTGGGAGCTTTGGTATAATCCCCATGGTCCTGACGGAGTCCCCAGCATCCACTAGGACGTCAGAGAAAATAAGATTTTACTTACCGATAAATCTATTTCTCGTAGTCCGTAGAGGATGCTGGGCGCCCATCCCAAGTGCGGATTGTCTGCAATACTTGTACATAGTTATTGTTACAAAAATCGGGTTATTATTGTTGTGAGCCATCTTTTCAGAGGCTCCGCTGTTATCATGCTGTTAACTGGGTTCAGATCACAGGTTGTACAGTGTGATTGGTGTGGCTGGTATGAGTCTTACCCGGGATTCAAAATCCTTCCTTATTGTGTACGCTCGTCCGGGCACAGTATCCTAACTGAGGCTTGGAGGAGGGTCATAGGGGGAGGAGCCAGTGCACACCACCTGATCCTAAAGCTTTTACTTTTGTGCCCTGTCTCCTGCGGAGCCGCTATTCCCCATGGTCCTGACGGAGTCCCCAGCATCCACTACGGACTACGAGAAATAGATTTATCGGTAAGTAAAATCTTATTTTAATACTGAATGCGCTTCTTTTCTCCAGGTCGGAAAATAAATGGACAGAATAATAACAATATGCATTCTCAGTCATTGCTGAGAATACGTGGTCAGGTGATGAATTAATAGTTATGTGACCAATTTGGAAATTTTGTAATGACAAATTGCAGGGCTCTATACCCCCCTACTGTCCTGATTTTGGCAGGAAAATCCTGCTTTTCAGGAGCTGTCCCGTCTGCAGATTGCAGTGTCCCACATGGGGGATGCTCTGGGAGTGGATGCCATTGCATGTGCCAGGAGAGGCTTGGGGCAGCCCAGCAGTTGCCAAAATGCTAGGCCACATCCCCGGAGTAACGAGAAACGTCACACCAGGGGGCCTGGCTTAGCAGGCACAAGGGCGCGCCTCCTTTCACGTGAGAAGTCCTGCAATGGGGTATGAGAATGTTGGGGGGGGGGTGAATCTCATTACGTGTAGAGGCCAAATGATCAGGTGTGTGATCTTCTCTCTTTTTCTTCTTCTTCTTCTTCTTCTTCTTCTTCTTCTTCTTCTTCTTCTTCTCCTCTCTTCTCTCTTCTTCTTCCACTTGTTATCACCTCATGACTTGAGATATCTCAGCACCCTGCTAAATAGAATAATGGAAGGAAGTAAGTTCTAATTTGCCACTTGCTGTATACACATCAGTGTCGAGCTGGGACATGTGGTACATATCAGAGAGCACGTCTTATTATATTTTGGCTTTGGGTTAGATAGTATTGACATGTTGATCATGTCGGCATTATGTCAGTGTCGGCATGTCAGATGTGCATATGGAGACTCCTATCGACATTCTGATTTTTTTTTAACTCCTTAGCCCTTGCAAGGTCCTATGTGTTACATATAATGGGGATTAATATTCAGTGAACTAATACAAATAGTTTCATTGCTGTATCCGTGTAATGCTGACACTGTAAGAATGTGAATGTAAAGCAATATACATATATTTCCTGTAACACCTGTTTCTGCACTGTATGTCTATAGGAATCACTAAATACATAATCGGTGCTCGGAACCTCACACTTAATTGTATATATAGGCGGTGGTGCTAGCGGGTGCCTGTGACCTGCTGTGTCAGGTGCTGTAATGCTGGTGTGTAACCACATTGATGTACAACTAATGAGAGCTCCTGAGATGAGCCTCTTGACTTTGAAGTTTTAAATGGGACCTCAGGTCTGTAGCATCATTATTTCTCTCCTGCTTTAAGGAAATTAAAGGTCAAAGGTACAGGGCTAGTAGTCATGTGACCGGCGGTCTCGACGGCCGCATCCCGCCATCCCGCACCCTCTAGCAGGGACTATTCCCACTCGTGGGAATATAACCTGTGACAAATGCAGCAACCTGCAAGGGGCTTCGTTGCACCCATCCCCCCCCCCCCCCCCCCCCCCTTCCAGCCGGCATTCTGCTGCCAGGATCCCGCAGTCGGTATGCTGATTGCCAGGATCCCCAGCGCAGTAAACTATACCCAACTCGGTTATCTGTCTCTACGCTAGTTGCAGCTGGATCGAAAATAGACTGTTTATTACAGTTTATAGAGAAGTCTCTATAAATGTGCAGCGACTGCAGATTGCCTGCTTGTCATTTTCTGCTGGCTTCTAGGGAATGGATACATAGCCTTCCATTTGCATGCACATTATTTTGAATGTGAATGATATAATTTCCTACAAAAATATAAAAGATAATATTACCAATAATACCAAAAGCACGCAATGGCCCTAATTCAAGGTTGATTGCAAAACAACAATTTCCTCTAATGGGCAAAACCATGTGCACTGCAGGTGGGGCAGATATGACATGTGCAGAGAGAGTTATATTTGTGAGGGGTGTGTCATATCTGCCCCACCTGCAGTGCACATGGTTTTGCCCATTAGAGGAAAATGTTGTTTTGCAATCAACCTTGAATTAGGCCCTATGTCTTTTAAAAGTCGTTTATAAATAACAGTGAAATCGTTAAACATCTTAAAGCAGCAATCCAATATAGAAAATGTCTTTTTTTTCTTTAGGCAGCATGTTAAGTACCTAACATAGAACATACAGTTGAATTTGACGGCAGATAAGAACTACTTGGCCCATCTAGTCTGCGCACGCAGGTGCACACATTTACACATTAGGCTACATTTAAGCATGTCTTTGATAGTCATTGTTCTCAACTGTCCACCTATGGATTATTAGTTGCTTTTGCATACTATTCTGGAGACCAAACAAATATGGCTCCTACAGGGTCACAGCTCTTTTCATGTCATGTGTAGGCAGAGGGGCAAAGGAGGGGGAGGATGTCACAGGAAGAGAACGAGATATAAAACATTATATGGCTGAAAGGCACAGATAAAGGCTCACAGCTCTCAACATATCATATGATGTCAGAGGGGTACGGAGGGGGATTGCAACTGTGATAACAGCTCAGAGAGGCATTCCAAAGTCTCTCTGCTCACTGCATCATATTCCATATGTCTGAGGTTGCCATGGCAGTCTGTGTAAAATCTGCAGAATTATGAATCAATAATAACAGTATGAAGAAACAAACCAAGGAGAAAAGGTAATTACCAAGCTACTTTATAGCCTGCCATGTTGAATTTATGCTAAAAATCGCTGTATTTTTCATGGGACTGCTGGTTTCAGGATTCATAAGCACAATTCCTCACACTCATAAACCACAAGCCGTAACTAGATAATGTTTACAGCACTAAAGCCTGGGTACACATCAGACAATTTTTTTGAACGATTTGTTGTTTTGAGCCAAATCAGAATGTGTGTACGTACTATTGCGCGCTCCTGTGCGTCCTTCGTCGCATTTTCCCATCTGCCGTACATGCAGGTCAATCTGACAGTGTCGTCAACGATTTTTAGCAAATTTTTAGTGTGTATACACTACCTACATATATACCTGATATATCTTTAAGGACCAAACTACCGAACGACGCACGATATATCGTTCTGTCATTTGAAAGATTACACAGTGTGTATGCACTATGGCCCTCATTCCGAGTTGATCGGTCGCAAGGCGAATTTAGCAGAGTTACACACGCTAAGCCTACGCCTACTGGGAGTGTATCTTAGCTTCTTAAAATTGCGACCGATGTATTCGCAATATTGCGATTACAAACTACTTTGCAGTTTCTGAGTAACTTCAACCTTACTCTGCCTGTGCGATCAGTTCAGTGCTTGTCGTTCCTGGTTTGACGTCACAAACACACCCAGCGTTCGCCCAGCCACTCCTCCGTTTCTCCAGCCACTCCTGCGTTTTTTCCGGAAACGGTAGCGTTTTCATCCACACGCCCATAAAACGCCGTGTTTCCGCCCAGTAACACCCATTTCCTGTCAATCACATTACGATCGCCGGAGCGAAGAAAAAGCCGTGAGTAAAAATACTATCTTCATTGTTAAATTACTTGGCGCAGTCGCAGTGCGAATATTGCGCATGCGTACTAAGCGGATTTTCATTGCGATGCGATGAAAAATACCGACCGATCAACTCGGAATGAGGGCCTATATTATTTGTCCGGGAGTTCAAGGGAAATCGGAATGACCATTGCATTGTTTGTATATCGTCCAATGTGTACCCAGCTTAGCTCTACAGTTCTAGCAAATAAAACATGGGGATTTTGTTCATATTTTTATCAAAACATTTAAGCTTGCGGTCTGTCATCAAAGGGACCCCAATCTCCATCTGTATTCATGACCACATTTTAATATGTATTAATTTCCCTTGTCATTGTGAAATAATACACCAAAAAAACAGTAATTCTACTCCCCTCATACATGTTCACCACTAACAAACATTCCTACAGTATGTTATTTTTCCTTGGGTAAATAAGTTGTCAGCAGAGATCAGCCAGCAAAATATAAATATGGGATCATTTACATGCAGCCCCCTCAACTGGGCTGCCTTAGTCATGTGCCTAGATAGCCTGCGTGGTAAATACTGGCCGCTTTCCCCAGAATGATGATTGTCTGTATCCAAAAGCAGAGTCTGTTGCTCAGCACAGCAGAACAAGCAATAACAAATTGTTATCTCTTTGCTTCTGCTGGTTCCAGTGACACTGTGAGTGGATTTCGGACATAAATAGAATATGTGGAGGAACGTCCACAATTCTCTTACTCTGTGCCAGTTAAAATTCCTTGTCTAACAGATTTGACTTTACCACAGTCATTGCCTGGGACACAACACTCACGTCTGGTCCATTAGCACCAGAAGACCCTGCTCCGGTGTGTATGTGCTGGAACTGGTGCGTAGCATTGTGTTGCTGATATGTTGCTGCTCAATGCTGAGAACCTAAATTAGAATTATCCAACAATGGGCCTACCTGATTGCTGTTATGTGAATTTGCAAGGCGGACGATTATCGTTTGACTGCGCATGCATACGAATCGTAGTGCGCACGCATGAGGCCAGACTGCGAAAGAATCCAGTGACTTTTTTCGATTGCTAGGCGTACGCAAGGTGATTGACAGGAAGTGGACGTATGGGGGTGGTAACTGGCCGTTTTCTGGGAGTGTCAGGAAAAACGCAGGTGTCACCAAGCGTTTTCAGGGAAGGTGTGTGACGTCAGCTCCAGTCTCGAGCAGGCTGTTGCTATAGCACTGTAGGAGTAGGTCCCGGGCTATGCACAGACTGCACAGACTGGAAAAATCGATGGTGAGTGAGTTGCAAATGGATTTGCAGCTGACCGGTGTTCGTAGATATTTTCGCAAGGCGTGCGCAGACTTGCAGGGGACGGGTTTTCACTCTGTCTGGGCGGCGACTATCTGATCGCGAACCTCTGCAAATTCGCAGGGAAGCGATCAGGTCTGAATTAGGCCCTATATGCTATAAAGTGATAGTTCCATGTAACAGCTGTGAGGGAGCTAATCATGTGACTAATTACATCATAAACAGCTTTTGTGATGTCACTCAGCTAGGTTTCACAAGTTAATCCTTAGCATGGAGCAGTCACTTACCTGTGTGCACTGACTAGAACCAGCTCGTTTCTGGGATTTTTATTTATAGCTTCCATTAATCCCTTATCAGCACAATTTACCAAATTAAGGGGAAGATTTATCAAAGCTTGGAGATAAAGTGGAGAGAGCTAAAGTACCAGCCAATCAGCTCTTAACTGTCATTTTACAGGCTGTGTTTGAAACATGACAGGAGATGATTAGGCGGTACTTTATCTCTCTCCACTTTATCTCTCTCCAAGTTTTGATAAATCTCCCCATACATTTTGGACTGGGGCAGTAATGGTTAATGTGACCACTTTGCCGCCTATATGAGCATAAGTGAGCCAGCTAATGACTTGCATTAAATATTCCTTGTCACTGTTGTTTATATGTAAAATATAATTAGATTGTCAAGGGGACTGTCATAACCTGATAGAATTCCACAGTCATTTATTCATATTACTAAGTGTGATGAATGTGTGTGGTAGGTGTATGACAGAAGATCTCCCCAGTGACAACTGTTACATGCAGATCATGCGATATATGCAGTGCTGAGACACTTTTCCATACTTGCCTAATCTCTCCGATCAGCCAGGAGGCTCCCAAAAATTGGGTGGTGCTCCCGGCCCCTCGGAAAGGCAGGCAAGTCTCCCGGAGGCTGGCCTCACCCCCAGCCAGCCTCCCGCACCCCTTCCTCAATGGGCGGTACGGGGAGACCGATGACGTTGTTATTCTCACTGAATTTCATCATCGTAGTTTTGGCCACCGCTATTCAATGCTGGTAATCTGGGAATTGAATAGCGAAGGGTGGGGCCACGATGACACGATCGTGTGCTCTGTTTTACTGATCTGGCTGCTGCTTCCCGCGTGAGGCAAATAGAAAGTCGGTAATGGGCCTTACACACTGGCAGATCCGCCACCGGGCTGCCCGACAGCGGAAACGGCCGACGGGGGACGGGGGAGGGGGGGTGACGGGGAGGGGGGGGGGGCAGTGACGGGGGGAGTGAAGTTTCTTCACTCCCCCCCGTCACCCGGCTCCATAGCAGTGCAGGCAAATATGGACGAGATCGTCCATATTGGCCTGCATGCACAAGCGACGGGGCACCAGCGAACGAGCGCGGGGCCGCGCATCGTTCATCGCTGGTGCCTCCATACTGAAAGATATTAACGGTATCTCGTTCATTAATGAACGAGATCTTTCATATGTTTGAGTAACATTGTCCAGTGTGTAGGGCTCTTAAGCATGCACTTTTCCTGTGGAACAACACATAGCTGCGGGCCCTGTGCAATCATGTGTGGGCTGTGCTTTGCCTATACAACAAGTATACATGCAATCCTATTGGAGACTAGGCGATAGAAAAGTATCTGAAATTGAAAAGTGGTGGCGTTGCCCATAGCAACCAACCAACGAATACTTTAGCTACAGTATATCATTTATTTATTGCATCCTACAAAATCATAGACAGAATCTGATTGGTTGCTATGGGAAACACCTCCATTTGTCTGTTTTAGAGCCTTAGTAAATCCCTAACCCCTAGATGTCATCCCTTATGCTTTCCGGACGCTCTCTCTGTGGTAGATGTATTTATTTCTAGCATGTATCTTGCGGGTATAAAGCTTCCTGCTTCACCTCTTTGCCAAAATATATATTAATTAATATATTTATTTATTAAGAGTTTCTTATATAGCGCAGCAAATTCCGTTGCGCTTTACAACTGGACACAATGAGAAGACAAAACTGGGTAATAACAAACAGTCATAGAGGTAGGAGGGCCCTGCTTGCAAGCTCACAATCTATAGGGAAAATAAGATTTTACTCACCGGTAAATCTATTTCTCGTAGTCCGTAGTGGATGCTGGGACTCCGTAAGGACCATGGGGAATAGCGGCTCCGCAGGACACTGGGCACAACTAAGAAAGCTTTAGGACTAACTGGTGTGCACTGGCTCCTCCCACAATGACCCTCCTCCAGACCTCAGTTAGGATACTGTGCCCGGAAGAGCTGACACAATAAGGAAGGATTTTGAATCCCGGGTAAGACTCATACCAGCCACACCAATCACACCGTATAACTCGTGATATTATACCCAGTTAACAGTATGAACATAACAGAGCCTCTCAACAGATGACTCAACAATAACCCTTTAGTTAACCATAACTATATACAAGCATTGCAGACAGTCCGCACTTGGGACGGGCGCCCAGCATCCACTACGGACTACGAGAAATAGATTTACCGGTGAGTAAAATCTTATTTTCTCTAACGTCCTAAGTGGATGCTGGGACTCCGTAAGGACCATGGGGATTATACCAAAGCTCCCAAACGGGCGGGAGAGTGCGGATGACTCTGCAGCACCGAATGAGAGAACTCAAGGTCCTCCTCAGCCAGGGTATCAAATTTGTAGAATTTTGCAAACGTGTTTGCCCCTGACCAAGTAGCAGCTCGGCAAAGTTGTAAAGCCGAGACCCCTCGGGCAGCCGCCCAAGAAGAGCCCACCTTCCTCGTGGAATGGGCATTTACAGATTTAGGCTGCGGCACGTCAGCCGCAGAATGCGCAAGCTGAATTGTGCTACAAATCCAGCGAGCAATAGTCTGCTTCGAAGCAGGAGCACCCAGTTTGTTGGGTGCATACAGGATAAATAGCGAGTCAGTCTTCCTGACTCCAGCCGTCCTGGAAACATAAATTTTCAAGGCCCTGACTACGTCCAGTAACTTGGAGTCCTCCAAGTCCCTAGTAGCCGCAGGCACAACAATGGGTTGGTTCAAGTGAAAAGCTGATACCACCTTAGGGAGAAACTGGGGACGAGTCCTCAATTCTGCCCTATCCATATGGAAAATCAGATAAGGGCTTTTACATGACAAAGCCGCCAATTCTGATACACGCCTGGCCAAAGCCAAGGCCAACAACATGACCACTTTCCACGTGAGATATTTCAAATCCACGGTCTTAAGTGGCTCAAACCAATGTGACTTTAGGAGATCCCAAGGTGCCACTGGAGGCACAAAAGGGGGCTGAATATGCAGCACTCCCTTAACAAAAGTTTGAACTTCAGGTAGTGAAGCCAGTTCTCTCTGGAAGAAAATCGATAGAGCCGAAATCTGGACCTTAATGGAACCCAATTTTAGGCCCATAGTCACCCCTGACTGTAGAAAGTGCAGGAAACGACCCAGCTGAAATTCTTCCATTGGGGCCTTCCTGGCCTCACACCACGCAACATATTTTCGCCATATGCGGTGATAATGGTTTGCGGTTACTTCTTTCCTAGCTTTAATCAGCGTAGGAATGACTTCCTCCGGAATGCCCTTTTCCTTCAGGATCCGGTGTTCAACCGCCATGCCGTCAAACGCAGCCGCGGTAAGTCTTGGAACAGACAGGGCCCCTGCTGCAGCAGGTCCTGTCTGAGCGGCAGAGGCCATGGGTCCTCTGAGATCATTTCTTGAAGTTCCGGGTACCAAGCTCTTCTTGGCCAATCCGGAACAATGAGTATAGTTCTTACTCCTCTTCTCCTTATTATCCTCAGTACCTTTAATATGAGAGGAAGAGGAGGGAACACATAAACCGACCGGTACACCCACGGTGTCACTAGAGCGTCCACAGCTATCGCCTGCGGGTCTCTTGACCTGGCGCAATACTTTTCTAGCTTTTTGTTTAGGCGGGACGCCATCATGTCCACCTGTGGCCTTTCCCAACGGTTTACAATCATTTGGAAGACTTCTGGATGAAGTCCCCACTCTCCCGGGTGGAGGTCGTGCCTGCTGAGGAAGTCTGCTTCCCAGTTGTCCACTCCCGGAATGAACACTGCTGACAGTGCTAACACGTGATTTTCCGCCCATCGGAGAATCCTTGTGGCTTCTGCCATCGCCGTCCTGCTTCTCGTGCCGCCCTGTCGGTTTACATGGGCGACCGCCGTGATGTTGTCTGACTGGATCAGTACCGGCTGGTTTTGAAGCAGGGGTTTTGCCTGACTTAGGG
Source organism: Pseudophryne corroboree (assembly GCF_028390025.1). Lineage (NCBI taxonomy): Eukaryota > Metazoa > Chordata > Amphibia > Anura > Myobatrachidae > Pseudophryne > Pseudophryne corroboree. The sequence goes on from NC_086446.1 coordinate 719,638,573, forward strand.
CATTGTAAATTGCCCTTAGTTCCAGAACATTTATGTGTAGGGAAGTCTCCTGACTTGACCAAAGTCCTTGGAAGTTTCTTCCCTGTGTGACTGCCCCCCAGCCTCGAAGGCTGGCATCCGTGGTCACCAGGACCCAGTCCTGTATGCCGAATCTGCGGCCCTCTCTGAGATGAGCACTCTGCAGCCACCACAGCATAGACACCCTGGTCCGTGGAGACAGGGTTATCAGCCGATGCATTTGAAGATGCGATCCGGACCATTGGTCCAACAGATCCCACTGAAAGGTTCTGGCATGGAACCTGCCGAATGGAATTGCTTCGTAGGAAGCTACCATCTTTCCCAGGACTCGCGTGCAGTGATGCACCGACACCTGTTTTGGTTTCAGGAGGCCTCTGACTAGAGATGACAGCTCCTTGGCTTTTTCCTCTGGGAGAAACACTTTTTTCTGGACTGTGTCCAGAATCATCCCCAGGAACAGTAGACGTGTCGCAGGAACCAGCTGTGACTTTGGAATATTTAGAATCCAACCGTGCTGGTGTAGCACCTCCTGAGATAGTGCTACGCCGACCAACAACTGCTCCCTCGACCTCGCCTTTATCAGGAGATCGTCCAAGTATGGGATAATTAAAACTCCCTTTTTTCGAAGGAGTATCATCATTTCGGCCATTACCTTGGTAAATACCCTCGGTGCCGTGGACAGGCCGAACGGCAACGTCTGGAATTGGTAATGACAATCCTGTACCACAAATCTGAGGTACTCCTGGTGAGGATGGTAAATGGGGACATGCAGGTAAGCATCCTTGATGTCCAGTGATACCATGTAATCCCCCTCTTCCAGGCTTGCAATAACCGCCCTGAGCGATTCCATCTTGAACTTGAATTTTTTTATATATGTGTTCAAGGATTTAAAATTTAAAATGGGTCTCACCGAACCGTCCGGTTTCGGTACCACAAACATTGTGGAATAGTAACCCCGTCCTTGTTGAAGTAGGGGCACCTTGACTATCACCTGCTGGGAATACAACTTGTAAATTGCCTCTATCACAGCCTCCCTGCCTGAGGGAGTTGTTGGCAAGGCAGATTTGAGGAAACGGCGGGGGGGAAATGTCTCGAATTCCAGCCTGTACCCCTGAGATACCACTTGAAGGATCCAGGGATCTACTTGTGAGCGAGCCCACTGATTGCTGAAGTTTTTGAGACGGGCCCCCACCGTACCTGGCTCCGCCTGTTGAGCCCCAGCGTCATGCGGCGGACTTAGAAGAAGAAGCGGGGGAGGACTTTTGTTCCTGGGAACTGGCTGTATGCTGCAGCTTTTTTCCCCTACCTCTGCCTCTGGGCAGAAAGGACGCGCCTCTACCCCGCCTGCTCTTTTTGGGACAAAAGGACTGTACCTGATAATATGGTGCTTTCTTTGGTTGTGAGGGGACATGTGGTAAAAATGCTGACTTCCCAGCCGTTGCTGTGGACACTAGGTCTGAAAGACCATCCCCGAACAACTCCTCACCCTTATAAGGCAAAACTTCCATGTGCCTTTTAGAATCTGCATCACCTGTCCACTGCCGAGTCCATAACCCTCTCCTGGCAGAAATGGACAGTGCACTTATTTTAGATGCCAGCCGGCAAATATCCCTCTGTGCACCTCTCATGTATAAGACAGCGTCTTTAATATGATCTATTTTTAGCAATATAGTGTCCCTGTCTAGGGTGTCAATGTTTTCTGACAGGGAATCTGACCACGCAGCTGCAGCACTGCACATCCATGCTGAAGCAATAGCTGGTCTCAGTATAATACCAGTGTGTGTATATATAGCCTTCAGGAGAGCCTCCTGCTTTCTATCAGCAGGTTCTTTTAGGGCGGCCGTATCCGGAGACGGTAGTGCCACCTTTTTTGATAAGCGTGTAAGCGCTTTATCCACCTTAGGGGGTGTTTCCCAACGTGCCCTATCCTCTGGCGGGAAAGGGTACGCCATTAGTAACTTTTTAGAAATTACCATTTTTTGATCTGGGTAAGCCCACGCTACTTCACACACTTCATTTAATTCTTCAGAAGGGGGAAAAACTACTGGGAGTTTTTTCTCTCCAAACATAATACCCTTTTTTGTGGTACCTGGGGTCACATCAGAAATGTGTAAAACATTTTTCATTGCCTCAATCATGTAACGAGTGGCCCTATTGGACATTACATTAGCCTCTTCGTCGTCGACACTGGTATCAGTATCCGTGTCGACATCTGTGTCTGCCATCTGAGGTAGCGGGCGTTTTAGAGCCCCTGATGGCCTTTGAGACGTCTGGGCAGGCACGAGCTGAGAAGCCGGCTGTCCCGCATTTGTCATGTCATCAAATTTTTTATGTAAGGAGTCGACACTTTCACGTAATTCCTTCCACAAGTCCATCCACTCAGGTGTCTGCCCCGCAGGGGGTGACAACACATTTACAGGCATTTGCTCCACCTCCACATAAGCCTCCTCATCAAACATGTCGACACAGCCGTACCGACACACCCCACACACACAGGGAATGCTCTGACAGGAGACAGGACCCCACAAAGCCCTTTGGGGAGACAGAGAGAGAGTATGCCAGCACACACCAGAGCGCTATATAATACAGGCATTAACTAAATTATATCCCCTTATAGCTGCTATATATGTATATTGCGCCTAAATTTAGTGCCCCCCCTCTCTTTTTTACCTTTCTGTAGTGTAGACTGCAGGGGAGAGCCAGGGAGCTTCCTTCCAGCGGAGCTGTGAGGGAGAAATGGCGCCAGTGTGCTGAGGGAGATAGCTCCACCCCTTTTTCGGCGGACTTTTCTCCCGCTTTTTTATGGATTCTGGCAGGGGTATTTATCACATATATAGCCTTTGGGGCTATATATTGTGATGATTTTGCCAGGGAAGGTGTTTATATTGCTGCCCAGGGCGCCCCCCCCCCCCCCCAGCGCCCTGCACCCATCAGTGACCGCGGTGTGAGGTGTGCAAGAGGAGCAATGGCGCACAGCTGCAGTGCTGTGCGCTACCTTGTTGAAGACAGGAGTCTTCTGCCGCCGATTTTCCGGATCACTTCTTGCTTCTGGCTCTGTAAGGGGGCCGGCGGCGCGGCTCCGGGACCGAACATCTATGGCCGGTTCCATGCGGTCGATCCCTCTGGAGCTAATGGTGTCCAGTAGCCTAAGAAGCCCAAGCTACCACCAGTTAGGTAGGTTCGCTTCTTCTCCCCTTAGTCCCTCGCTGCAGTGAGTCTGTTGCCAGCAGATCTCACTGTAAAATAAAAAAACTAAAATATACTTTCTCTCTAGGAGCTCAGGAGAGCCCCTAGTGTGCATCCAGCTCAGCCGGGCACAAGATTCTAACTGAGGTCTGGAGGAGGGTCATAGTGGGAGGAGCCAGTGCACACCAGTTAGTCCTAAAGCTTTCTTAGTTGTGCCCAGTCTCCTGCGGAGCTGCTATTCCCCATGGTCCTTACGGAGTCCCAGCATCCACTTAGGATGTTAGAGAAACAGGCATTAACACACAAGGATAGGTGCTATCTATCGCAGTAGCGGATCTTGCTACGGGCACACGGGATTTTTGCCTGGGGCGCCTCCGCCATCCGGAGGGCGCCGCGCCATGGCAAGATCCGCTACTGTTGGTCAGTGCCCCCGGTGCTGTGCGGCGCTGTGAAGGAAACTAGACGGGTAGACGCTACCCGTCTAGTTTCCCTTCGTGTAGAGGACCTTTGCTGTGTGGTGTGCAATGACGTACAATGTATAGTTTAAATGCACAGTCTAGAGCCTGATTCCTAGAGAAGGAAGTGGGTGCCCCCCGGCACTGGGGCCCACTGCGGGTTTCCCCTGTACCCCTGTGGGCCAGTCCAACCCTGGCCCCATTGTTAATCCTGCTCTGGGAACACACAGCAGCCAAAGGGCAGAGCCTCCTATTGGATGTAACCTGTGTGGGAGGGCGTTTCTCAACCAATCAGCTGTGGACTGGGTGTGATAGACCTGCTGCTAACCCAATGAGAGCTCCTAGCCACGGACAGCGTTATACACACAGTCACTCTGGGCTATTATATAGAAGATTTTTATGGGACTCCAGATTTTCCGTAACTTAGGGTGTGTACACACGGTGAGATATTTTCTTTTGATTTTGACTATATAGTCAAAATCGCAAGAAAAGTTAGTGCAGATCGCAAGGTGAAAGTCACCTTGCGATGCCGATTCGATCCCGATGCGCGGTCCCGCCAGGTCGGCATCGCAAGAAAAGATAGACTGTGCAGGCAAGTCAATCTTTGCTAGAACCGTGTACTATCTAGTTCATCTCACATGTCAATGACATCTCACATAAGCCAAAATCGTAAGCACACATAGACCATATCTCAAAAAAAGTTAGTCAAAATCAGTGGTGTTCAAGGGAAATCGCAAGTGAAAATCGGGCATAGCAAGGATCTCACCGTGTGTACACACCCTAACAGTTCTGCCTGATTTTCACTTCTGAATGATGTTCTGACACTGGAAATTCCTAGCTGGAAGCATTTAGATATCTTTTTATAGCCTTCCTGTGCAGACAATTATCTTTATTTTTAAGCTCTCAATCAGCTGCTTAGAAGAACTCATTTTGATAATAGGCACACCAGAACAGGAAAATTTCTATAATACAGCCCAGGTTCGCCACTCCAGAAGAATAACAATGGGGGTCATTCCGAGTTGTTCGCTCGCAAGCGGATTTTAGCAGATTTGCTCATGCTAAGCCGCCGCCTACTGGGAGTGAATCTTAGCATCTTAAAATTGCGAACGATGTATTCGCAATATTGCGATTACACACCTCGTAGCAGTTTCTGAGTAGCTCCAGACTTACTCGGCATCTGCGATCATTTCAGTGCTTGTCGTTCCTGGTTTGACGTCACAAACACACCCAGCGTTCGGCCAGACACTCCTCCGTTTCTCCGGCCACTCCTGCGTTTTTTCCGGAAACGGTAGCGTTTTTTCCCACACGCCCATAAAACGGCCTGTTTCCGCCCAGTAACACCCATTTCCTGTCAATCACATTACGATCGCCAGAACGATGAAAAAGCCGTGAGTAAAATTCCTAACTGCATAGCAAATTTACTTGGCGCAGTCGCAGTGCGGACATTGCGCATACGCATTAAGCGGAAAATCGCTGCGATGCGAAGATTTTTAACGAGCTAACAACTCGGAATGACCCCCAATGTCTGTTCCCGATGCCTTCACTAATAAATTGATAGAATCCTCAAATGGGCGGCACTCACATCAAATGAACAAATTACAGAAGGCTGAACAGCTCTGATCATCATTTCAGTATTATTGATATCTTCAGGATCACAATTAAAGTATAAAAGAGCTTACTTTCTGCTGCGGAGTACTCTGGGCTCCACAAGGATAGACATTGGGGTGTAGAGTAGGATCTTGATCCGAAGCACCAACAGGCTCAAAAGCTTTGAAGTTCTTCCCTTGATGCACAGCGCCGCCTCCTATATCACCCCGCCTCTGTGCACAGGAGCTCAGTTTGTAGTTGGTGCTTGCAGTGCAAGCATGTAACAGGAAGAGCTGCTCACAGCAGCTCTATAAAAGCTTTTTCTGAGGAAAAAAGAAGACTACAAGGGCTGCAGCAGAGGTACAGATTGTGCTGGATGTCGGTAGACATTGCCTGCTGCAGCTCCATCTCTCCCCCAGCGGCGCTGTACACTCCCGAGCCCTGGTTGCCGGGTAACTACAGCGGAGGCTCCGGTTTTCTTCACGTTAGCTACACACGGCTGGGGCTCTCCGGGATCGCGTGGCCGCACTTCGGGAGGAGGTAAGTGGGTCCCGCTCGCGGGACCCGCACTTTATCGCGATCCGGCGCGGCCGGTGGGAGGTGGGCCACGCGCGCTGGCGGTGGACACTGTGGCAGTACAGGCTATCCCACTAGATCACCAGGGCATGGGTGCAGGTCAGGTTTTCTCTCTAAACCTTTTGAACAAGTAGGCCGCAGTACCCGTGGTTTTGCCAGCAGAGGGGATAAGGCTTAGACCTGGAGCCCCTCCCCCAGCCCCAGGGCGCTATTTTCTGCATATGTTCCCGCCCTGGAGCTGCATATCTGTCTCTCCCTCACTCCCTGGCAGTGTCTGCGGCACCATTATCCCTCAGCTCACTGTTCCTGGGAATGCTTTGGGCAAATCCTCCTATGTAAAGCCGCCTGGTTGTCAGTGCTGTGACTTTACATGACACTTAAGTATTCTACCTGCCTTTTTTTAGTCAGTGTTAGTTAAGAAAGAGTGCACTTAGTCAGGGTTTCCTAGTACAATTACCCTGTGATATACATCCAGTTCTTACTGTGTACTGTTATATCTATTGTTATATAGCTGTGTAAGCTAGTCCAGTGCAGTATTATTGTTAGTAATAACCTCTGCATTGTACAGACTGTGACTATTTGTGTGTGCATTTGATAGCGGAGTGGTGTCCATTTCCTGTCTTTCACTCAACCTGCGTGCTATCCCTATATTCTATAACCTGAGGGGGCTTGGTGCGTCAGGTTTTATCTAATATAGGATTTTCACAAAGATATACTGTATTACGTATTTTTCTCTGTGATTTAGTAAATCCGAGCCGAAGCCGGTATCCGGGCCCGCAACATAGTTTGAATAACCGCCTCAGAAAACCCTTTAGCCCTTAAGACGGAAGCTTCAAGAGCCACGCCGTCAAAGACAGCCGGGCTAGGTCCTGGTAGACACAGGGGCCCTGAACGAGGAGGTCTGGGCGTTGTGGAAGTAGAATTGGACGCTCTGACGATAGGCCTGGTAGGTCTGAGAACCAGTGCCGTCTGGGCCACGCTGGAGCTATGAGAAGCAGAATTCCTTTTTCTTGCTTGAACTTCCGAATTACCCTGGGCATGAGTGACACCGGAGGGAACACGTACGGCAGCCGAAACCTCCACGGTACCGCCAGCGCATCCACGAATGCTGCTTGAGGATCCCTTGTCCTTGCTCCGAAGACCGGAACCTTGTGATTGTGTCGAGACGCCATCAGATCTACGTCTGGAAGGCCCCACCTTTCCACTAGGAGTTGAAACACTTCTGGATGGAGGCCCCACTCGCCGGCATGCACGTATTTTTCTCTGTGATTTAGTCACCATATCTCTCCTTTATCTCTGCTGGTGCTGACTACACTGCGCAGGGGTTTGGGCTAAAGGTATTGTGCTGCTGACAAATTGTACTGTGTTACCTGATACTGCAAGTTATATCATGTTTGCTTCTGAGGGTAACGGTTCTGGGGCTGAACACACTGCCGGTGTTGCTGAAGCCGCAGATACCTATGAGGAGAATATAGCAGCTTTGGGCTCTGGTTCTGGAGGCTCCTTGCCCCCCAGTGGGACTGTGGCAACGGGGGCAAATAATGACCCGCCGTGGGCCGCTTTTTCCACGCTTCTGCATATGCTAGTTCATAAACTAACACCCCTTTTGGGACCCCCCAATGCCGGTGCAACTGTTTGTGGTCCCTGCAGCTAACCCGCCGTGGGCGGATGATTTATGGCCGGTAGATGGTGTTCTGCCCACTGTAGAATCTGTGAGACTACCTTCATTGCTAGGCGGCTTCGAGTGCCGCCTTGATGATTTATGTAAGCCACTGTGGTGGCATTGTCCGACTGTACTTGAACAGGACGGTTCTGAATTAAATGCTGGGCTAGGTTCAAGGCATTGAAAACCGCCCGCAACTCCAGAATATTGATCGAGAGGAAGGACTCCTCCTTGGTCCACCGCCCCTGAAGGGAGTGTTGCTCTAGCACCACGCCCCAACCTCTTAGACTGGTATCTGTAGTCAAAAGGACCCAGTCGAATATCCAGAACGGACGCCCCCTGCACAGTTGTTGGTCCCGGAGCCACCAGAGCAGCGACAGACGCACCTCCGGAGTCAATGAGATCATTTGAGACCTGATCCAGTGAGGCAGGCCGTCCCATTTGGCTAGAATCAGCCTCTGGAGAGGGCGAGAGTGAAATTGAGCGTACTCCACCATGTCGAATGCTGACACCATGAGGCCCAGCACCTGCATCGCCGAATGTATCGACACTTGCAGATGAGATAGGAAGCAACGAATCCTGTCCTGAAGTTTCAGGACTTTCTCCTGAGACAGGAACAACCGCTGGTTGTGAGTGTCCAATAGTGCTCCCAGATGCACCATGTTCTGAGCATCAGGGATTACTTCTTCCAGTTGATGAGCCACCCATGGGCTTGCAGAAACCGGACCGTCACATCTAGATGACGCAGGAGAAGTTCTGGGGAATTTGCCAGGATTAACAAGTCGTCCAAATACGGCAGTATCCTGACCCCTTGACGGCGGAGTACCACCGTCATCACCGCCATGACTTTTGTAAAGACTCGCGGAGCCGTTGTTAAACCAAAAGGTAACGCCCGAAGCTGGTAATGGCAGTTGCCAATCGCAAATCTCAGGTATTGCTGATGAGACACTGCTATAGGAATATGCAGGTAAGCATCCTGTATATCCAGGAAGACCATGAAGTCCCCAGATTCCAAGGCCAGAACTATAGAGCGAAGGGTTTCCATCCGGAACCTGGAAACCTTCACAAACCTGTTCAATGCCTTGAGGTTGAGAATGGGCCGGGAGGACCCATTCGGTTTCGGGACTAGAAACAGCGGAGAATAGTACCCCCGTCCCCTCTGCGCAAGAGGCACCTGTACTATGACTCCTGTATCCAGGAAGGTCTGTACCACCGAATGTAGAGTGTTTGCCTTTGTCTTGTCCAACAGGACATCTGTCTGGCAAAATCGATGAGGGGGTCGGTTTTTGAAGGCTATGGCGTAACCCCGTGTGACGACTTCCCGTACCCAGGCATCTGAAGTGGAATTCAACCATTCCTGGGTATACCCTAGAAGCGGCCCCCCACCCTGGGATCCCCCAGAGGGAGGCCCGCCCCGTCATGCGGCAGGCATATCTGTCTTGGAAGCTGGCTGACGGGCCGTCCAGGCTCTTTTGGGCTTAGGGCTTACCAGGTTTGGAAGTGCGGGCCTGCTTGTTGTACGCCTGACCTTTTGCTTTACCTGAAGGACGAAAGGGGTGAAAGGAAGTACCTTTAGCCTTCGACACAGAAAGAGCAGTACTTGGCAGACAGGCAGTTTTGGCAGTAGCCAAGTCAGCCACAATCTTATTTAAATCCTCCCCAAACAGAATATCTCCCTTAAAAGGGAGTACCTCCAGGGTTTTTCTAGAGTCCAGATCCACAGACCAGGATCTCAGCCACAATATCCGGCGAGCCAGGACTGACGTAGTAGAGGCCTTGGCTGCCAGGATACCGGCATCAGAAGCCGCCTCTTTAATATAACGAGAAGCTGTGACAATATAAGACAAGCATTGTCTAGCATGGTCAGTGGAGATTTCAGCATCTAACTCCAAGGCCCATGCTTCAATGGCCTCTGCAGCCCAAGTAGCTGCAATAGTGGGCCTTTGTGCAGCACCCGTGAGGGTGTAAATCGCTTTCTGACTACCCTCCACACGTTTATCCGTAGGCTCTTTTAGAGACGTGACGGTGGTGACCGGTAGAGCTGAGGAAACCACCATCCATCCTAGCCACATGTGAGTCCACTGGAGGAGGCGTTTCCCAATTCTTAGACAGCTCCGGCGCGAGGGGATAGCGAGCCAGCATCTTCTTTTGAGGCACAAATTTCGTACCCGGGCTTACCCAGGGTTCCTGACGTATATCAATTAGGTGGTCAGAGTGAGGTAAAACTTGTTTAATCACCTTCTGACGCTTGAACCTATCTGGTTTCTTAGGAGGAACGGATGGCTCGGGATCATCCGTAATCTGTAAAATTAACTTAATAGCCTCCAAAAGATCAGGAACATCCACATGTGAACCACCCTCCCCATCAGCCGTATCTGAGTCAGAACCTGTGGGGTCAGTGTAAGTGCCGTCTTCGTCCGACGAGGTGTCAGTGACAGCAGTGGATTGTGAGGAGACAAGCGCTCGCTTAGAGGACCCCTTGGACGTAGGCGAGCGACGGTCAGACTTTTTAGTAGTCAGGGACTGGTTCAACTTCTTTATTTGAGCAGATAAATCATCCGCCCACGGCGGGTTAGCTGCAGGGACCACAAACAGTTGCACCGGCATTGGGGGGTCCCAAAAGGGGTGTTAGTTTATGAACTAGCATATGCAGAAGCGTGGAAAAAGCGGCCCACGGCGGGTCATTATTTGCCCCCGTTGCCACAGTCCCACTGGGGGGCAAGGAGCCTCCAGAACCAGAGCCCAAAGCTGCTATATTCTCCTCATAGGTATCTGCGGCTTCAGCAACACCGGCAGTGTGTTCAGCCCCAGAACCGTTACCCTCAGAAGCAAACATGATATAACTTGCAGTATCAGGTAACACAGTACAATTTGTCAGCAGCACAATACCTTTAGCCCAAACCCCTGCGCAGTGTAGTCAGCACCAGCAGAGATAAAGGAGAGATATGGTGACTAAATCACAGAGAAAAATACGTGCATGCCGGCGAGTGGGGCCTCCATCCAGAAGTGTTTCAACTCCTAGTGGAAAGGTGGGGCCTTCCAGACGTAGATCTGATGGCGTCTCGACACAATCACAAGGTTCCGGTCTTCGGAGCAAGGACAAGGGATCCTCAAGCAGCATTCGTGGATGCGCTGGCGGTACCGTGGAGGTTTCGGCTGCCGTACGTGTTCTCTCCGGTGTCACTCATGCCCAGGGTAATTCGGAAGTTCAAGCAAGAAAAAGGAATTCTGCTTCTCATAGCTCCAGCGTGGCCCAGACGGCACTGGTTCTCAGACCTACCAGGCCTATCGTCAGAGCGTCCAATTCTACTTCCACAACGCCCAGACCTCCTCGTTCAGGGCCCCTGTGTCTACCAGGACCTAGCCCGGCTGTCTTTGACGGCGTGGCTCTTGAAGCTTCCGTCTTAAGGGCTAAAGGGTTTTCTGAGGCGGTCATTCAAACTATGTTGCGGGCCCGGATACCGGCTTCGGCTCGGATTTACTATAGGGTCTGGCATTCTTACTTTGTTTGGTGCGCATCTAACGATTATGACGCTTCCAGGTTTAGTATAGCCAAGTTGTTGACTTTTCTTCAGCAGGGCCTGGACTTAGGCCTGCGTCTGGCCTCCCTCGAGGTTCAAATATCTGCCTTGTCGGTGTGGTTTCAGAGAAAAATTGCGACCTTACCTGATGTGCATACCTTTACTCAGGGTGTGTTGCGTATCCAACCTTCCTATGTCCCGCCTGTGGCTCCTTGGGACTTGTAGGTGGTTTTGGAGGCGTTACAAGAGTCTCCGTTTGAAACTCTTGGTTCAGCTGATCTTAAGTGGCTTTCCCTTAAGGTGGTGTTTCTGCTGGCTATTGCTTCAGCTAGAAGAGTGTCGGATTTGGGTGCCTTGTCTTGTAGTTCCCCATATCTGATATTTCACAGTGACCGGGCGGTTCTTAGGACTCATCCCGTTTATTTGCCTAAGGTGGTTTCTTCGTTCCACCTTACCCAGGAGATTGTGGTTCCGGCACTTGTTTCTCCTGATCTGTCTCCCAAAGAGCGGTCTTTGGATGTGGTACGGGCTCTCCGTATCTATGTGAAGAGAACTGCTTCTGTTAGGAAATCTGATTCTCTCTTTATTCTGTTTGGATTTTACAAACGGAGCTGGCCTGCTCACAGACTTTGGCCAGATGGATTAGAATGGTGATTGCACATGCTTATGTGAGGGCTGATCTGTCAGCTCCTGCTCACATTACGGCCCATTCTACTCGGTCTGTTGGACCTTCTTGGGCGGTTCGCCATGGTGCGACCATTGAACAATTGTGTATGGCGGCTACGTGGTCCTCAGTGAACATGTTCATTAGGTTCTATGCCTTCGATACCGCCGCTTCCCAGGATGCTTCCTTTGGACATCGGGTTCTTGTGCCCGCTACTGTGCGTCCCCTCCCATAAGGAACTGCTTTAGGACATCCCCAATGTCTATCCTTCTGGAGCCCAGTGTACCCCGCAGCAGAAAACGAGTTTTATGGTAAGAACTTACCTTTGTTAAAACTCTTTCTGCGAGGTACACTGGGCTCCACAAGGCGCCCACCCTGACGCACTTAGCTTCTTTGGGTTGGTATGGCATTAGCCGCTGACACTTCTCCTGTCGGGAGAATGTGGTGTTTGTGGCAACTGGCAGTTGTTGTCTGTTTTACTTGCTACTGCATTGGGCTGGTTAACAAAACTGAGCTCCTGTGCACGGAGGCGGGGTGATATAGGAGGTGGCGCTGTGCATCTTGGAAAGAAGGTCAAAGCTTTTGAGCCTGTTGGTGCTTCGGATCAAGATCCTACTCTACACCCCAATGTCTATCCTTGTGGAGCCCAGTGTACCTCGCATAAAGAGTTTTAACAAAGGTAAGTTCTTACCATAAAACTTGTTTTATACCCCCTGTCTCCCTCCGCATGTGATGCTGAGCTACTGGAGGCAGGACCCAGAACCTGGTTGGCACCGCAGATCGATGACATCATTAGTGTGTTACCAGTGAAAACCCATCACCATGGAAACCATGGTATAGAAATCACAGCACAAGCTTTAATACAATATAGATAATAAACACATATACCAGTGGTTCCCAAACTTTTTTTGAATCACGCCACCCTAGAGCAGGCATGTGAAACTCAAATTCCCAACTGGGCCGAATAATCAAGGTCTAAGCATACCTCCCAACTTTGAATGTTCCTAAATCAGGACACTCCGCGCGGCGTAGCCGAGCGCGTCCCGAAAAGGGGGTGTGGCCTCACATGGGAGAGGCGTGGCTGCAATCGAGTGGGCGTGGCCACGCGCCGTGGGTCCGTTTTAGTCATTTTGGGGGCGTGCCCAGCGCTCCCTGAGCAGCTGGGCAGCCCCCGGCTCACTCCTTGCACTGAATAGATGCTGTGCGCGTGCGCACAGCATCTATTTAGAGATCACTCGCTGCTTTGCAGAGCAGAGCAGCGGGTGATCAAAGCCTCCCCAACTGCCCCCCCGCCCGCGGGACACTGTGACCCGTGGAAGGGACAGCGGGACAGTGTCTGAATAGCGGGACTGTCCCGCTGAAATCGGGACAGTTGGGAGCAGAGGCGGAACTACCGCCAGTGCAAGCAGTGCCTTGCACTGGGGCCCGCCACTGTCAAGGGGCCCAAAGCTAGCACGGCATGTAAGGAGTCAAACTGACTCCTTACATGCCGCTGTGTGCTGCGGGCCACCGCCGCCCGCAGAGGAGAGGAGCAGCAGGGACGCAGCGGCCATGGGGAGGGGGAGGAGAGGAGGAGGGAGCCGCAGCCAGAGCCGGCGCTTCCATTTTGTTTTGTGACTGACTCTCTCTGCATCCACAGGTCTCCCTCCTCTGCAGCAATAAAGGTGCCCTCTCTGTAAGTTCAGGACTCCTGTTCCTTCACTGTAGCTGAGTTTGGATTTGAAGTGTTAATTTGGGATATATATATATATATATATATATATATATATAGTGTCATAAGCGGCACTCCCGGTCTTAACTTTAATTTCATTCGTCGTTAGGATCTATGTCTATCTATCTGTCTATCTATCTATCAGTCTGTCTGCCGTAATGTATGAAAAAGGGACGCTGTCTGCCATAATGTGTAAAAAGGGGTACTGTCTGCCGTAATGTGTAAAAAAGCGGACGCTGTCTGCCGTAATGTGTAAAAAAGCAGACGCTGTCTGCCGTAATGTGTAAAAATGGGACACTGTCTGCCGTAATGTGTAAAAAGGGGACGCTGTCTGTCGTAATGTGTAAAAAAGGGGACGCTGTCTGCCGTAATGTGTAAAAAAGGGGACGCTGTCTGCCGTTATGTGTAAAAAACGTGACTCTGTCTGCCGTAATGTGTAAAAGGGGACACTGTCTGCCGTAATGTGTAAATAGGGGAATCTGTCCGCCGTAATGTGTAAATAGGGGAATCTGTCCGCCGTAAGGTGTGACAGGGGCTCTACCTGGTGTAGTGGTGCTACTGTGCGGCGTAATTTGAATAATGGAGACTACTGTGCACCGTTATATGAATTGGTATTCTTTTGTGGCCACACCCCTTCCCCATGAAGCCACGCCCCTATATTTTTGACGCGCGCCTACGGCGCGCACTGCCCCTGTTTTGCATAGAGGAGGGGCTGCGATGCCGTTGGACACAGCGCTAAAATGTCTATTTACGGCACTGTTGCTAGGTATCTATTTCCCTGGCCCTGAGCAGGTCCCCCTCACCAGATCCTTTCCATGGGTGTCGGGGGGAGTACTTAGACGGGATGAGGGGGCCCGAAGCATCTTGTCGCACCTGGGCCCACCGCTCGCTAGTTCCGCCACTGGTTGGGAGGTATGGTCTAAGTCTTGTGTGGGCCGCAAGAAAAAGAAGGAGTCGTATATTCCATTTTCAAAGGTTTATTAGAAAAACCAACAATAAAGTATAATCAAAGAGATGTCAAGTTTAAAAAAAAACATTTACTTTAATGTTTTCTTCCCGATACTTAACATCTCTTTGCTGTCACCAACTTTCCAATTTCAGGAGAAATCTTATTGGATGTGATAACTTTTAAAACTGAACCAAGATGAAAGTCTGTCAATCTGGACCTAGCAGGAGACTTATTTCCTTTCATTAATGAAAATAATTGCCCACACTGGTAGGTAGAGATGAGCGGGTTCGGTTTCTCTGAATCCGAACCCGCCCGAACTTCATGTTTTTTTTCACGGGTCCGAGCGACTCGGACCTTCCCGCCTTGCTCGGTTAACCCGAGCGCGCCCGAACGTCATCATGACGCTGTCGGATTCTCGCGAGGCTCGGATTCTATCGCGAGACTCGGATTCTATATAAGGAGCCGCGCGTCGCCGCCATTTTCACACGTGCATTGAGATTGATAGGGAGAGGACGTGGCTGGCGTCCTCTCCATTTAGATTAGGGTTGAGAGAGAGAGAGAGAGATTGACCTGAGGCTGTGATACTGTAGAAGAGAGTGCAGAGTTTAGTGACTGACGACCACAGTGACCACCAGACAGTGCAGTTGTTTGTTTTATTTAATATATCCGTTCTCTGCCTGAAAAAAACGATACACACAGTGACTCAGTCACATACCATATCTGTGTGCACTGCTCAGCCCAGTGTGCTGCATCAATGTATATATATATATGACTGTGCTCAGCTCACACAGCTTATAATTGTGGGGGAGACTGGGGAGCACTGCAGTGCCAGTTATAGGTTATAGCAGGAGCCAGGAGTACATAATATTATATTAAAATTAAACAGTGCACACTTTTGCTGCAGGAGTGCCACTGCCAGTGTGACTAGTGACCAGTGACCTGACCACCAGTATATATAATATTAGTAGTATACTATCTCTTTATCAACCAGTCTATATTAGCAGCAGACACAGTACAGTGCGGTAGTTCACGGCTGTGGCTACCTCTGTGTCGGCACTCGGCAGCCCGTCCATAATTGTATATACCACCTAACCGTGGTTTTTTTTTCTTTCTTTATAGTCATACTAGTTACGAGTATACTATCTCTTTATCAACCAGTCTATATTAGCAGCAGACACAGTACAGTGCGGTAGTTCACGGCTGTGGCTACCTCTGTGTCGGCACTCGGCAGCCCGTCCATAATTGTATATACCACCTAACCGTGTTTTTTTTTCTTTCTTTATACATACATACTAGTTACGAGTATACTATCTCTTTATCAACCAGTCTATATTAGCAGCAGACACAGTACAGTGCGGTAGTTCACGGCTGTGGCTACCTCTGTGTCGGCACTCGGCAGCCCGTCCATAATTGTATATACCACCTAACCGTGGTTTTTTTTTCTTTCTTTATACATACATACTAGTTACGAGTATACTATCTCTTTATCAACCAGTCTATATATTAGCAGCAGACACAGTACAGTGCGGTAGTTCACGGCTGTGGCTACCTCTGTGTCGGCACTCGGCAGCCCGTCCATAATTGTATATACCACCTAACCGTGGTTTTTTTTTCTTTCTTTATACATACATACTAGTTACGAGTATACTATCTCTTTATCAACCAGTCTATATATTAGCAGCAGACACAGTACAGTGCGGTAGTTCACGGCTGTGGCTACCTCTGTGTCGGCACTCGGCAGCCCGTCCATAATTGTATATACCACCTAACCGTGGTTTTTTTTTTCTTTCTTTATAGTCATACTAGTTACGAGTATACTATCTCTTTATCAACCAGTCTATATTAGCAGCAGACACAGTACAGTGCGGTAGTTCACGGCTGTGGCTACCTCTGTGTCGGCACTCGGCAGCCCGTCCATAATTGTATATACCACCTAACCGTGGTTTTTTTTTCTTTCTTTATACATACATACTAGTTACGAGTATACTATCTCTTTATCAACCAGTCTATATATTAGCAGCAGACACAGTACAGTGCGGTAGTTCACGGCTGTGGCTACCTCTGTGTCGGCACTCGGCAGCCCGTCCATAATTGTATACTAGTATCCAATCCATCCATCTCCATTGTTTACCTGAGGTGCCTTTTAGTTGTGCCTATTAAAATATGGAGAACAAAAATGTTGAGGTTCCAAAATTAGGGAAAGATCAAGATCCACTTCCACCTCGTGCTGAAGCTGCTGCCACTAGTCATGGCCGAGACGATGAAATGCCAGCAACGTCGTCTGCCAAGGCCGATGCCCAATGTCATAGTACAGAGCATGTCAAATCCA
Source organism: Pseudophryne corroboree (assembly GCF_028390025.1). Taxonomy (NCBI): domain Eukaryota; kingdom Metazoa; phylum Chordata; class Amphibia; order Anura; family Myobatrachidae; genus Pseudophryne; species Pseudophryne corroboree. Next base: position 719,655,232 of record NC_086446.1, read on the forward strand.
AAACACCAAATATCAGTAAAAAAAGGACTCCAAAACCTAAAATAAAATTGTCGGAGGAGAAGCGTAAACTTGCCAATATGCCATTTACCACACGGAGTGGCAAGGAACGGCTGAGGCCCTGGCCTATGTTCATGGCTAGTGGTTCAGCTTCACATGAGGATGGAAGCACTCAGCCTCTCGCTAGAAAAATGAAAAGACTAAAGCTGGCAAAAGCAGTAGCACCGAAAAGAACTGTGCGTTCTTCGAAATCCCAAATCCACAAGGAGAGTCCGACTCCAATTGTGTCGGTTGCGATGCCTGACCTTCCCAACACTGGACGTGAAGAGCATGCGCCTTCCACCATTTGCACGCCCCCTGCAAGTGATGGAAGGAGCACCCGCAGTCCAGTTCCTGATAGTCAGATTGAAGATGTCAGTGTTGAAGTACACCAGGATGAGGAGGATATGGGTGTTGCTGGCGCTGGGGAGGAAATTGACCAGGAGGATTCTGATGGTGAGGTGGTTTGTTTAAGTCAGGCACCCGGGGAGACACCTGTTGTCCGTGGTAGGAATATGGCCGTTGACATGCCTGGTGAAAATACCAAAAAAATCAGCTCTTCGGTGTGGAAGTATTTCACCAGAAATGCGGACAACAGGTGTCAAGCCGTGTGTTCCCTTTGTCAAGCTGTAATAAGTAGGGGTAAGGACGTTAACCACCTCGGAACATCCTCCCTTATACGTCACCTGCAGCGCATTCATAATAAGTCAGTGACAAGTTCAAAAACTTTGGGTGACAGCGGAAGCAGTCCACTGACCAGTAAATCCCTTCCTCTTGTAACCAAGCTCACGCAAACCACCCCACCAACTCCCTCAGTGTCAATTTCCTCCTTCCCCAGGAATGCCAATAGTCCTGCAGGCAATGTCACTGGCAATTCTGACGAGTCCTCTCCTGCCTGGGATTCCTCCGATGCATCCTTGCGTGTAACGCCTACTGCTGCTGGCGCTGCTGTTGTTGCTGCTGGGAGTCGATGGTCATCCCAGAGGGGAAGTCGTAAGCCCACTTGTACTACTTCCAGTAAGCAATTGACTGTTCAACAGTCCTTTGCGAGGAAGATGAAATATCACAGCAGTCATCCTGCTGCAAAGCGGATAACTGAGGCCTTGACAACTATGTTGGTGTTAGACGTGCGTCCGGTATCCGCCGTTAGTTCACAGGGAACTAGACAATTTATTGAGGCAGTGTGCCCCCGTTACCAAATACCATCTAGGTTCCACTTCTCTAGGCAGGCGATACCGAGAATGTACACGGACGTCAGAAAAAGACTCACCAGTGTCCTAAAAAATGCAGTTGTACCCAATGTCCACTTAACCACGGACATGTGGACAAGTGGAGCAGGGCAGGGTCAGGACTATATGACTGTGACAGCCCACTGGGTAGATGTATGGACTCCCGCCGCAAGAACAGCAGCGGCGGCACCAGTAGCAGCATCTCGCAAACGCCAACTCTTTCCTAGGCAGGCTACGCTTTGTATCACCGCTTTCCAGAATACGCACACAGCTGAAAACCTCTTACGGCAACTGAGGAAGATCATCGCGGAATGGCTTACCCCAATTGGACTCTCCTGTGGATTTGTGGCATCGGACAACGCCAGCAATATTGTGTGTGCATTAAATATGGGCAAATTCCAGCACGTCCCATGTTTTGCACATACCTTGAATTTGGTGGTGCAGAATTTTTTAAAAAACGACAGGGGCGTGCAAGAGATGCTGTCGGTGGCCAGAAGAATTGCGGGACACTTTCGGCGTACAGGCACAACGTACAGAAGACTGGAGCACCACCAAAAACTACTGAACCTGCCCTGCCATCATCTGAAGCAAGAAGTGGTAACGAGGTGGAATTCAACCCTCTATATGCTTCAGAGGTTGGAGGAGCAGCAAAAGGCCATTCAAGCCTATACAATTGAGCACGATATAGTAGGTGGAATGCACCTGTCTCAAGCGCAGTGGAGAATGATTTCAACGTTGTGCAAGGTTCTGATGCCCTTTGAACTTGCCACACGTGAAGTCAGTTCAGACACTGCCAGCCTGAGTCAGGTCATTCCCCTCATCAGGCTTTTGCAGAAGAAGCTGGAGACATTGAAGGAGGAGCTAACACGGAGCGATTCCGCTAGGCATGTGGGACTTGTGGATGGAGCCCTTAATTCGCTTAACAAGGATTCACGGGTGGTCAATCTGTTGAAATCAGAGCACTACATTTTGGCCACCGTGCTCGATCCTAGATTTAAAGCCTACCTTGGATCTCTCTTTCCGGCAGACACAAGTCTGCTGGGGTTGAAAGACCTGCTGGTGACAAAATTGTCAAGTCAAGCGGAACGCGACCTGTCAACATCTCCTCCTTCACATTCTCCCGCAACTGGGGGTGCGAGGAAAAGGCTCAGAATTCCGAGCCCACCCGCTGGCGGTGATGCAGGGCAGTCTGGAGCGACTGCTGATGCTGACATCTGGTCCGGACTGAAGGACCTGACAACGATTACGGACATGTCGTCTACTGTCACTGCATATGATTCTCTCAACATTGATAGAATGGTGGAGGATTATATGAGTGACCGCATCCAAGTAGGCACGTCACACAGTCCGTACTTATACTGGCAGGAAAAAGAGGCAATTTGGAGGCCCTTGCACAAACTGGCTTTATTCTACCTAAGTTGCCCTCCCACAAGTGTGTACTCCGAAAGAGTGTTTAGTGCCGCCGCTCACCTTGTCAGCAATCGGCGTACGAGGTTACATCCAGAAAATGTGGAGAAGATGATGTTCATTAAAATTAATTATAATCAATTCCTCCGCGGAGACATTGACCAGCAGCAATTGCCTCCACAAAGTACACAGGGAGCTGAGATGGTGGATTCCAGTGGGGACGAATTGATAATCTGTGAGGAGGGGGATGTACACGGTGATATATCGGAGGGTGATGATGAGGTGGACATCTTGCCTCTGTAGAGCCAGTTTGTGCAAGGAGAGATTAATTGCTTCTTTTTTGGGGGGGTCCAAACCAACCCGTCATATCAGTCACAGTCGTGTGGCAGACCCTGTCACTGAAATGATGGGTTGGTTAAAGTGTGCATGTCCTGTTTTGTTTATACAACATAAGGGTGGGTGGGAGGGCCCAAGGACAATTCCATCTTGCACCTCTTTTTTCTTTTCTTTTTCTTTGCATCATGTGCTGATTGGGGAGGGTTTTTTGGAAGGGACATCCTGCGTGACACTGCAGTGCCACTCCTAAATGGGCCCGGTGTTTGTGTCGGCCACTAGGGTCGCTAATCTTACTCACACAGTCAGCTACCTCATTGCGCCTCTTTTTTTCTTTGCGTCATGTGCTGTTTGGGGGGGGTTTTTTGGAAGGGACATCCTGCGTGACACTGCAGTGCCACTCCTAGATGGGCCCGGTGTTTGTGTCGGCCACTAGGGTCGCTAATCTTACTCACACAGCTACCTCATTGCGCCTCTTTTTTTCTTTGCGTCATGTGCTGTGTGGGGAGGGTTTTTTGGAAGGGACATCCTGCGTGACACTGCAGTGCCACTCCTAGATGGGCCCGGTGTTTGTGTCGGCCACTAGGGTCGCTAATCTTACTCACACAGCTACCTCATTGCGCCTCTTTTTTTCTTTGCGTCATGTGCTGTTTGGGGAGGGTTTTTTGGAAGGGCCATCCTGCGTGACACTGCAGTGCCACTCCTAGATGGGCCCGGTGTTTGTGTCGGCCACTAGGGTCGCTAATCTTACTCACACAGCTACCTCATTGCGCCTCTTTTTTTCTTTGCGTCATGTGCTGTTTGGGGAGGGTTTTTTGGAAGGGACATCCTGCGTGACACTGCAGTGCCACTCCTAGATGGGCCCGGTGTTTGTGTCGGCCACTAGGGTCGCTTATCTTACTCACACAGCGACCTCGGTGCAAATTTTAGGACTAAAAATAATATTGTGAGGTGTGAGGTATTCAGAATAGACTGAAAATGAGTGTAAATTATGGTTTTTGAGGTTAATAATACTTTGGGATCAAAATGACCCCCAAATTCTATGATTTAAGCTGTTTTTTAGTGTTTTTTGAAAAAAACACCCGAATCCAAAACACACCCGAATCCGACAAAAAAAATTCGGTGAGGTTTTGCCAAAACGCGTTCGAACCCAAAACACGGCCGCGGAACCGAACACAAAACCAAAACACAAAACCCGAAAAATTTCAGGCGCTCATCTCTACTGGTAGGTGCTTCCGAACATGGAAATAATTTCACTTGCGAACTTGCGAGTTTCTACATACCTCCAACTTCTCTGCCAGCCCCCTCCAATTTACCTTCCTCCTTGACAGCTATCAATTCCTCTTTCATGCAGAATGCAGAATCTGCATTGCAGATGATTCCTCCTGCTCTTTAAGGGCAGACGGGCACACAGTGAGGGTGCCTCGCCTCTATATAATAGTAACAATACCACATATCCGTGTGAGCTGACAGCTGTGTTATTCCCCCTCATACAGTATATAACTGTGCTGTACCTTCTCCCCTATATAATAATAATAATAATACTACCATATATCAGTGTGTGCCAGGAGCTGTTATTCCCCTCATATATAACTGTGCGGTCCCCTCTCCCTTATATAATAATAATACTATATATCAGTGTGTGCCAGGAGCTGTTATTCCCCCCTCATATATAACTGTGCGGTCCCCTCTCCCCTATATAATAATAATACTATATATCAGTGTGTGCCAGGAGCTGTTATTCCCCTCATATATAACTGTGCGGTCCCCTCTCCCTTATATAATAATAATACCATATATCAGTGTGTGCCAGGATCTGTTATTCCCCCTCATATATAACTGTGCGGTCTCCTCTCTCCTATATAATAATAATACTATATATCAGTGTGTGCCAGGATCTGTTATTCCCCCTCATATATAACTGTGCGGTCTCCTCTCTCCTATATAATAATAATACTATATATCAGTGTGTGCCAGGATCTGTTATTCCCCCTCATATATAACTGTGTGGTCCCCTCTCCCTTGTATAATAATAATAATACCATATATCAGTGTGTGCCAGGATCTGCTATTCCCCCTCATATATAACTGTGCGGTCCCCTCTCCCCTATATAATAATAATACCAAATATCAGTGTGTGCCAGGATCTGTTATTCCCCCTCATATATAACTGTGCGGTCTCCTCTCCCCTATATAATAATAATACCAGATATCAGTGTGTGCCAGGATCTGTTATTCCCCCTCATATATAACTGTGTGGTCCCCTCTCCCTTATACAGGTTGAGTATCCCTTATCCAAAATGCTTGGGACCAGAGGTATTTTGGATATGGGATGTTTCCGTATTTTGGAATAATTGCATACCATAATGAGATATCATCGTGATGGGACCTAAATCTAAGCACAGAATGCATTTATGTTACATATACACCATATACACACAGCCGGAAGGTAATTTTAGCCAATATTTTTAATAACTTTGTGCATTAAACAAAGTGTGTGTACATTCACACAATTCATTTATGTTTCATATTCACCTTATACACACAGCCTGAAGGTCATTTAATACAATTTCTCTGACGTCCTAGTGGATGCTGGGACTTCCGTAAGGACCATGGGGAATAGCGGCTCCGCAGGAGACTGGGCACAAAAGTAAAAGCTTTAGACTAGCTGGTGTGCACTGGCTCCTCCCCCTATGACCCTCCTCCAAGCCTCAGTTAGATTTTTGTGCCCGAACGAGAAGGGTGCATGCTAGGTGGCTCTCCTGAGCTGCTTAGAAGTAAAAGTTTAAATAGGTTTTTTATTTTCAGTGAGTACTGCTGGCAACAGGCTCACTGCATCGTGGGACTAAGGGGAGAAGAAGCGAACTCACCTGCGTGCAGAGTGGATTGGGCTTCTTGGCTACTGGACATTAGCTCCAGAGGGACGATCACAGGTTCAGCCTGGATGGGTCCCGGAGCCGCGCCGCCGGCCCCCTTACAGAGCCAGAAGAGCGAAGAGGTCCGGAGAAAGCGGCGGCAGAAGACGTTCCTGTCTTCAAATAAGGTAGCGCACAGCACTGCAGCTGTGCGCCATTGCTCTCAGCACACTTCACACTCCGGTCACTGAGGGTGCAGGGCGCTGGGGGGGAGCGCCCTGAGACGCAATAAAACACTATAAAAACCTTATATGGCTTAAGAAATGCATCACATATAGCTCCTAGGCTATATGGATGCATTTAACCCCTGCCAGTTTTCCTGAAAAAAGCGGGAGAAAAGGCCGCCGAGAAGGGGGCGGAGCCTATCTCCTCAGCACACAAGCGCCATTTTCCCTCACAGCTCCGCTGGAAGGACGGCTCCCTGACTCTCCCCTGCAGTCCTGCTACAAGAATCAGGGTAAAACAAGAGAGGGGGGGCACTATTGGCAGCTAATATATAATACAGCAGCTATAACAGGGAGTAACACTTATATAAGGTTATCCCTGCATATATATAGCGCTCTGGTGTGTGCTGGCAAACTCTCCCTCTGTCTCCCCAAAGGGCTAGTGGGGTCCTGTCCTCTATCAGAGCATTCCCTGTGAGTGTGCTGGGTGTCGGTACGATTGTGTCGACATGTATGAGGAGGAAAATGATGTGGAAGCAGAGCAATTGCCTGTGTTAGTGATGTCACCCCCTAGGGAGTCGACACCTGACTGGATGGTCGTATTTAAAGAATTACGTGACAATGTCAGCACTTTGCAAAAAACTGTTGACGACATGAGACAGCCGGCAAATCAGTTAGTGCCTGTTCAGGCGTCTCAGACACCGTCAGGGGCACTAAAACGCCCGTTACCTCAGACAGACCCAGACACGGATACTGAATCCAGTGTCGACGGTGAGGAGACAAACGTAATGTCCAGTAGGGCCACACGTTACATGATCACGGCAATGAAGGAGGCATTGAACATTTCTGACACTACAAGTACCACAAAAAAGGGTATTATGTGGGGTGTGAAAAAACTACCAGTAGTTTTTCCTGAATCAGAGGAATTAAATGAAATACCCTTTCCCGCCAGAGGTTAGGGCACGTTGGGAAACACCCCCTAGGGTAGATAAGGCGCTCACACGCTTATCAAAACAAGTGGCGTTACCGTCTCCTGATACGGCCGCCCTCAAGGAACCAGCTGATAGAAGGCTGGAAAATATCCTAAAAGGTATATACACACATACTGGTGTTATACTGCGACCAGCAATCGCCTCAGCCTGGATGTGCAGCGCTGGAGTGGCTTGGTCGGATTCCCTGACTGAAAATATTGATACCCTGGATAGGGACAGTATTTTATTAACTATAGAGCATTTAAAGGATGCATTACTATATATGCGTGATGCACAGAGGGATATTTGCACCCTGGCATCAAGAGTAAGTGCGATGTCCATTTCTGCCAGAAGGGCGTTATGGACGCGACAGTGGTCAGGTGATGCAGATTCCAAACGACATATGGAAGTATTGCCGTATAAAGGGGAGGAGTTATTTGGGGTCGGTCTATCAGACCTGGTGGCCACGGCAACGGCTGGAAAGTCCACCTTTTTACCCCAGGTCACCTCTCAGCAGAAAAAGACACCGTCTTTTCAAACTCAGTCCTTTCGTTCCTATAAGAACAAGCGAGCAAAAGGCCACTCATTTCTGCCCCGGGGCAGAGGAAGAGGAAAAAGACTGCACCAGGCAGCCTCTTCCCAGGAGCAGAAGCCCTCCCCCGCTTCTGCCAAGTCTTCAGCATGACGCTGGGGCTTTACAAGCGGACTCAGGCACGGTGGGGGCCCGTCTCAAAAATTTCAACGCGCAGTGGGCTCACTCGCAAGTGGACCCCTGGATCCTGCAGGTAGTATCACAGGGGTACAAATTAGAATTCGAGACGTCTCCCCCTCGCCGATTCCTGAAGTCTGCTCTTCCAACGTCTCCCTCCGACAGGGAGGCAGTATTGGAAGCTATTCACAAGCTGTATTCCCAGCAGGTGATAATCAAGGTACCCCTCCTACAACAGGGAAAGGGGTATTATTCCACGCTGTTTGTGGTACCGAAGCCGGACGGCTCGGTGAGACCAATTTTAAATCTGAAATCCTTGAACACTTACATAAAAAGGTTCAAATTCAAGATGGAATCACTCAGAGCAGTGATAGCGAACCTGGAAGAAGGGGACTATATGGTATCTCTGGACATCAAAGATGCTTATCTCCATGTCCCAATCTTCCCTTCTCACCAGGGGTACCTCAGGTTTGTGGTTCAAAACTGTCATTATCAGTTTCAGACGCTGCCGTTTGGATTGTCCACGGCACCCCGGGTCTTTACCAAGGTAATGGCCGAAATGATGATTCTTCTTCGAAGAGAAGGCGTCTTAATTATCCCTTACTTGGACGATCTCCTGATAAGGGCAAGATCCAGGGAACAGTTAGAGTTCGGAGTAGCACTGTCTCAGGTAGTGCTACGTCAGCACGGGTGGATTCTAAATATCCCAAAATCACAGCTGATTCCAACAACACGTCTACTGTTCCTGGGGATGAATCTGGACACAGTCCAGAAAAAGGTGTTTCTCCCGGAGGAGAAGGCCAGGGAGTTATCCGAACTAGTCAGGAACCTCCTAAAACCAGGCCAAGTGTCAGTGCATCAATGCACGAGAGTCCTGGGAAACATGGTGGCTTCTTACGAAGCAATTCCATTCGGAAGATTCCATGCAAGAACTTTTCAGTGGGATCTGCTGGACAAATGGTCCGGATCGCATCTTCAGATGCATCAGCGGATAACCCTATCTCCAAGGACAAGGGTGTCTCTCCTGTGGTGGTTACAGAGTGCTCATCTTCTAGAGGGCCGCAGATTCGGCATTCAGGATTGGATGCTGGTGACCACAGATGCCAGTCTGAGAGGCTGGGGAGCAGTCACACAGGGAAGAAATTTCCAGGGCTTGTGGTCAAGCATGGAAACGTCTCTTCACATAAATATCCTGGAACTAAGGGCCATTTACAATGCCCTAAGTCAAGCAAGGCCTCTGCTTCAGGGTCAGTCGGTATTGATCCAATCGGACAACATCACGGCAGTCGCCCACGTCAACAGACAGGGCGGCACAAGAAGCAGGAGGGCAATGGCAGAAGCTGCAAGGATTCTCCGCTGGGCGGAAAATCATGTGGTAGCACTGTCAGCAGTGTTCATTCCGGGAGTGGACAACTGGGAAGCAGACTTCCTCAGCAGACACGACCTCCACCCGGGGGAGTGGGGACTTCACCCAGAAGTCTTCCAAGTGATTGTAAACCGTTGGGAAAAACCAAAGGTGGACATGATGGCGTCCCGTCTCAACAAAAAACTGGACAGATATTGCGCCAGGTCAAGGGACCCTCAGGCAATAGCGGTGGACGCTCTGGTAACACCGTGGGTGTACCAGTCGGTGTATGTGTTCCCTCCTCTGCCTCTCATACCCAAAGTACTGAGAATCATAAGAAGGAGAGGAGTAAGAACTATACTCGTGGCTCCGGATTGGCCAAGAAGAACTTGGTACCCGGAACTGCAAGAGATGCTCACGGAGGACCCGTGGCCTCTACCTCTAAGAAAGGACCTGCTCCAGCAGGGACCTTGTCTGTTCCAAGACTTACCGCGGCTGCGTTTGACGGCATGGCGGTTGAACGCCGGATCCTGATGGAAAAAGGCATTCCAGATGAAGTCATCCCTACCCTGATCAAAGCCAGGAAGGATGTAACCGCGAAACATTATCACCGCATTTGGCGGAAATATGTTGCGTGGTGTGAGGCCAAGAAGGCCCCCACAGAGGAATTTCAACTGGGTCGTTTCCTACATTTCCTGCAAGCAGGACTGTCTATGGGCCTAAAATTAGGATCCATTAAGGTTCAAATTTCGGCCCTGTCGATCTTCTTCCAGAAAGAACTGGCTTCAGTGCCTGAAGTTCAGACGTTTGTCAAGGGGGTACTGCATATACAGCCTCCTTTTGTGCCACCAGTGGCACCTTGGGATCTCAATGTAGTTTTAGGGTTCCTAAAATCACATTGGTTTGAACCACTCACCACTGTGGAATTAAGATATCTCACATGGAAGGTGGTCATGCTGTTAGCCCTGGCGTCAGCCAGGCGTGTCTCAGAATTGGCGGCTTTATCATATAAACGCCCTTACCTAATTTTTCATTCAGACAGGGCAGAATTGAGGACTCGTCCTCAATTTCTCCGTTTCAACTGTATGCACCCAACAAGCTGGGTGCTCCTGCTTCTAAGCAGACGATTGCTCGTTGGATTTGTAGTACAATTCAGCTTGCACATTCTGTGGCAGGACGGCCACAGCCAAAATCTGTTAAAGCCCATTCCACAAGGAAAGTGGGCTCATCTTGGGCGGCTGCCCGAGGGGTCTCGGCTTTACAACTTTGCCGAGCAGCTACTTGGTCAGGGGCAAACACGTTTGCAAAATTTTACAAATTCGATACCCTGGCTGAGGAGGACCTGGAGTTCTCTCATTCGGTGCTGCAGAGTCATCCGCACTCTCCCGCCCGTTTGGGAGCTTTGGTATAATCCCCATGGTCCTTACGGAAGTCCCAGCATCCACTAGGACGTCAGAGAAAATAAGAATTTACTTACCGATAATTCTATTTCTCGTAGTCCGTAGTGGATGCTGGGCGCCCATCCCAAGTGCGGATTGTCTGCAATACTTGTATATAGTTATTGTTACAAAAAAATCGGGTTGTTTATTGTTGTGAGCCATCTTTTCAGAGGCTCCTACGTTTATCATACTGTTAACTGGGTTCAGATCACAGGTTGTACGGTGTGATTGGTGTGGCTGGTATGAGTCTTACCCGGGATTCAAAATCCTTCCTTATTATGTACGCTCGTCCGGGCACAGTATCCTAACTGAGACTTGGAGGAGGGTCATAGGGGGAGGAGCCAGTGCACACCAGCTAGTCTAAAGCTTTTACTTTTGTGCCCAGTCTCCTGCGGAGCCGCTATTCCCCATGGTCCTTACGGAAGTCCCAGCATCCACTACGGACTACGAGAAATAGAATTATCGGTAAGTAAATTCTTATTATTTTTAATAACTTTGAGTATTAAACAAAGTTTGTGTACATTGAGCCATCAGAAAACAAAGGTTTCACTATCTCACTCTCACTCAAAAAAGTCCGTATTTCGGAATATTCCGTATTTCGGAATATTTGGATATGGGATACTCAACCTGTATAATAATAATAATAATAATACCATATATCAGTGTGTGCCAGGATCTGTTATTCCTCCTCATATATAACTGTGTGGTCCCCTCTCCCCTATATAATAATAATACCATATATCAGTGTGTGCCAGGATCTGTTATTCCCCCTCATATATAACTGTGTGGTCCCCTCTCCCCTATATAATAATAATACTATATATCAGTGTGTGCCAGGAGCTGTTATTCCCCCTCATATATAACTGTGTGGTCCCCTCTCCCCTATATAATAATAATACTATATATCAGTGTGTGCCAGGAGCTGTTATTCCCCCTCATATATAACTGTGTGGTCCCCTCTCCCCTATATAATAATACCAGGTATCAGTGTGTGCCAAGAGCTGTTATTCCCACTCATATATAACTGTGCGGCCCCCTCTCCCCTATATAATAATAATAATACTATATATCAGTGTGTGCCAGGAGCTGTTGTTCCCCCCTCATATATAACTGTGCGGTCCCCTCTCCCCTATATAATAATAATAATAATAATAATAATAATAATAATAATAATAATAATACTACAGGTTGAACTTGAGTATCCCTTATCCAAAATTCAAAATCCCACATTTTTGGTTCCCCTACTATATATATCAGTGTGTGCCAGGATCTGTTATTCCCCCTCATATGTAACTGTGCATTCCCCTCTCCCCTATTTAATAATAATAATAATAATACTACCATATATCAGTGTGTCCAGGAGCTGTTATTCCCCTCATATATATATAACTGTGCGGTCCCCTCTCCCCTATATAATATTAATACCAGATATCAGTGTGTGCCAGGATCTGTTATTCCCCCTCATATATAACTGTGCGGTCCCCACTCCCCTATATAATAATAATACCATATTTCAGTGTGTGCCAGGAGCTGTTGTTCCCCCTCATATATTACCACCGGCAGTGCCAGATACACATAATTGCCCCCACAGTGCCAGATAACACATATCCCCCCACGGCGCCAGATAACACATATGCCTCCTCGGTGCCAGATAACAAATATGCCCCCACAGTGAAAGATAAACATGTGCCCCCAGCAGTGCGCTCACTGCTGTTTTCGCGGCTCTGCTCGTGCTGACGGCACCACCTCCACTGTGGCTGCTGTCCGAGGGTCTCAGGCGGTGGGTGAGTGAAATCAGGCACCGGTTCGTGATCAAATCTCGCGATGCAGCAGCCAATCAAGCGCCGCTGCTGCCGGTCCACGAGCTCTGATTGGCTGACGAACTGGTGCCTGATTTGAAATAGCAGAAGGCTGCCCTAGGTGTTCGGCGCGCAGCCCGCGGACCGCAAAAGTAGGCGGTAGGGGCCACGGGTTTGACACGTCTGCCCTAGAGTATCGCAATTTTTTTCATGGCAGCCCCTAGGCCAAGAGTTAGTTAATGAGAAATTCCAGAAATAATAAAGATAACCGGGGGGGGGGGGGGGGGGGGGGCGGGAATGTGGTCAATCATACAATATGTTAGATAACATAAATTGTGGCCAGCCTCTGCGAAGTGGTGAGCCCCTGGCACAATTTAAAGCTGCCCGTATGGGACGATTTAGGTTGTTTTTTCGGGCAAATTATATGATATATACAGTATAACTAATGAGCTATTACAGTCTAAATGATGGCATATGAGATATTTTTTCTCAGAATGTAGATGGTAAAATGTATCACCTGCAATCAAATATCTTCATGTCACACATGAGCACCTAAACCAACCCCATTTCTTAACAGCCAAAAAATGTTTAGGTTCAGATTCACCCAGAGATATCTGACATAACCAGAATTTCCCTTAGATTTCTACCCCTGGAATAACAGGGCACTGAAGCATTGAACAGATTACTATGATCTAATACCAGTGGATTGCTCTGGCTCCTCAACTCTGACCCCCAAGTCCCCAGTAGCCCCTGCAAGGTGGGACTCTCTAGCTTTTTATCCCATTGAAGGCTAATAAATCTATTTCCAGGAACTGGAGATCTCTGCAGTCAAGCAAGCTGCCCTCCCACCGGAAAATGATGAATATTAAGCCCACTCCACTATCCACCCCTCCCCTACATATTAAACACCCCCTACCATCCTGGAAGTTGTGTACCGTGGACCCCGCATTCAGCCCAATGCCCTCTTCTACAGGTTAGTGTTCTCCCTCCCGCCCCATCTCCCGCCATCTGTGCAGTAAAGGAGTAATTTGCAGAAATTACTGTTCCAGGTCCTACATGCTGAGCGGAAGATAGAACACCGCCTACGGGACATCAAAGCTGTGACTAATAGCACCCCCCACCCCTACCGCTGGAGGATGGGCAGGGGCCCCAGTCCATTGCTTTGCCCAAGGGCCTACACTGCTGTTACGACAGCCCTGGTAACACATACAACCCTGCTGGCATATTAGAGATGGTACTTAAATGGAATGCCTCGCAAATACTTATATCTGGCGCCTCACACCTGAGTGGCGGAGGTGGAAGCTCTGTAATGACAGCAGACTCTGGAATCTAAAAAACACAAATCACAGCGCTTATTAAAAAGATATGTACCTTTATTAAAACAATATATAAAATTAAACGATTATTAATAACAACAATCTCATCCTGCGTTCCGGCCGATCCTGCTAAGCATCAAACACAAATATATTTGTAGCTCCTTATTAGTATAGTTAGTAAATCAGTTTTCCAAACTCAGCTGATTAGTCAGTCTCTTGACTTTAATTGGTTAGGAGTACTTAGCGGTGCAGTAGTTAGTATCACTGATATTGACTGTTTTGTTGCAACAATTATTTAGAGTTAATATTTAGTAGTTAGTAGTACAGCATGCTGTTCTCTATATCTTTAAAACAATGGCAGTGATCAACACAAATAAATGAATAAAGAACCTGTTTTAGCTTCTGGTTCCATGTATTGGTATCTCCCGGCTCCTGGTGCTTTATCATCCCATTAGCGGTGCCATATCTGGAGTGTCCAAGTGTTTGGAAAGTGCCTGCAGGTATTTGTAAAATCCGACCGGTACCGGACGAGTATTGGGGGTCTCTTACGCGTTTCTCCGCCTTTAGTGCATTCAGCGGCTTCTCTGAGGAAGCCGCTGAATGCACTAAAGGCGGAGAAACGCGTAAGAGACCCCCAATACTCGTCCGGTACCGGTCGGATTTTACAAATACCTGCAGGCACTTTCCAAACACTTGGACACTCCAGATATGGCACCGCTAATGGGATGATAAAGCACCAGGAGCCGGGAGATACCAATACATGGAACCAGAAGCTAAAACAGGTTCTTTATTCATTTATTTGTGTGGATCACTGCCATTGTTTTAAAGATATAGAGAACAGCATGCTGTACTAACTACTAAATATTAACTGTAAATAATTGTTGCAACAAAACAGTCAATATCAGTGATACTAACTACTGCACCGCTAAGTACTCCTAACCAATTAAAGTCAAGAGACTGACTAATCAGCTGAGTTTGGAAAACTGATTTACTAACTATACTAATAAGGAGCTACAAATATATTTGTGTTTGATGCTTAGCAGGATCGGCCGGAACGCAGGATGAGATTGTTGTTATTAATAATCGTTGAATTCTTTATATTGTATTAATAAAGGTACATATCTTTTTAATAAGCGCTGTGATTTGTGTTTTTTAGTTTTTGTTATTCAAGGGTGGAGTACTCTCCCTTTTAACAGCTGCTATTGATCAGTGTGTTCCTTTATGTAGATTTTAATTTATGTGTACTTATCTACCCAGCAAATAGCGCCGAGACATTTCTTTGTGTAAGACTCTGGAATCTCATTGACATCCCAGAATGCTGTTCTCCTGGTCCAACATTCGGCAGCATAATTACATTTTACATTTGCTGAGAGGGGAACATATTGTTCCTCTGTGACCGTACAGCAGGCGCGAGACCTGGCACAGAAGTATTCAGAGGGGAACTGATATGTTTGCAGTTCCACTATGGAGCTTCGGTCAGCCTGACTGAGTGACGTGTAGGGTTATGGTTAGGGAAGCCAATTCCGAGCCATTTTTTCAATCCCTGGTATTGGGATTGAAAAATGGCCAATCCCGGGATTCCCGTAAAATACCCAGGATTGGCTTTTAGCTAGGTGGCCGCCCCCTCGCCCCACCCTGCCCCGCACACATAACTCACCATATACCGGGGGCGGGCAGGTGGGGAACATCCTCTCATCGCTGCTGGCGGCTCCCTGCAGCAGCTGACAGCGCAGCGTGACCTCTCATGCTGCGCTGGGGAGCCGGAATAAGGAAGCTGGGCAGGAAGCTGGGCAGCGTCTGAGCGTCTGTTGGACGCTCAACGCTGATCCCTCAATCCCCGGGTTTGGAGCTTCCAATCCCGGGATTGAATCCCGGCCATTTTTGGCCCTAAATCCCGGGATCCCGCCGATCCCGGGATTGGCCACCATAGTTATGGTAGTTGGGTTGTTGATAATAGGAGAATGGGGGGTTAATGGAGAATGATGATTGGTAATGAATCATGAAAGGGGTTAAAGGAGAATGATTATGTTTAAAGGGGGTTCATGATGTATGATTAGGTGCTAATGGAGAGATTGTGAAAATGATGGTGATGACAGACGGTTGCTGATGAAGCACGGCCTTGTGTATTTATAAAGGAATAACAGGGTTTAGATGTGTGTGGTTATTTCTATGTTTATTCTCCATTATAGGATATAAATAATTTTCCTAGCAGGGGAAAAGAAAAGCATTTAACGTTATGCTGTTAAATTACCATTTTTAATTTTATTCAGGAAAAGTACCTTTGTTTTTCTGGGACTGAAGTCAAGATTCTGTTTTCTATTGATGTGATTCATTGGGTTGTGAAGCCAGTGCTTTGATGTTATCAGATAGGGAACGGCAAGCCAAGTGCAGTTTGTGTGCAGGAACCTGGCCACGCGATTAGTGTGTTTGGGTACTCTGCGTGCCCTCAGTTCACTTGGGAGCTGAAATGTCAAGTTGTGAGCTCCTGCTGGCACATACAACAGGCAACACAACGATAGGGCTTGTTTGGAAACACATCACATTATATAATGTTATATTTCTGGTAACTTGATGCTTGTATGTACGGCTCCTGATGCACCAAACAACGTCAGTTTTAAAATCACGAGAGAGTTTATAGCACGCCCTTTATCAGCACCAAATTGACCATTTTTCCCTATTTGTAGGCAGAGTCCCTGTCCCAGGCTCTAAATATGTTTCCCCTGAATTTTTGTTTCTCTATTTTCTATGGTACCAACTGTACATTACGGTTTCTCTTATATTCTGTTTATATTTTGCCCAGGTTGCATCCACTAAGCAAAATCCATTCCCCCTCCTCTCCCGCAAGCACACCATCCTCTGTGGCTGCATCTACAGATGTCGGATCTCTGAACTTTATAATCTGCTGTGCACTCCAGTTCTCAGAGATGATCAATGCTCACGTGCTTAAAAGGGTGTGATAAAGGATCCCGGTGGTGGTGGCGGTTAGGGCTAAGATAGTGGGGGTGGTGGCTAGGGCTAAGACACCAGGGGTGGCGGCTAGGGCTAAGACACGGGGGGGGGGCGATTTACGGCTAAACCCCCCCTCCATCTAGTGCCTAACCCTAACCCCCCCTCCCCCCAGGTCCTAACCCTACCAGTGACCCGGATACTTACCCTTGGGATGTTGGCATTTGATGTTTCCGGCACCAGGATTCCGAGTTGTGTTGGGATTCTGGCATCGGTCACCTGACCTCCGGCATCCCGATTGGTGGGAAGCTAACCACGTTCCGTTTATAAGACTGACACATTTTTATTGAGGTACTGTTTTGCGGTTTAGTATGAGACTGGAAAAAAGAATGCAATATCTTAAAATTGCATATTAAAATACATATAGCCAAGTAAAGCACAAGGCAGCGTATCAAATTAGCATACTTCATTGTAATGACTGTGTACTTTTATTAGAAAGGGAAACTGTAAGAGGTACAGCTGAAATTATATGTCTAATCATAACATATCCCTTAGCGGCCATAAACTTATTGAGGAAGAGAAGCGACAATGCGCTGGAACGGAAAGCAAGCAATAGTTTAGATCTCCATATGTACACAACATAAAACAACAGTTTTACAGCATAGGCTATTAAAAAGTGCATATATGTAAAATATAAATATAAAGTTTATACTGTATATAAAAAATATATTTCTCTAACGTCCTAGTGGATGCTGGGGACTCCGTAAGGACCATGGGGAATAGACGGGCAACGCAGGAGACAGGGCACCCCAAGAAAGAATTTGGATACTGGTGTGCTCTGGCTCCTCCCTCTATGTCCCTCCTCCAGACCTCAGTTTGAATCTGTGCCCGGACGAGCTGGGTGCTACTTAGTGAGCTCTCCTGAGCTTGCTATAAGAAAGTATTTTGTTAGGTTTTTTATTTTCAGAGAGATCTGCTGGCAACAGACTCTCTGCAGCGTGGGACTGAGGGGAGAGAAGCAGCCCTACTCACTGAAGATAGGTCCTGCTTCTTAGGCTACTGGACACCATTAGCTCCAGAGGGATCGTACACAGGATCTCACCCTTTGTCGTCCGATCCCGGAGCCGCGCCGCCGTCCCCCTCGCAGAGCCGGAAGACAGAAGCCGGTGACAGAAGCAAGAAGACTTCAAAATCGGCGGCAGAAGACTCCAGTCTTCAAACTGAGGTAGCGCACAGCACTGCAGCTGTGCGCCATTGCTCCCACATTAAACCAACATACTCCGGTCACTGTAGGGTGCAGGGCGCAGGGGGGGGGGGGGGGGGCGCCCTGGTCAGCAATTAGGAACCTCTTGGCAAAAAGTGAGCATATATACAGTTGGGCACTGTATATATGCATGAGCCCCCGCCATTATTTTACACAGAAACGCGGGACAGAAGCCCGCCACTGAGGGGGCGGGGCTTCTTCCTCAGCACTCACCAGCGCCATTTTCTCTCCACAGCTCCGCTGAGAGGAAGCTCCCCAGGCTCTCCCCTGCAGAAACACGGTAGAAGAGGGTAAAAAGAGAGGGGGGGGGCACATAAATTAGGCGCAAAAGCTTTATATACAGCAGCTACTGGGTTAACACTAAGTTACTGTGTGATTCCTGGGACATATAGCGCTGGGGTGTGTGCTGGCATACTCTCTCTCTGTCTCTCCAAATGGCCTTGTGGGGGAACTGTCTTCAAAAAGAGCATCCCCTGTATGTGTGTGGTGTGTCGGTACGCTTGTGTCGACATGTTTGACGAGGAAGGCTATGTGGAAGCAGAGCGGGAGTAAATGAATGTGGGGTCGCCGCCGACGGCGCCGACACCTGATTGGATGGATATGTGGAAGGTTTTAAATGATAATGTTAATTCCTTGCACAAAAGGTTGGATAAAGCTGAAACCTTAGGACAGTCGGGGTCTCAGCCCATTCCTGATCCTATGTCGCAGAGGCCGTCAGGGTTTCAGAAGCGCCCACTATCCCAAATTGTTGACACAGATATCGACACGGATTCTGACTCCAGTGTCGATGGCGATGATGCAAAGTTACAGCCTAAATTGGCTAAAGCCATCCGTTATATGATTATAGCAATAAAGGATGTGTTGCACATCACAGAGGAAACCCCAGTCCCTGACAAGAGGGTTCATATGTATGGGGAGAAAAGGCAGGAGGTGACCTTTCCCCCTTCACATGAGCTAAATGAGTTATGTGAAAAGGCTTGGGAATCTCCAGATAAAAAACTGCAGATTTCCAAGAGGATGCTTATGGCGTATCCCTTCCCGCCATCGGACAGGTTACGCTGGGAACCCTCCCCTAGGGTGGACAAAGCTCTAACACGCTTATCCAAGAGGGTAGCCCTGCCGTCACAGGATACGGCCACCCTTAAAGATGCTGCGGATAGAAAGCAGGAGAGTACCCTGAAGTCCATTTATACACATTCAGGTACCTTACTAAGGCCGGCAATTGCGTCGGCCTGGGTGTGTAGTGCTGTAGCAGCATGGACGGATACCTTATCAGAGGAACTTGATACCTTAGACAAGGATACTATATTAATGACCCTGGGGCATATAAAAGACGCTGTCCTATATATGAGAGATGCTCAAAGAGACATTAGCCTTCTGGGCTCTAGAATAAATGCAATGTCGATTTCTGCCAGAAGGGTCCTGTGGACTCGGCAATGGACAGGCGATGCCGACTCAAAAAGGCACATGGAGGTTTTACCTTACAAGGGTGAGGAGTTGTTTGGGGAAGGTCTCTCGGACCTGGTCTCCACAGCTACTGCTGGAAAGTCAAATTTTTTGCCGTATGTTCCCTCACAACCTAAGAAAGCACCGTATTAACAAATGCAGTCCTTTCGATCACAAAAAAGCAAGAAAGTCCGAGGTGCGTCCTATCTTGCCAGAGGCAGGGGCAAAGGAAAGAAGCTGCATAACACAGCTAGTTCCCAGGAACAGAAGTCCTCCCCGGCTTCCACTAAATCCACCGCATGACGCTGGGGCTCCTCAGGCGGAGCTAGGCCCGGTGGGGGCGCGTCTCCGAAATTTCAGCCACAAGTGGGTTCACTCCCAGGTAGATCCCTGGGCGATAGAGATTGTGTCTCAGGGATACAAGCTGGAATTCGAAGAGATGCCCCCTCACCGATACCTCAAATCGGCCCTGCCAGCTTCCCCCTTAGAGAGGGAAATAGTGTTAGCTGCAATTCACAAATTGTATCTTCAGCAGGTGGTGGTCAAGGTTCCCCTCCTTCAACAAGGAAAGGGTTATTATTCGACCATGTTTGTGGTACCGAAACCGGACGGTTCGGTCAGACCCATATTGAATTTAAAATCCCTGAACATATACCTGAAAAGGTATAAGTTCAAGATGGAATCGCTCAGAGCGGTCATCGCAAGCCTGGAAGGGGGGGATTTTATGGTGTCTCTGGACATAAAGGATGCATACCTTCATGTCCCCATTTATCCACCTCATCAGGCGTACCTCAGATTTGTGGTACAGGATTGTCATTACCAATTCCAGACGTTGGCGTTTGGTCTGTCCACGGCACCGAGAATATTTACCAAGGTAATGGCGGAAATGATGGTGCTCCTGCGAAAGCAAGGGGTCACAATTATCCCATACTTGGACGATCTCCTCATAAAGGCGAGGTCCAGAGAGCAGTTGCTGATCAGCGTAGCATGCTCTCGGGAAGTGTTACAACAGCACGGCTGGATTCTAAATATTCCAAAGTCGCAGTTGATTCCTACGACTCATCTGCCCTTCCTGGGCATGATTCTGGACACAGACCAGAAGAGAGTTTATCTCCCGATGGAGAAGGCTCAGGAGCTCATGACACTGGTCAGAGACCTATTAAAACCAAAACAGGTGTCGGTGCATCACTGCACGCGAGTCCTGGGAAAGATGGTGGCATCATACGAGGCCATTCCCTTCGGCAGGTTCCATGCGAGGACCTTTCAATGGGATCTGTTGGACAAGTGGTCCGGATCACATCTACAGATGCATCGGCTGATCACCCTATCCCCCAGGGCCAGGGTGTCTCTTCTGTGGTGGCTGCAGAGTGCTCACCTTCTCGAAGGCCGCAGATTCGGCATTCAGGACTGGGTCCTGGTGATCACGGATGCAAGCCTCCGAGGGTGGGGGGCAGTCACACAGGGAAGAAATTTCCAAGGTCTGTGGTCAAGTCAGGAGACTTGCCTTCACATCAACATCCTGGAACTAAGGGCCATATACAACGCCCTAAGTCAAGCGGAGACCCTGCTTCGCGACCAATCGGTGCTGATTCAGTCAGACAACATCACTGCAGTGGCTCATGTAAACCGCCAAGGCGGCACAAGGAGCAGGGTGGCGATGGCGGAAGCCACCAGAATTCTTCGCTGGGCGGAGAATCACGTAAGAGCACTGTCAGCAGTGTTCATTCCAGGAGTGGACAACTGGGAAGCAGACTTCCTCAGCAGGCACGACCTCCACCCGGGAGAGTGGGGACTTCATCAAGAAGTCTTCGCGCAGATTGCAAGTCGGTGGGAACTACCACAGGTGGACATGATGGCATCCCGCCTCAACAAAAAGCTACAGAGGTATTGCGCCAGGACAAGAGACCCTCAGGCGATAGCTGTAGATGCACTAGTGACACCGTGGGTGTTCCAGTCGGTTTATGTATTTCCTCCTCTTCCTCTCATACCCAAGGTGCTGAGAATCATAAGAAAAAGAGGAGTGAGAACAATACTCATTGTTCTGGATTGGCCAAGAAGGACTTGGTATCCAGAGCTGCAAGAAATGCTCACAGAGGACCCATGGCCTCTGCCTCTAAGACAGGACCTGTTGCAACAGGGGCCCTGTCTGTTCCAAGACTTACCGCGGCTGCGTTTGACGGCATGGCGGTTGAACGCCGGATCCTAGCTGAAAAAGGCATTCCGGATGAGGTTATTCCTACGCTGATAAAGGCTAGGAAGGACGTGACGGCTAAACATTATCACCGTATATGGCGAAAATATGTTGCTTGGTGTGAGGCCCGGAATGCTCCTACGGAGGAATCCAGCTGGGCCGTTTCCTTCACTTCCTACAGTCGGGAGTGACGTTGGGCCTAAAATTGGGTTCCATTAAGGTCCAGATTTCGGCCCTATCCATTTTCTTTCAAAAAGAACTGGCTTCTCTTCCGGAAGTCCAGGCGTTTGTAAAGGGAGTGCTGCATATTCAGCCTCCTTTTGTGCCTCCAGTGGCACCTTGGGATCTTAACGTGGTGTTGAGTTTCCTGAAGTTACACTGGTTTGAGCCACTCAAAACCGTGGAGTTAAAATTTCTCACGTGGAAGGTGGTCATGCTATTAGCCTTGGCTTCAGCTAGGCGTGTGTCAGAATTAGCGGCTTTGTCACATAAAAGCCCCTATCTGGTTTTCCATATGGACAGGGCAGAATTGCGGACCCGTCCACAATTTCTGCCAAAAGTGGTGTCATCCTTTCATATGAACCAACCTATTGTGTTGCCTGTGGCTACTCGTGACTTGGAGGATTCCGAGTTACTAGATGTGGTCAGGGCTTTGAAGGTTTATGTAGCCAGAACGGCTAGAGTCAGGAAAACTGAGTCGTTGTTTATCCTGTATGCACCCAACAAGCTGGGTGCTCCTGCTTCAAAGCAAACTATTGCTCGCTGGATCTGTAACACGATTCAGCTGGCTCATTCTGCGGCTGGATTGCGCTTCCAAAATCAGTAAAAGCCCACTCCACAAGGAAGGTGGGCTCTTCTTGGGCGGCTGCCCGAGGGGTCTCGGCATTACAGCTTTGCCGAGCGGCTACTTGGTCAGGTTCAAACACTTTTGCAAAGTTTTACAAGTTTGATACCCTGGCTGAGGAGGACCTTGTGTTTGCTCATTCGGTGCTGCAGAGTCATCCGCACTCTCCCGCCCGTTTGGGAGCTTTGGTATAATCCCCATGGTCCTTACGGAGTCCCCAGCATCCACTACGGACTACGCGAAATAGATTTACCGGTAAGTAAAATCTTATTATTGCCAATATACAAAATAGTGGTTCCCCGCTGATTGACAGCCATTTATACACATTGCTCTTATGTAACTTGGATCCATGCCGCTATAGTATTGTAGAAGCAAATAATGATGTGACCATTTTTATCTATCATACAGTATGTATACACAGTGCAGCCTGACTTTGCGCCCCTACACAGTTAGCGATTTGCCGCCAAGGTGCCTGACGGCCGGTACTACCAACGGACGACTCGGTGGCGGGGAAGGTGGGGGGTGAAGTTTCTTCACCCCCTGACGTCACCTGGCCCCATAGCCCTGCATGCTATTGTGGGCGATATTGTCCATATTGGCTTGCAAGCATTAACGAGCCGGCACTAATGATGAACGACCGCGGGGACGCACATCGTTCATTGTTGGTGCCTACACACTGAAAGATATAAACAATTTCTCGTTCATTACTGAACGGGATTGTTCATATCGGCCGCACACATCGGCAAGTGTGTAGGGCCCATAAGTCTTATCTAAGATAAAAGACAGAGCTGGACTTCAGTGACCCTCAGTTTTCTCAAAGTTACCAGCTGTTGAGGGGTTTGATCCTTTTTCATACTAAGGAGGCTTTTTTCAAACTAAGTTGGAGATATATCAACGTGTGGAGAGAGATAAAGTGGAGAGAGATAAAGTACCGACCAATCAACTTCTACATAACTGCCATGTTACAGACTGTGTTTGATAAATTGCAGATAGGAGCTGTCTGGTTGGTACTTTGGGGATCATATATCATTGAGTGACAAAACTCGTTGTGAATGATAGAACTTGTTGTGTATGATAAATGGTGCTCCAGCCAATCAGCTCCTAACTGTCATGTGTTCAGCTCCTAACTGTTATGTGTTTGAAAAATGACAGTTGGGAGCTGAATGGCTGGAGCGCCATTTATTATGCGCAATGAGTTTTATCATTCACAACGAGTTTTATCACTCGCTGATAAATGGGCCCCTTAATCTCTCTTCCATGCTTTGCTAATTCTCTCCCTAATATTGATCTGTTCAATCCTTCATGAATTTCTAATTCACTTAGGAATTTTCTGGGATGGTGTAATGAACAACTGTTCTGCAGCATTGTCCCGAACTGCCTGGCAATTTGGGAACTATGGGCCAAATGTATTAAGCCTTAACAAGAGATAAAGTGGAGACAGATAAAGGGGTATATTCAATTAGGGTCGGATCCATTCCGACATGCATTTGTCGGAATGGATCCGAGAACCCCTATTCAATCCCATCTCAATTCGACTTTAAAAAAAGTCGAATTGAGATGAGACCTGTGAGCAGAGGAGAGGGGGGAGACCAGCGGGGACAGCCGCGGGCAGACGGAGGAGAGCAGCTCTGCAGAAGGATGTCTCACAGCCGCCAGACCTCACGGCAGTGTCCACCCGGCTCCAGCAAGCGTGACCTCACTTGCTGGAGCCGGGTGGATGCTGCCGTGAGCGGCACGGCTGTGACACATCCTCCTGCAGCGCTGTGCTGTAGCGCTGCTCTCCCCTGTCTTCCCGCGGCTCTCCCCCCTCTCCTCTACTAAGGTCCCTCATCTCAGTCCGACATTTTTTTTATGTCGGACTGAGATGGTCAGAAACGGGGCCAAATCCTGTCGCATTTGGCCCCGTTTCCCTCAAAAGTACGTGAATCGGCAGCTATACCGCCAATTCACGTACTATTCGACAAGTCGAATTCCCCGACTTGTTAAATATAAAGGCTCGGTACTGAATAGGTCGAATCATGTTTCGACCTTAAAAAGTCGAAAACTGCCGTCTTTTCGACAGACGGCAGCTTTGGACCCTAATTGAATATACCCCTAAGAGTGATAAATGACCAGCCAATCAGCTTCCTAATTGCCATGTCACAGGCTGTGTTTGAAAAATGACAGTTAGGAGCTGGTTGGCTGTTCATTTATCTCTCTTTATCTGTCACCACTTTATCTCTTGTTAAAACTTAATACATTTGGGCCAATGTCCTATTCAGAAATGCTCTACATAGCATGTTTTTGTGGGGTGGAGTGTGCAAAAAACAAATTAAAGAGAGCTGAGGATCTTTGAGGTATGGAAAGGAGAGAGGAAGGGTGGTAGTTACAGAGTGAGTCAGGTTCGAGTAAGTATTTTTTAATGATGAGTGAGACAAGGGCTTGTTTGAAGGAGGAGGGGACACAGACAGAGGAGCAGAACTGGTTGGATAGCTGAGCGAGTTGGGAGCCGGCATCAAGAGAAATATCCCAGAGGGGCTCGGAGGGAGTAGAGTCAAGGAGACAGGTGGATGGTTTGAGATTAAGGGGTCTATTCATGAAGCAGTGAAAAGAGTGGAGAAGCAAGCCTGTGGAGAAGTTGCCCATGCAACCAATCATCTGCTCCGTACAGTTGTATAGTATGCAAATTATAAATGTTACTTCAATGCTGATTGGTTGCCATGGGCAACTTCTCCACTGGCTCACTTCTCCACACTTTTCACTGCTTCATGAATAGACCCCTAAGAGAGAAGGATGCAGACTTCATCTCCGGTGGTGGGTGAGAAGGTGGATAGACTGGGAAGGTAGATGTGTGAGGGTAGTGGTGGACTAGGAGCTAATTATATATCATTGCAGATGGTTTGGATTCTGATACATGGTTCCACTATGTTACTGCTTCAAAATGGCTCCACCCACACATAAATAGGTATTTCCTGTTTTAAAAAATTCTATATTGTCTTATTAAAAACATTGTGATAGAAGCAGCTTTTTATGTGAGGTTACTTGTACTTTGGTATTTAGCGATACTTTAGGAAAAATATTACATAAAACGGTGACTATATTCATCTATCAATGTCAGTTATGTGGGACTAAGTGGTAACTTTTGTTAATCTGTGTTTACATTATTCATAAGAGGTGAAAAAAGGCAGCACCATAATACGTCCAAACTCTTTAATATTTATATGCAACTTAGAGTAGAAGAAACGGGCTTATAAAGCAGCTGACTTGAAGCCATCAATATTAAAATTGGCGTAGCCGGCAAGATCTTCTCTGTGAGCGGAATCCGTGCTGCAATTATCCTGATTTATGGTAGATGGCTCACATTGATATTCTGTGGACATGCACAGATAAGCAAGAAGCTAAAGATTACAAAATATTTTGCGTACTGTGAAGCACAGGTGTCTTCTAGCACAGAAAATGAAACTAATTAAAAAACAGATATAAAACTAATTGATGACAAGAAATTACACCAAATGAGAGCCAGAAAACATGTGGGCATGATCAACTTTTTGTTGTTAAATAAGTAAAGTGTATTTGATTTCTTATGTTCTCATTAATATAATTTTGCTCCAAAAATTTAGCAGGGTTATATAATATGAAAATTGTATTAAGGAAAATTAGGCTCTGCCTCAGTGGCGCTAACAATCTGAGTTCACTTACGGGGATGTAATGTAGATATTTATGATTAAAATGTCGACATTGCCAAAATGACATTTTTGGTAGAATCTAGAGCAAAAGCTTTGAAGGCCTCATGTACAGTTGAACATGTACTACGCAAAAAGTGTAGACGTGAAATTCTTCTGAAAACAAGATTATTGGCCTAATTCTGAGTTGCATGAAATAGTGCATGCAGCACGTGAAATGGTGGCCGCCCGTCTGTGAGTTTATGCAAATGCCATTCCCTTGTGTACATCCATGCTTATGAATGTGCTAGGACTGAGATGTCCACTGTCAGCGTTCGTACATGCAGTAATGCCTGTTGATGCCTCCTTAGGGGATCCGGTCTGAAGATCGACAGTGTCTAGGTCGACAATGTTTAGGTCGACCACTATAGGTCGACAGTCACTAGGTCGACATGGATGGAAGGTCGACAGGGTTTCTAGGTCGATATGTGCTAGGTCGACAGGTCTAAAGGTCGACATGAGTTTTTCACACTTTTTTTTTCTTTTTTTTCTTTTTTTCATACTTAACGATCCACGTGGACTACGATTGGAACGGTAAAGTGTGCCGAGCGAAGCGGTAGCGGAGCGAAGGCACCATGCCTGAAGCATGGCGAGCGAAGCGAGCCATGCGAGGGGACGCGGTGCACTAATTTGGGATCCCGGTCACTCTACAAAGAAAACGACACACACAAAAAAATCCTCATGTCGACCTTTAGACCTGTCGACCTAGCACATGTCGACCTAGAAACCCTGTCGACCTTCCATCCATGTCGACCTAGTGACTGTCGACCTATAGCGGTCGACCTAAACATTGTCGACCTAGACACTGTCGATTTGATGAACCACACCCCCTCCTTAGATGCCAGCCTTTGGCAGGTGCAGTTTCTCCTACCCAGTTTGGCTTCCTATGTGAGTGTTTGAGGATCTATCTACCCAACCACTTTAACCGACACTGCCATGACACTCTCATAACATACCCACTGAAGGGACCATTTTGCATAGTCAGTGCTCAGGAATACACATCACCTTTCTGCCAACTTTTCTTATTGTGCCCAGTGAAATCCTGCATAGTGCTCCTGAACTGGCTGCCTCACCTGGACCCGTAGGTTATTTATAATTGGTGCAGTATGTACAGTGTTCACAGGTCCGTGGGTCCAGGGTACCCACACCACACATTATGCAATCTCTACACATATTTAATTACTTATCTCTCTGGAGTCCTGCATGAGCCAGCTCTGCTGCAGAAGAAAGCGCCATGTTTCCAGAGACCTGCGTAAGGCATACTTGTACCTACTTTTATGGTCTCCTCTCTGGGGGAAGCCTGGAGAGGAAACACTTCAGGCAATTTTGGGGGTGGGGGGGCGAGACTGGGCTGTGTCGTTTGCTAAGCTCAGACTCCTTTAAAGCAAAAGACCCCGATTTGTGGAGTCATACTGGAGAAAGAGCACTATATAAATAAAATTATTATTATTATTTCT
Source organism: Pseudophryne corroboree (assembly GCF_028390025.1). Classification (NCBI taxonomy): domain Eukaryota; kingdom Metazoa; phylum Chordata; class Amphibia; order Anura; family Myobatrachidae; genus Pseudophryne; species Pseudophryne corroboree. The sequence goes on from NC_086446.1 coordinate 719,682,744, forward strand.
GATACCGCCTAAATTGGTCGCAGTTTTCAGAAATTCACGCACATGCAAATTTCCTATAGCCCACGAGCCCCGCTCTTTCCTATAGGGGAAAGCATGTGGGCACGTCACATGTCAACAGAGCGTCCATGCTGACACATTCTGGCGTCGACTTTCTGAATGTCACCATTGCATACTAAACCCAATTACCAAACCCAATGGATTGACTCAATCTTCACAACAGCTGTGTTTATAGATAGGCGCGTAGTAACAAATATCGAGCTAATCTGCAGAATGTCGACGCAAGCGTTGATCGTTTCCCAGAGAGCTTCGTATCTCTGGAAAATAACCTGTGCAATAACTTTCTCCGTGATTTTCTTCATCTCTGCTGTGCGTTTTCTACAGATTAACTATTTCTGATTATTTACAGAAATACTGAACATATCTTTTATTTTATATCGTTTTTCTTCACAGCATCCAAAAAAAAAAAAAAAAATCTGTTTCTCTGTAGTGCAAGATAAACGTTAATCAGAATTACCAGACTGCGGTGGCAAGTACTTCATACGTTGCAAACGGCTCCTGGGAGCTCTCCCCAAACTCCTCTGTGAAGTTGGGTGTGTTTCAGTAGAAATAGTGTTGCGGTCGCTATGGTAACGGAAGACAAAAATGAGGAATGCTAATAACCCAGTACTGTAAGAAGAGATGGGTGTTTAAATGTAATGTATTAAATGCCACAAGGAACAGATAAAGTAGGTTTATTTACACCGGCCAAGGATTTCCAGTTTGTAGTAGTAATAAAGGGCTCACCCTCATTGGCTGTTGTTTACTTGTTTATTAAAGGCATAACATCTAACATACAAACATCTTATTGCCCATACAGTGCAGAGGCATGGAGGTAGATTGCATTAGTTCCTACTGGACACCCACGAGTGGGAATAGCATACCTTCCAACAATTTACACATAAAAAGCGGAACCAATTCAAAAAGGGGGCATGGCCACGTGTAAAGTGGCATGGCCACGCCCCTTTTCCTATACTTTCAATGGAAGTTTGGAGAGCCAGAAATCGGTACAGACCATAAAAAAAAGGTACTGTACCTGCCAAAAAGGTACAGCTGGAGGGTATGGAATAGTCCCTGTTGGTCGGCTTGCCGACCTGCGGGATTGTGAGCTGGCGGGATCCAGGGGTTGGTATTGTGACTGGCGGTTTCCTAACCGCAGGTCACGTCACTGCCTCCCGATTTTGTAACACTATGCTGGATATTGTGAAGCTCATACAACGATGTGTCTGAACCTGCGCTTGGACTGCCGTAGTCTTCTTTGTTTGGTCAAAGCCAGTGGAAGATCTTGGGTGATGAAGAAGCGTCTGTGAGATTACGTCAGAAATGTGTGATTGAATTTTGTGTTAAACTTGGAAAAAGCGGAAATGAAACTCAAGCATATGGTGGAGAAACAATTAGCCATGTTGCAGTGTTTCAATGCATTTTCAGATCCTTTGTCGCAATATGCTGAACCCGTTTGAATGAGATGCCAAGTGAAGACGAAAGATCCCTTTTGTCATTTTGCAACATCTCCGCAGTTTTGGCGATGTTGACATCTGTTACCGCGGTAAATTATTTTTTTAATAAACTTTTTATTAAAGAGATCACAGTGCAATACAAAGAAATGTACATAATAGCGAAATACATTCAGGTAGCTAAAAGAATATGCAATGCAGCTAAGTCATGACAATCAAGTGAGTGATCCATTTTGTTTATGGAGAGAGGAGAGTGTCCTCGCAAAGGACGGTAAATCAAACCGTTGCGGGGGGGGGGGGGGGGATCGACCCCGAGAGGAGGGTCACGACCAAAAGGTTTAAAGTATACATAAAGAAAAGAAAAAAAAATATATATATACATATATATATATATATATATATATATATACACATATACATATATATACATACATACAGACATACATATATATATATACATACATACACATACATAATCTCCATCCCGTGTGGGAGATTAGCCGAAAAATGGGGAAGGGGCATGTTGAGATGTCAACCAAGGGCTCCAAACCTTATCAAAGGATTTAGCAGAGTGTTTAATTATGCTCGTCATATATTCCATTTTATAGTTAAACCAAATACGAGAGATAATAGAGTTTAAAGAGGGAGGAGAGGGCTTCTTCCAATCAGTTGCTATTTGACGTGTCGTAGCATTTATAATATGTCGCGCCAGTGTGTTTTGATGTCTAGTTAAATCAGTAAACCCCAGTGGTAGAAGGAAATATTTAGGGTCATAGGGGATGGGAACCTCAAAAACACTGGAAATAAGGAATATAATCTCTTTCCAGAGTTTAGTGATCATAGGGCATTGCCACCAAATATGCATAAAGGTACCCTCCGCAGAACAACCCCCCCAGCATCTGTCGGAGGCATCATGAAACATAGCTCGCAGCCTGGAGGGTACATAATACCACCTGTAGATCAATTTGTATACGTTTTCTTTAATTTTGACACACATTGAGCTAGAGGCAGCATTGTCCCATATCTCCGACCAATCTTTAGGGGTCAGGTCAGAACCCAAGTCCCTCCCCCACGCAATCTCATGAGAGTCATCTGTGGTAATTCACGCGGCCAATCCATGAGATAAATTGATTGGACCATGAGTGAAGATCAGACTTGATTTGGTCCAATAAACGAGGAAAATTAGCTTGGAAAAGCTGGTGGTGGTTGCGAGTCAGGAAAACTCCTAAATACTTAATTTTGTTTACGCCATGCGAACGGAAATGAAACTTCTAAAGTATGCTTAATAGTAGCAGGAACATAAAAATCAAGAACTTCCGTTTTATTATTATTATTCATTTCTCTGACGTCCTAGTGGATGCTGGGACTCCGTCAGGACCATGGGGAATAGCGGCTCCGCAGGAGACAGGGCACAAAAGTAAAAGCTTTAGGATCAGGTGGTGTGCACTGGCTCCTCCCCCTATGACCCTCCTCCAAGCCTCAGTTAGGTTTTTGTGCCCGTCCGAGCAGGGTGCAATCTAGGTGGCTCTCATAAAGAGCTGCTTAGAGTAAAAGTTTTGATAGGTTTCTTATTTTCAGTGAGTCCTGCTGGCAACAGGCTCACTGCAACGAGGGACCTAGGGGAGAAGAAGTGAACTCACCTGCGTGCAGGATGGATTTGCTTCTTAGGCTACTGGACACTAGCTCCAGAGGGACGATCACAGGTACAGCCTGGATGGGTCACCGGAGCCGCGCCGCCGACCCCCTTGCAGATGCCGAAGTAAGAAGAGGTCCAGAAACCGGCGGCTGAAGGCTTTTCAGTCTTCATGAGGTAGCGCACAGCACTGCAGCTGTGCGCCATTGCTCTCAGCACACTTCACACCAACGGTCACTGAGGGTGCAGGGCGCTGGGGGGGGCGCCCTGGGCAGCAATGTTAATACCTTTTCTGGCTAAGGAATACATCACATATAGTCCCTGAGGCTATATGGATGTATTTCACCCCTGCCAGGTCTCAGAAAAACCGGGAGAAGAGCCCGCCGGAATAGGGGGCGGGGCCTATCTCCTCAGCACACAGCGCCATTTTCCCTCACAGAACTGCTGGTGGGAAGGCTCCCAGGCTCTCCCCTGCACTGCACTACAGAAACAGGGTTAAAACAGAGAGGGGGGGCACTTATTTGGCGATATGATTATATATTAAGATGCTATAAGGGAAAACACTTATATAAAGGTTGTCCCTGTATAATTATAGCGTTTTGGTGTGTGCTGGCAAACTCTCCCTCTGTCTCCCCAAAGGGCTAGTGGGGTCCTGTCCTCTATCAGAGCATTCCCTGTGTGTGTGCTGTGTGTCGGTACGTGTGTGTCGACATGTATGAGGACGATGTTGGTGAGGAGGCGGAGCAATTGCCTGTAATGGTGATGTCACTCTCTAGGGAGTCGACACCGGAATGGATGGCTTATTTAAGGAATTACGTGATAATGTCAACACGCTTCAAGGTCGGTTGACGACATGAGACGGCCGGCAAACAAATTAGTACCTGTCCAGGCGTCTCAAACACCGTCAGGGGCTTTAAAACGCCCATTTACCTCAGTCGGTCGACATAGACACAGACACGGACACTGACTCCAGTGTCGACGGTGAAGAAACAAACGTATTTTCCTTTAGGGCCACACGTTACATGTTAAGGGCAATGAAGGAGGTGTTACATATTTCTGATACTACAAGTACCACAAAAAAGGGTATTATGTGGGTGTAAAAAAACTACATGTAGTTTTCCTGAATCAGATAAATTAAATGAAGTGTGTGATGATGCGTGGGTTTCCCCCGATAGAAAATTATTGGCGGTATACCCTTTCCCGCCAGAAGTTAGGGCGCGTTGGGAAACACCCCTTAGGGTGGATAAGGCGCTCACACGCTTATCAAAACAAGTGGCGTTACCGTCTCCAGATACGGCCGCCCTCAAGGAGCCAGCTGATAGGAGGCTGGAAAATATCCTAAAAAGTATATACACACATACTGGTGTTATACTGCGACCAGCTATCGCCTCAGCCTGGATGTGCAGCGCTGGGGTGGCTTGGTCGGATTCCCTGACTGAAAATATTGATACCCTTGACAGGGACAGTATTTTATTGACTATAGAGCACAGAGAGATATTTGCACTCTGGCATCAAGAGTAAGTGCGATGTCCATATCTGCCAGAAGATGTTTATGGACACGACAGTGGTCAGGTGATGCATATTCCAAACGGCACATGGAAGTATTGCCGTATAAAGGGGAGGAGTTATTTGGGGTCGGTCCATCGGACCTGGTGGCCACGGCAACAGCTGGAAAATCCACCTTTTTTACCCTAAGTCACATCTCAGCAGAAAAAGACACCGTCTTTTCAGACTCAGTCCTTTCGTCCCCATAAGGGCAGGCGGGCAAAAGGCCAGTCATATCTGCCCAGGGATAGAGGAAAGGGAAGAAGACTGCAGCAGGCAGCCCATTCCCAGGAACAGAAGCCTTCCACCGCTTCTGCCAAGTCCTCAGCATGACGCTGGGGCCGTACAGGACCCCTGGATCCTACAAGTAGTATCCCAGGGGTAAAGATTGGAAATTCGAGACGTCTCCCCCTCGCAGGTTCCTGAAGTCTGCTTTACCAACGTCTCCCTCCGACAGGGAGGCAGTATTGGAAACAATTCCCAAGCTGTATTCCCAGCAGGTGATAATCAAAGTACTCCTCCTACAACAAGGAAAGGGGTATTATTCCACACTATATTGTGGTACTGAAGCCAGACGGCTCGGTGAGACCTATTCTAAATCTGAAATATTTGAACACTTACATACAAAGGTTCAAATCAAGATGGAGTCACTCAGAGCAGTGATAGCGAACCAGGAAGAAGGGGACTATATGGTGTCCCGGGACATCAGGGATGCTTCCTCCATGTCCCAATTTGCCCTTCTCACTAAGGGTACCTCAGGTTCGTAGTACAGAACTGTCACTATCAGTTTCAGACGATGCCGGTTGGATTATCCACGGCACCCCGGGTCTTTACCAAGGTAATGGCCGAAATGATGATTCTTCTTCAAAGAAAATGGACGATATCCTGATAAGGGCAAGATCCAGAGAACAGTTGGAGGTCGGAGTAGCACTATCTCAAGTAGTTCTACGACAGCATGGGTGGATTCTAAATATTCCAAAACCGCAGCTGTTTCCGACGACAATTTGCTGTTCCTAGGGATGATTCTGGACACAGTCCAGAAAAGGGTGTTTCTCCCGGAGAAGAAAGCAAGGGAGTTATCCGAGCTAGTCAGGAACCTCCTAAAACCAGGAAAAGTGTCAGTGCATCATTGCACAAGGGTCCTGGGAAAAATGGTGGCTTCTTACGAAGCGATTCCATTCGGCAGATTTCACGCAAGACTTTTCAGTGGGATCTGCTGGAAAAATGGTCCGGATCGCATCTTCAGATGCATCAGCGGATAACCCTGTCTCCAAGGACAAGGGTGTTTCTTCTGCGGTGGCTGCAGAGTGCTCATCTACTAAAGGGCCGCAGATTCGGCATTCAGGACTGGGTCCTGGTGACCACGGATGCCAGCCAGAGAGACTGGGGAGCAGTCACACAGGGAAAAAATTTCCAGGGAGTGTGATCAAGTCTGGAGACTTCTCTCCACATAAAACAATGCTCTAAGCTTAGCAAGACCTCTGCTTCAAGGTCAGCCGGTATTGATCCAGTGGGACAACACCACGGCAGTCGCCCACGTAAACAGACAGGGCGGCACAAGAAGCAAGAGGGAAATGGCAGAAACTGCAAAGATTCTTCGCTGGGCGGAAAATCATGGGATAGCACTGTCAGCAGTGTTCATTCCGGGAGTGGACAACTGGGAAGCAGATTTCCTCAGCAGGCACGACCTCCACCCGGGAGAGTGGGGACTTCATCGGGAAGTCTTCCACATGATTGTAAACCGTTGGGAAAGACCAAAGGTGGACATGATGGCGTCCCGCCTGAACACAAGAGACCCTCAGGCAATAGCTGTGGACGTTCTGGTAACACAGTGGGTGTACCAGTCGGTGTATGTGTTCCCTCCTCTGCTTATCATACCCAAGGTACTGAGAATTATAAGACGTAGAGGAGTAAGAACTATACTCGTGGCTCCGGATTGGCCAAGAAGGACTTGGTACCCGGAACTTCAAGAAATGCTCACAGAGGACTCATGGCCTCTGCCGCTAAGAAGGGACTTGCTTCAGCAAGTACCATGTCTGTTCCAAGACTTACCGCGGCTGCGTTTGACGGCATGGCGGTGGAACGCCGGATCCTAAGGGAAAAAGGCATTCCGGAAGAGGTCATTCCTACCCTGGTTAAAGCCAGGAAGGAGGTGACCGCACAACATTATCACCACATGTGGCGAAAATATGTTGCGTGGTGTGAGGCCTGGAAGGCCCCACGAAGAAATTTCAACTCGGTCGATTCCTGCATTTCCTGCAAACAGGAGTGTCTATGGGCCTCAAATTGGGGTCCATTAAGGTTCAGATTTCGGCCCTGTCAATTTTCTTCCAAAAAGAATTGGCTTCACTTCCTGAAGTCCAGAAGTTTGTCAAGGGAGTACTGCATATACAACCCCCTTTTGTGCCTCCAGTGGCACTGTGGGATCTCAACGTAGTTCTGGGATTCCTCAAATCACATTTTAAACCACTCAAATCTGTGGATTTGAAATATCTCACATGAAAAGTGACCATGCGGTTGGCCCTGGCCTCGGCCAGGCGAGTGTCAGAATTGGTGGCTTTGTCTCACAAAAGCCCATATCTGATTGTCCATTCGGACAGGGCAGAGCTGCGGACTCGTCCCCAGTTTCTCCCTAAGGTGGTGTCAGCGTTTCACCTGAACCAGTTTATTGTGGTACCTGCGGCTATTAGGGACTTGGAGGACTCCAAGTTGCTAGATGTTGTCAGGGCCCTGAAAATATAGGTTTCCAGGACGACTGGAGTCAGGAAAACTGATTTGCTGTTATCCTGTATGCACCCAACAAACTGGGTGCTCTTGCTTCTAAGCAGACGATTGCTAGTTGGATGTGTAGTACAATTCAGCTTGCACATTCTGTGGCAGGCCTGCCACAGCCAAAATATGTAAATGCCCATTTCACAAGGAAGGTGGGCTCATCTTGGGCGGCTGCCCGAGGGGTCTCGGCTTTACAACTTTGCCGAGCTGCTACTTGGTCAGGAGCAAACACGTTTGCAAAATTCTACAAATTTGATACCCTGGCTGAGGAGGACCTGGAGTTCTCTCATTCGGTGCTGCAGAGTCATCCGCACTCTCCCGCCCGTTTGGGAGCTTTGGTATAATCCCCATGGTCCTGACGGAGTCCCAGCATCCACTAGGACGTCAGAGAAAATAAGAATTTACTTACCGATAATTCTATTTCTCGTAGTCCGTAGTGGATGCTGGGCGCCCATCCCAAGTGCGGATTGTCTGCAATACTTGTACATAGTTATTGTTACAAAAATCGGGTTATTATTGTTGTGAGCCATCTTTTCAGAGGCTCCGCTGTTATCATGCTGTTAACTGGGTTCAGATCACAGGTTGTACAGTGTGATTGGTGTGGCTGGTATGAGTCTTACCCGGGATTCAAAATCCTTCCTTATTGTGTACGCTCGTCCGGGCACAGTATCCTAACTGAGGCTTGGAGGAGGGTCATAGGGGGAGGAGCCAGTGCACACCACCTGATCCTAAAGCTTTTACTTTTGTGCCCTGTCTCCTGCGGAGCCGCTATTCCCCATGGTCCTGACGGAGTCCCAGCATCCACTACGGACTACGAGAAATAGAATTATCGGTAAGTAAATTCTTATTTTTATAACCGGAGTATGTAGAGTAGGTGTATATTTCGGAGAAAAGTGGTGCCATAGAATGGGCAGGGTCAGAAAGAGAGATTAGGACATAGTCCGCGTATAATGCTATTTTCTCTGACGTCCTAGTGGATGCTGGGGACTCCGTAAGAACCATGGGGAATAGACGGGCTCCGCAGGAGACTGGGCACTCTAAAAGAAAGATTAGGTACTATCTGGTGTGCACTGGCTCCTCCCTCTATGCCCCTCCTCCAGACCTCAGTTAGAATCTGTGCCCGGCCAGAGCTGGATGCACCTAGTGGGCTCTCCTGAGCCTGCTAGTAAAGAAAGTAATGTTAGGTTTTTTATTTTCAGTGAGATCTGCTGGCAACAGACTCACTGCTACGTGGGACCGAGGGGAGAGAAGCAAACGTACCTGTTCACAGCTAGGTTGCGCTTCTTAGGCTACAGGACACCATTAGCTCCAGAGGGTTCGAACACAGGCAAAGGTCCTCGGTCGTCCGTTCCCGGAGCCGCGCCGCCGCCCCCCCTCGCAGAGCCAGAAGATCAGAAGTTGGTGATGAAATCGGCGGCTGAAGACTCCTGTCTTCATTAAGGTAGCGCACAGCACCGCAGCTGTGCGCCATTGCTCCCACTGCACACCACACACTCCGGTCACTGTAGGGTGCAGGGCGCTGGGGGGGCGCGCCCTGGGCAGCAATAAGAATACCTTTGGCATAAAAAAGACACATAATACAGTCTGTGACTGTATATGTGTGTAAAACCCCCGCCATTTTTTAGTCAGAAACAGCGGGACAGAAGCCCGCCGCTGAGGGGGCGGGGCCTTCTTCCTCAGCACACCAGCGCCATTTCTCTTCACAGCTCCGCTGGAAGGACGCTCCCCAGGCTCTTCCCTGCAGTCTCCTGGCACTAAGAGGGTAAAAAGAGAGGGGGGGCACATAAATTTAGGCAAAAGGTGTATTGATACAGCAGCTATTGGGAAAAATTCACTTCTGGTAGTGTGTATCCCTGTGTATATAGCGCTGTGGTGTGTGCTGGCATACTCTTTCTCTGTCTCCCCATAGACCTTGTGGGGTCCTCTCCTCAGTCAGAGCATTCCCTGTGTGTGTGCTGTGTGTCGGTACGGCTGTGTCGACATGTTTGATGAGGAGGGTTACGTGGAGGCGGAGCAAGTGCAGATAAATGTGGTGTCGCCCCCGTCGGTGCCGACACCTGATTGGATGGATATGTGGAAGGTCTTAAATGACAATGTAAACTCATTACATAAGAGATTTGATTATGTTGCTGCCGGGGGACAGCCGGGCTCTCAACCCAGGCCTGCCCAGGCGCCTCAGATGCCGTCAGCGTCTCAAAAACGCCCACTATCTCAGTTGGTTGACACAGATGTCGACACGGAGTCCGACTCCAGCGTCGACGAGAATGAGGCACTATTACAGCCCAAAATGACTAAGGCCATCCGATACATGATTATTGCAATGAAAAATGTATTACACATTTCAGAGGCTGACCCTGTCCCTGACAAGAGGGTAAATATGTTTGGGGAGAAAAAGCAGCCAGTGACTTTTCCCCCGTCACATGAATTAAATGAGTTATGTGAAGAAGCGTGGTCTTCCCCTGATAAGAAAGTGGTGATTCCCAAGAGAATACTAATGGCGTACCCTTTCCCGCCAACGGATAGGTTACGCTGGGAATCCTCCCCTAGGGTTGACAAGGCCCTGACGCGCTTATCTAAAAGAGTGGCCCTGCCGTCTCAGGATACGGCCGCCCTAAAGGAACCTGCGGATAGGAAGCAGGAAGGTATCTTGAAGTCTGTGTATACACACTCTGGTACTCTACTGAGACCGGCTATTGCTTCAGCTTGGATGTGCAGTGCTGTTGCAGCATGGACAGATACTCTGTCAGAGGGGTTGGATACCCTGGACAGGGATACCGTATTGCTAACACTTAGCCATATTAAAGATGTCGTCTTATATATGCGGGATGCCCAGAGGGACATTTGCCTGCTGGGCTCTCGAATAAATGCAATGTCCATTTCTGCCAGGAGGGTCTTATGATACTCGGCAATGGACAGGGGATGCCGACTCTAAAAAACACATGGAGGTTTTGCCTTATAAGGGTGAGGGATTGTTTGGGGACGGTCTCTCGGACCTCGTATCCACAGCGACAGCTGGAAAGTCGACTTTTTTGCCACAGGTTTCCTCACAGCCTAAGAAAGCACCGTATTACCAAATGCAGTCCTTTTGTTCTCAAAAAAGCAAGAGAGTCAGAGGTGCATCCTTTCTTGCCAGAGGCAGGGGTAGAGGAAAGAAGCTGCACCATGCAGCCAGTTCTCAGGAACAAAAGTCCTCCCCTGCGTCCACTAAGTCCACCGCATGACGCTGGGGCTCCACAGGCGGAGCCAGGAGCGGCGGGGGCGCGTCTCTGAAATTTCTGCAACCAGTGGGTTCGCTCACAAGTGGATCCTTGGGCTATACAAATTGTATCTCAGGGATACAAGCTTGAATTCGAAGTGACGCCCCCTCACCGTTACCTAAAATCCGCCTTGCCAGCTTCTCCCACGGGAAGGGAGATAGTCCTGACGGCTATTCACAAGCTGTACCTCCAGCAAGTGATAATAATGGTACCCCCCCTTCAGCAGGGAAGGGGTTACTATTCCACACTGTTTGTGGTACCGAAACCGGACGGTTCGGTATGACCCATTCTAAATTTAAAATCCTTGAACATTTACATGAAAAAGTTCAAGTTCAAAATGGAATCGCTCAGAGAGGTCATTGCCAGCCTGGAAGAGGGGGATTTTATGGTATCTCTGGACATCAAGGATGCGTACTTGCATGTCCCCATTTATCCGCCTCACCAGGAGTACCTCAGGTTTGTGGTACAGGACTGTCATTACCAATTCCAGACATTGCCGTTTGGTCTATCCACGGCACCGAGAGTCTTTACCAAGGTAATGGCGGAGATGATGGTACTTCTCCGGAAGCAAGGAGTTACAGTTATCCCGTACTTGGACGATCTCCTCATAAAGGCGAGGTCCAGAGAGCAGTTGTTGGTCAGCGTAGCACTCTCTCAGGAAGTGTTGCTACGGCACGGCTGGATTCTGAATATTCCAAAGTCGCAGCTGATTCCTACGACGCGTCTGCCCTTCCTGGGCATGATTCTGGACACAGAACAGAAGAAGGTATTTCTCCCGGAGGAGAAGGCTCAGGAGTTAGTGACCATGGTCAGGGATCTCCTGAAACCAAAGCAGGTGTCGGTGCATCACTGCACGCGAGTCCTGGGAAAGATGGTAGCGTCATACGAAGCCATTCCTTTCGGCAGGTTCCATGCCAGGATCTTTCAGTGGGATCTTTTGGACAAGTGGTCCGGATCGCATCTTCAAATGCATCGGCTGATCGCCCTGTCCCCAAGGGCCAGGGTGTCTCTTCTGTGGTGGCTGCAGAGTGCTCATCTTCTCGAGGGCCACAGGTTCGGCATACAGGACTGGGTCCTGGTGACCACGGATGCAAGCCTCCGTGGATGGCGGGCAGTCACTCAGGGAAGAAACTTCCAGGGGCTGTGGTCAAGTCAGGAGACTCGTCTGCACATAAACATACTGGAATTAAGGGCCATATACAACGCCCTGAGTCAAGCGGAGCCCCTGCTTCGAGACCAACCAGTGCTGATTCAGTCAGACAACATCACGGCAGTCGCCCATGTAAACCGACAGGGCGGCACAAGAAGCAGGGTGGCGATGGCGGAAGCCACAAGGATTCTTCGTTGGGCGGAGAATCACGTACAAGCACTGTCAGCAGTGTTCATTCTGGGAGTGGACAACTGGGAAGCAGACTTCCTCAGCAGGCACGACCTCCACCCGGGAGAGTGGGGACTTCATCAAGAAGTTTTCGAGCAGATTGCAAATCGGTGGGAACGGCCACAGGTGGACATGATGGCGTCCCGCCTAAACAAAAAGCTAAAAAAATATTGTGCCAGGTCAAGGGACCCTCAGGCGATAGCTGTGGACGCACTGGTAACTCCGTGGGTGTTCCAGTCGGTATATGTGTTTCCTCCTCTTCCTCTCATACACAAGGTACTGAGAATAGTAAGAAAAAGAGGAGTGAGAACGATACTCATTGTTCCGGATTGGCCAAGAAGGACTTGGTACCCAGAACTTCAAGAGATGGTCACAGAGGACCCATGGCCTCTGCCTCTCAGACAGGACCTGTTGCAGCAGGGGCCCTGTCTGTTCCAAGACTTACCGCGGCTGCGTTTGACGGCATGACGGTTGAACGCCGGATCCTAGCGGAAATGGGTATACCGGATGAAGTAATTCCTACGCTGATAAGAGCTAGGAAGGATGTGACAGCAAAGCATTATCACCGCATATGGCGGAAATATGTTGCTTGGTGTGAGGCCAGGAAGGCCCCTACAGAGGACTTCCAGTTGGGTTGTTTTCTGCATTTCCTACAGTCAGGTGTGACTATGGGCCTCAAATTAGGGTCCATAAAGGTTCAGATCTCGGCCCTATCTGTTTTCTTTCAAAAAGAATTGGCTTCACTGCCTGAGGTTCAGACGTTTGTAAAGGGAGTGCTGCATATTCAGCCTCCTTTTGTGCCACCAGTGGCACCTTGGGATCTTAACGTTGTGTTGGATTTCCTGAAATCCCACTGGTTTGAGCCACTTAAGACCGTGGAGCTAAAATATCTCACGTGGAAAGTGGTCATGCTATTGGCCTTAGCTTCGGCTAGGTGTGTGTCAGAATTGGTGGCTTTGTCATGTAAAAGCCCCTATCTGATCTTCCATATGGACAGGACTCGTCCCCAATTTCTCCCTAAGGTGGTATCATCGTTTCATTTGAACCAACCTATTGTGGTGCCTGCGGCTACTAGGGACTTGGAGGATTCCAAGTTGCTGGACGTAGTCCGGGCTTTGAAAATGTATGTTTCCAGAACGGCGGGAGTCAGAAAGTCTGACTCGCTGTTTATTCTGTATGCAGCCAACAAGGTTGGCGCTCCTGCTTCGAAGCAGACTATTGCTCGCTGGATCTGTAGCACGATTCAGCTGGCTCACTCTGCGGCTGGATTGCCGCGTCCAAAATCAGTAAAAGCCCATTCCACAAGGAAGGTGGGCTCTTCTTGGGCGGCTGCCCGAGGGGTCTCGGCTTTACAGCTTTGCCGAGCTGCTACTTGGTCGGGTTCAAACACATTTGCTAAGTTCTACAAGTTTGATACCCTGGCTGAGGAGGACCTTGAGTTTGCTCATTTGGTGCTGAAGAGTCATCCGCACTCTCCCGCCCGTTTGGGAGCTTTGGTATAATCTCCATGGTCCTTACGGAGTCCCCAGCATCCACTAGGACGTCAGAGAAAATAAGAATTTACTCACCGGTAATTCTATTTCTCGTAGTCCGTAGTGGATGCTGGGCGCCCGTCCCAAGTGCGGACTTCTTCTGCAATACGTGTATATAGTTATTGCTTACTAAAGGGTTATTGTTATGAGCCATCCGTTGATTGAGGCTCAGTTGTTGTTCATACTGTTAACTGGGTATGGTTATCACAAGTTATACGGTGTGATTGGTGTGGCTGGTATGAGTCTTACCCTGGATTCCAAATCCTTTCCTTGTAGTGTCAGCTCTTCCGGGCACAGTTTCCCTAACTGAGGTCTGGAGGAGGGGCATAGAGGGAGGAGCCAGTGCACACCAGATAGTACATAATCTTTCTTTTAGAGTGCCCAGTCTCCTGCGGAGCCCGTCTATTCCCCATGGTCCTTACGGAGTCCCCAGCATCCACTACGGACTACGAGAAATAGAATTACCGGTGAGTAAATTCTTATTTTATGTTCTTTGAGACCCACTGTAACCCCTGTGATCGCCGCATTACAACGGATCCTCGCAGCTAGAGGCTCCATTGTTAAAGCAAAGATCAGGGGCGAGAGCGGGCAACCCTGTCTAGTACCGTTAGCAAACCCGAAAGTAGAGGAGGAGGATTGGTTGACAGAGACCCTTGCTGAAGGGGAACGGTACAATGCTGAAATCCCTTCATAGATTCTTCCAGAGAAACCAAATTTTTATAGGACTTCAAACGCAAAAGACCACGAGATTCGGTCAAACGCCTTTTCGGCGTCCAATGCCAGTATAACTGCAGGCAGTTTCAGTTTATTGATAGAGTGAATTAAATCAATGGTTCTTCTTGTGTTGTCAGGCGCTTGGCGCCCTGGTATGAAATCCACCTGATCTGGGTGAATCAGGAGTGGAAGAAGAGGAGCCAATCGAGAAGCCAGAACCTTGGCGTATATCTTCAGGTCGACATTTAGCAAGGAAATAGGCCTGTAGTTTTGACATAATGTAGGGTCTCTGTCAGGTTTCGGGATTACCACAATATCAGTTTGGGTTGTATCCAGGGCAAATGATGCACCTTCTAGAACATTATTAAAGAGGGAAGTAATATGTGGGGCTAGGTCTGCGGCGAATAGTTTGTAATATTGGGCTGTGAACCCATCAGGGCCCGGGGCTGCTGAGGACCTCATGGACTTTATAGCTGCAATAGTTTCATCCACCGAGATAGCTTTGTTCAAATCTAAGAGCTGGTCATCCGTAATACAGGGTAGAGGAACCGTCGATAGGTATGAATGCACTCCCTCAGACCCAATGGGGGGGAAGAGGTAGACTCTGAAAGATTGTAAAGTGATTCATAATAGTCTTTAAATTCGTCCACCATTACCTTAGGGTCATAAGTAAGGGACCCCAATTAGATTAGAGTATAACTTATCAATAACTTGTTTACGTCTCAGTTTATTCGCTAGAACAGCATCAATCTTGTCTGCTTTGTCATAAAAACGCTGTCGTAATTTTTGTAAAATAATTGCTGCGCGGTGGGAAAGGAGAGCATTTAATTGACCCTTAAGATTATCTATGCGCTGGAGCAAAGCGGTACATGGAGATTGTTTATGCTGGGAGGTCAGAGAGGCAATTTGAGATTCAAGCAACGCTATTTCCTGCGCGGTTTTCTTCCGAACAGCAGAGGACTTGGCCATCAATTGGCCCCTGAGAGTGGCCTTATGCGCCTCCCAGATATTACAGGAGGGATATCGTGAGAGGCGTTGTCTACAAAGTAGTGCTGAATGGCTACCCTTATTTCAGCTTGTGAGGATGGGTGTTGTAGAAGAGAATCATTGAGGCGCCACTTCCGAACTCCCCTGGGGGCATCATAGATGTCTAGTAAAATATATGTTCCTGAGTGATCGGTCCACGTGAATGGGACGATCCCGGCATCTGCGATCATGGATGTTAAAGAGTGGGATATGTGTATCATGTCAATACGGTAGTAAAGTTGGTGTGGAGCGGAGAAATGAGTTTAGTCTTTGGCTAGAGCATGTTTCAGGCGCCAGGAGTCACGGAAATTATACTGTTGGAGAAAGGAGAGAAGGGTACGAGAGGCCTTAATTAAGGGAGTAGCCGTCTTACGAGGAGCGGGGGTAGATCTGTCAATAAGAGGGTCAAGTACAGCATTAAAGTCTCCCCCTAAAATTATATGTCCCCGAGCGATCCTACCAACATGTCGAAACAATGACTGAAAGAACTGGGATTGTTCTTGATTAGGGGCATAGACTGAAATTAAGGTCAGGGTTTCAGAGCGCAGAGTGCCAACAACCATAATGTAGCGCCCTTCTGGGTCAGCCACTGTTTTGATGTGCACAAAAG
Source organism: Pseudophryne corroboree (assembly GCF_028390025.1). Classification (NCBI taxonomy): domain Eukaryota; kingdom Metazoa; phylum Chordata; class Amphibia; order Anura; family Myobatrachidae; genus Pseudophryne; species Pseudophryne corroboree. The sequence continues at coordinate 719,698,701 of NC_086446.1, forward strand.
GAATTTTACGATGTATTAGAACAGCGACACCCCTTTTTTTACAGTTAGCGGATGCAAAAAAGGATTGAGTGAATTGTTTGAGTGAATTTCGATTACATATACATTCGATTAATTTTATTGTCGACCATTTGCGTTGTCGATCTTATATACTGTCGAACACGTGATAGGTCGATAATATATGATGTCGAACATGGGGTGTTCGATTATAAATATTGTCGATCTATTGTTTGCCGATCGTCTTTCGGGTCGACCTTATGTCTTTGTCGATGTTGCATTTGTCGATTAGAAGTATTGGTCGATGTATTCTGTGTCTACTAGAGTTGTCCGTCGATGTCCGTGTAGTCGATGTTCGGTTGTCGACTAAGACATTGCCGATGTTGGTGCGTCCGACTTAACGTCCGGATCCCGAATTGTTTACCCTGAAGCTTTGAGTGAAGGCCCGTAAAGTGAGTCTCTTGAAGAAACACAATATCGGCCCTCTCCCTTCTGCAAGCGCTCAACAATATAACAAAAAGAAATTCCAGGCGCCACTATTGAACAGAAAAAAAGAGCTGCTTTCCCAGGGGTAATTGGTTTTAAACCCCTTATATAGAACAAGAAAAAACAACAATGGGAAAGCGCTATTTAATCTGTAGTAGATTTTTATTTTAATACATTTTATCACGTGTCACTATATTTGATACCGGCCAGCATCAATACCCATAAAAAATGCTTTTACAATTACTTAAAACATTTCATTTACAATATTGCAATCATTATATTTACTAAGAAGCAACAAATACAAGAACAGCTGCACTTCAAGTGCTACTGGCAACAAAGTCTCTTTATAACTATCTTCAGTGATACTTTGTACCACTCAGCTACCAGTGCACTTGCTGGTTATTCCACATAGGATCTGAAACATTCACTTCACAGGTTGTAAATGATTTGCACTCAGCTCTGTTCATTTCTATGACACAGAGCATTCAGTGCATCTGATAATTGCTCCACATAACGTAGTGTTAGTAAAATTCATGCACTTTCACACGCTGTTAATGTCTATTATCCTATGTAGCTTTGTGCCTTTAGCACCTGTGATAATTGCTCCACAAAAACGTAGTGTTAGTATGAATCATGCACTTTAACGGGTGTGGTTCATCAAATCGACAGTGTCTAGGTCGACAATGTTTAGGTCGACCACTATAGGTAGACAGTCACTAGGTCGACATGGATGGAAGGTCGACAGGGTTTCTAGGTCGACATGTGCTAGGTCGACAGGTCTAAAGGTCGACATGAGGATATATTTTTTTATGTCGTTTTCTTTGTAGAGTGACCGGGATCCCAAATTAGTGCACCGCGTCCCCTTGCATGGCTCGCTTCGCTCGCCATGCTTCAGGCATGGGGCCTTCGCTCCGCTACCGCTTCGCTCGGCACACTGTACCGTTCCAATCGTAGTCCACGTGGATCGTTAAGTATGAAAAAATTATAAAAAAATGTGAAAAACTCATGTCGACCTTTAGACCTGTCGACCTAGCACATGTCGACCTAGAAACCCTGTCGACCTTCCATCCATGTCGACCTAGTGACTGTCGACCTATAGTGGTCGACCTAAACATTGTCGAAATAGACACTGTCGATCTTCAGACCGGATCCCCACTTTAACAGCTGTTATCTCTTTATAGTTTGCACACAGCATATACTCGCTTTTAACTTGGTTATTGGCTTTTTTCTCACCGCTCCTGGTATAAAGCACAATGTTCATGCATAACCATGCAGCCTTAAGGTGAAAAGTCCATGTCTGCCATATGAAGTTTATTTACCACAATGTAGTTTAGGACCATTCAGCATGCCTGTCAAACCACGGATATGGTATCGTCCCTCCCGGCTGGAGCTCTCCCCGGCAGCCTTATCTGGAGTCCGTGTAAGGTCGCTTCTCACCACTTGCACTTTTTCTCTCAGACGGCAAAGTGAACTGTGGGATACCGGCAAATAAGTGATCTGTAGCTGTGTCCCGTGAGCTGGGAGATCGTACAGACGCGGTGTAAATCTGATAGTGGACACAGCTTCATAAGATATATACCGAAGTCGTATGTTTCTATATAAGTTATTAATGGAAAAGGAAAATAATGTGTGTGGATAGAAAAATGTAAAATGTAAGAGGATAATTGGAAGTCAATAGTTGGATCTGGGTCTTCTAAGGAAAATATCTTTAGGTATATGTCCTTGTGTGGAATATAGAAGCATGTGTGTATATGCTGATGTGTGGAAATCATATTTCTAAATATATAATAATTTGCGGTTATCATAACTGACAAGGTGTGATTAAAACAAGAATTAAGATAGGATAGAATGTACCTGTTTAAAAAAATCGAAACCTTACATTATGGTGGATAAATGTATAATTATGTGTTTACATTAGATGGTATATGACTAGTAAATGACGATGTGGAAAGCAGAGATATGTATATATTTTTATCTTTTATTATGATTTTATATGTTTTATTTAATTATATTATATAATATATATGTGAATATTAGGCTCCATGAATGAATTAATACTTGGTCTTAAGTGATGCTGTTATAGCTAAATAGATATAAATTGATTAAAAACGGGTCTTGGATAAGCAGTAAGGAAACAAGCAATCATGCACATGCGCAGGAGACCTATATGAGAAAGAGGCGTGAGACACACCATGACGGCGCCTGCACGAGCCGCAAAAAAGTATGTTTAAAAGGAGGAGCGGCGGGGGAGAGAGTTTTACACTGAGGAAGCCGCTGATCTATAGAAGGCGGGGAAACGCATCTGTACGATCTCCCAGCTCGCGGGACACAGCTACAGATCAATTATTTGCCGGTATCCCACAGTTCACTTTGCTGTCTGAGAGAAAAAGTGCAAGTGGTGAGAAGCGACCTTACACGGACTCCAGATAAAGCTGCCGGGGAGAGCTCCAGCCGGGAGGGACAATACCATATCCGTGGTTTGATAGGCATGCTGAATGGTCCTAAACTACATTGTGGTAAATAAACTTCATATGGCAGACATGGACTTTTCACCTTAAGGCTGCATGGTTATGCATGAACATTGTGCTTTATACCAGGAGCGGTGAGAAAAAAGCCAATAACCAAGTTAAAAGCGAGTATATGCTGTGTGCAAACTATAAAGAGATAACAGCTGTTAAAGTGCATGATTCATACTAACACTACGTTTTTGTGGAGCAATTATCACAGGTGCTAAAGGCACAAAGCTACATAGGATAATAGACATTAACAGCGTGTGAAAGTGCATGAATTTTACACTACGTTATGTGGAGCAATTATCAGATGCACTGAATGCTCTGTGTCATAGAAATGAACAGAGCTGAGTGCAAATCATTTACAACCTGTGAAGTGAATGTTTCAGATCCTATGTGGAATAACCAGCAAGTGCACTGGTAGCTGAGTGGTACAAAGTATCACTGAAGATAGTTATAAAGAGACTTTGTTGCCAATAGCACTTTAAGGCAGCTGTTCTTGTATTTGTTGCTTCTTAGTAAATATAATGATTGCAATATTGTAAATGAAATGTTTTAAGTAATTGTAAAAGCATTTTTTATGGGTATTGATGCTGGCCGGTATCAAATATAGTGACATGTGATAAGATTTATTAAAATACAAATCTACTACAGATTAAATAGCGCTTTCCCATTGTTGTTTTTTCTCGCTCAACAATATGGTGTGTTTTTTGGGTGAGTTGAGTTTGTTTACATTGACAGATAACAACTTAAGGGCCATGGGATAACATTAAATGGGTCGCTATGCATGAATCACAATAAAAAAAAACCCTGACTGAAAACCAGACCTCTCGGGGACCACCCCGCAAGAGCAGGTGGAGAGAAGAGAAAGGGAGATAAGAATAACATAGAAAAGAAATTTGAGAAAGACTAAAGAAGCAAAGGGGCCAACAAAGGCAAAAACCCTGTAAAGAAAGGTCCTTATGTAGGACCGTTACTAAAATTTGTATGTCGATAACAAAAGAGGGTGCATGGGGGTCGTGGGAGAAATATGCAACATGGCATTGTAAACCTAATCCTTAACAATCCGACATATGTCGGAACATCAAAACTAAGCCCTTCAGTGGGGCCTTTCACCTGTAACAATCCAGAGAATGGGGGGAGGGGAAGGGAAGGGAGATGGAAGGTAGAGGGAGTAAGGGAGGGAAAGGGAAGGTGAGGTAAGACAAAAGTAACAGTAGCATCATGTCCCAGCCGGGACACTTTTCCGGGGAACACAAATTATAAAGTTAAGTTTTATATTAAAATATGTCCTTAACGCCCAACATTAATACTGAAAAAGGATATTACGAGTTGGCTCCGAGTGAGGGTGAGGACAAGCTTGTTCACTGTATAAAGAAATCACCGGGAGTATCAAGTAACCATATATGAAGAGGGGCACAGGTTAGAGGGTAACCCCAGGATTCAAGTAGGAGCACTATACGAGTTCTGGGTATGAGTCACTCTTGACCATTCTGGGAGTGGTGGTCTGGAGCGTTGAGGTTTCGGAGAAACAGCGGAAGAGGAGGGAATAGCGGTCGCTTCCGGGAGGATATCAAGTTTAGATAGTAGTTCCTGTCCTTGCGATAAAGTTTTTACAGCGTGAACAGAATTCTTGGCAAAGACTTGCAGCATAAAAGGGAATCCCCAACGATATCTAATTTGGTGGTGACGAAGGAGTTATGTGACTGGTTGAAGATCCCGGCGTTTATGGATTGTCGACGGGGCTAGATCTTGAAAGATTTGTAATTGCATCTCCTGAAAAGATATGTCCTGGACATCCCAAGTCGCAGACAGGATTTTTTCTTTCGATCTATAGTAATGAAGGCGGACTATTATGTCTCTAGGTGGTTGAGAAGCAGAAGGCTTGGAGCGCAGGTCTCTGTGTGCCCTATCGCAGAGGCAATCCTCATCTGTAAGGTCCGGCACTAAAAATTTAAAAAGGTCTTGTAAAAAGGCTGGCAATGCGGAACTCTGAATCGTCTCCATCACGTTGCGTATCCTGAGATTAATACGGCGAGAACGATTCTCTTGGTCCTCTTGCCATTCCTTCAACAGTTCCACTTCCTCATGGAGCCTTATGAGTTCCGTATCAAAAATCTGTTGCGATCGGCATAGATCATCAGTCTTTGTTACCAGAGAGTCTGTCCTGTCGCCAAGAGACGAAATCTCCGATCTGAATTCCGAGATTGCCTTAGAAAGTTCTTGTTTAAAGGCTGTTTGCACACCTTCAAGGAGCCCCGTCATAACTGCTTGATTCTGTGGGTCGATATCTGTGCCCGAAGACCGTGGGGAAGAAGGAGATGCAGGGGACGACATTTGGTTCTGAACGCCTTTAGATTTATTCCCGAAAAAGTTTGTGGTAGCCTGTTGAGATTTCTTATTTTTCTGAGCCATAGTTCCAGTGAAGAGAAGGGCGAGATCGATGGAAGACAGGCGAATTGCAGTTATAAGGGAGGGAAATGGGAGTCCTAGCAGGTGACACAGGGTGGAGTATCAGTAGGACAGGTCAGCCATGTGAAGAATTTCAAGTACGCCTCATAGCCTCTTCAGTGCATCGGACGAGCAATAAAAAGCGCAGTTGTAGTCCCCTAGGACTTCCAGAGATGTGGACAAATGGGGGGTACCGATCACGGACCAGCCAGTGACCAGGTACCTCGTCCTGGGAGGGCAACAGTGGTTCCTGGTGCTGATAGGCAAGATGGCCTTGTATTCCTTTTTTTTCTTTCGTCTTTATTATTATTTTCTCTTAAGTCCTAGAGGATGCTGGGGACTCCGTAAGGACCATGGGGTATAGACAGGCTCCGCAGGAGACATGGGCACTCTAAAGACTTTAGATGGGTGTGCACTGGCTCCTCCCTCTATGCCCCTCCTCCAGACCGCAGTTAGATCCTGTGCCCAGAGGAGACTGGATGCACTGCAGGGGAGCTCTACTGAGTTTCTCTGAAAAATACTTTTTATTAGGTTTTTTTATTTTCAGGGAGCACTGCTGGCAACAGGCTCCCTGCATCGTGGGACTGAGGGGAGAGAAGCAGATCTACTTAAATGATAGGCTCTGCTTCTTAGGCTACTGGACACCATTAGCTCCAGAGGGTCGGAACGCAGGTCTCACCCTCGCCGTTCGTCCCGGAGCTGCACCGCCGTCCTCCTCACAGAGCCGGAAGATAGAAGCCGGGTGAGTATGAGAAGAAAGAACACTTCAGATCTTCAATGAGGTACCGCGCAGCGGTAACGCTGCGCGCCATTGCTCCCACATTCACACACACTAGCAGCACTGTATGGGTGCAGGGCGCAGGGGGGGCGCCCTGGGCAGCAATTATGAAACCTCTAGGGACACTGGCATAGATGTATACTGCAGAGGCAGTATATTACAAACACCCCCGCCAGTATAAAGATTTGAGCGGGATCGAAGCCCGCCGGGGTGGGGGCGGAGCTTAATTCCTCAGCACTAACCAGCGCCATTTTCTCCACAGCACACTGCAGAGAAGCTGGCTCCCCGGACTCTCCCCTGCTGAACACATGTACAGAGGGCAAAAAAGAGGGGGGGGGGGCACATTTATTTGGGGGGGGGGGCACATTTATTTGGTGCAGTGAGTATATTTATATAAAAGCGCTGTACTGACTGGGATTTTATTCCAGTTTCCGGTGGCGCTGGGTGTGTGCTGGCATACTCTCTCTCTGTCTCTCCAAAGGGCCTTATTGGGGGTCTGTCTCCATATATATATATATATCCCTGAGTGTGTGGGGGTGTCGGTACGTGTGTGTCGGCATGTCTGAAGCAGAAGGCTCATCTAAGGAGAAGGTGGAGCAGATGATTGTGGTGTCTCCGTCGGCGACGCCGACACCTGATTGGCTGGATATGTGGAATGTTTTAAATGCAAATGTGTCTTTATTACATAAGAGAATTGACAAAGCAGAGTCCAGAGAAAAAACAGGGAGTTAATCCATGGCTTTGTGATATCAAAAGAAAAAATTGGAGACTGCGCTCACTGGTGGGGGAGGGAAATGTAGGGAATTGGTGCTGCTAGACCTGGAGGTGTCCAACCTCCTACTGAATTATGAATTGGATATGGTCAGCGCACTCAGATGTGAGGATGTGTGTGAAGATTTGAAGGCTGAGAGGAGGGGGGAGGGGGGGAGGAATATCGATTTAGTCAATGACTGTGTGTGAAATGATTTAAGAAATGAGGACTATGTTTGTACTGATTTGAGATCTGATATTTATTTGTGGGTAAAAAAGTCTATCAGGTGTGTCATGCATACCACCCTTTGTACAGTATACCCTCCTAAACGGTATACCCTGATCTGGATTGACCCCTGATGGGTGAATGTCAGGTGTTCCTGTTAGGGCACCTTTACCATAGGTGGATATGACCTATGTATTTAGTATGAGTATAATAGTTTATCAGTGTTCGTGGGGTATGAGACTGTTGCGGCGTCCCGCTAGTCTGAACCTTGTATTGCTAATGTCTATGTGCACCACTATGAGGAAAACAGGTTACGGGCTTGGTTCTTTTACTTACCGCCGGGGGTGCGTTCAGCGCGCCTGTGCCGGCTCAGCTTCCGTGCCTGTATCCTCCAGTGCTGTTGTCTACCAGTCCATGGTGTCTCGAACACCGTGCTGTGCAGCAGCCGCTGCACTCGCCTGCTTAGGGTCCTGTTGGTCACTTCCTGGTAGCCGCGTCACGTGGTGCGGGATCTCTCGGGCAGTCCTCGTTCTCCAGCTTGGGGGAGAGAGCTGTAAAGTGTGGTAAATAATTGTGTTGCAGTGTCCAGCAGTGCCCAACGTATTTCAGCAATAATGCCTTTGTCAAGGATTACCTGCCATAAGTCCTTGGATGCTTTTAAACATCCCTGTATGTATTGATTGGCTGTATGTGAGTTCAACTCCGTCTGTCATTGGTGGAGTCATCTGTCAATCAGTTGATTTGTCAATCTGTGTCTATGTGTCTGTAATTGGCTGTCATGGGAATGCAGACTCCTTAGTCATTGGAGGAGTAATCTGTCAATCAAGCAGTTGTCCGTGGATATGTGTCTGTATGTCTTTGATTGTTAACCATTTGTTGTGAATGGGATTAATGATTTAATGGTGAGTGGAGTTGTATAGCCATGAATTTCATATGTCTGGGGTCTTGATTATGTTTTTCTTTGAAATGTGTTTGTCATAACCTCGTTTGATGTTCTGTACATGTTCTGATATTCTGACTTTCAGTGTTCTGATTGTGCGGCCAATACAGTGGAGCCCGCATGAACAAGTAATGAGATATATGACGCCTTTCGTGTGACATGACAGTTCTTCTCTAATTTTATGCTTTTGTCCTGTGCTGTTAGATGTAAAGTCGATGATGCTTTTGGTTGATCGTGAGTTGGTGATCCTGCATCCTAAACATGTTCCACAGTGGTGGAATCCCTGTCTCTTTGTACCGCCATCTATTTTTGTTTGTTGAGTTTCAGAGGGTGGTATGTGAATGTGAACTAGTTTTTTCTTCAGATCTGGTGCCTTCCTATACACTACTTTTGGGTGAGATGGTAGAATTTTCGCTAATGTTTCGTCCTGCATCAAGATGTTCCAATGTTTTTGAATGCTTTGTTTTATTTTTCCTGCTGCTGTATTGTATTGTGTCACGAAGTATATGTCAGTCTCCCATTTTTTCAAAGTGATCTGAAGAAAAAACTAGTTCACAATCACATACCACCCTCTGAAACTCAACAAACAAAAATAGATGGCGGTACAAAGAGACAGGGATTCCACCACTGTGGAACATGTTTAGGATGCAGGATCACCAACTCACGATCAACCAAAAGCATCATCGACTTCACATCTAACAGCACAGGACATAAGCATAAAATTAGAGAACTGTCATGTCACACGAAAGGCGTCATATATCTCATTACTTGTTCATGCGGGCTCCAGTGTGTTGGCCGCACAATCAGAACACTGAAAGTCAGAATATCAGAACACGTACAGAACATCAAACGAGGTTATGACAAACATAGTGTATCACTGCATTTCAAAGAAAAACATAATCAAGACCCCAGACATATGAAATTCATGGCTATACAACAAGTAACAAATAATTGGAGAGGGGGGGTGATTTCTTGAAAAAAATCAACAGGGAAAAACTGAAATGGATCTTTACATTAAAAACCCTCTCACCTAGAGGCTTAAACATAGATTACAACATTACTTCCATCATGTAACTACACTCAGAAGAAAACCAACCACATATACATACGACATAAATGCCACACACACAGTAATTAATATATAAAAAAGAATGGGTGTCTTTAATTGACACACCAATACTTTCAACCTAGGTGACACACATAAACCTTTGGTCCGTACATTACCATATCAACACAGTAAAACAGAGGTGATCTTAACCCTTTAGTTCCATGCATATCATCATGGTAAAATACACCTCGTCACAATCTTTCATCTACTGCATCCTACTACAGATATCGCAAGAAACACATAAATGTTATAAAGAAAATAAAAATAAATAAAACATACTTTACATATATCCATAGGTACTGATAACTTTTTACCAACTCTTAACCCCTTCCAATCCCATCTGCTAATTTCTCCAAAAAAAGAGGACAATTCTCTCCTCACCACTCTCCCTCCCATCTCTCTCTTCAATCTGATCTTATTATTCATCCTCCATTCATACTATCTAACTATTTTCCAAAAAACAATTACTCCACATGACTTTCTTTTTTGGTTTACAATACTGCTTTACATCAGTTTCCTTTTATTGATAGACCCCATCATCTCAACAATTGCAATCCCTCATTTAACCCCTCACGATACACTGCACTCACCATTAAATCATTAATCCCATTCACAACAAATGGTTAACAATCACAGACATACAGACACATATCCACGGACAACTGCTTGATTGACAGATTACTCCTCCAATGACTAAGGAGTCTGCATTCCCATGACAGCCAATTACAGACACATAGACACAGATTGACAAATCAACTGATTGACAGATGACTCCACCAATGACAGACGGAGTTGAACTCACATACAGCCAATCAGTGCATACAGGGATGTTTAAAAGCATCCAAGGACTTATGGCAGGTAATCCTTGACAAAGGCATTATTGCTGAAACGCGTTGGGCACTGCTGGACACTGCAACACAATTATGTACCACACTTTACAGCTCTCTCCCCCGGCTGGAGAACGAGGACTGCCCGAGAGATCCCGCACCATGTGACGCATCACGTGACGCGGCTACCAGGAAGTGACCAACAGGACCCTAAGCAGGCGAGTGCAGCGGCTGCTGCACCGCATGGTGTTCGAGACACCACGGACTGGTAGACAACAGCACTGGAGGATACAGGCACGGAAGCTGAGCCGGCACAGGCGCGCTGAACGCACCCCGGTGGTAAGTAAAAGAACCAAGCCCGTAACCTGTTTTCCTCATAGTGGTGCACATAGACATCAGCAATACAAGGGTCAGACTAGCGGGACGCCGCAACAGTCTCATACCCCATGAACACTGATAAACTATTATACTCATACTAAATACATAGGTAATATCCACCTATGGTAAAGGTGCCCTAAAAGGAACACCTGACATTCACCCATCAGGGGTCAATCCAGATCAGGGTATACCGTTTAGGAGGATATACTGTACAAAGGGTGGTCTGCATGACAAACCAGATAGATACTTTTCTACCCACAAATAAATATCAGATCTCAAATCAGTACAAACATAGTCCTCATTTCTTTAATCAATCCATGGCTTTGGATGTATCACAGGGCCCTCCAGGGTCTCAGAAACGTCCCCTGTCCCAAGTAGCAGACACTGATACCAACACGGATTCTGACTCCAGTGTCGACTACGATGATGCGAGGTTACACCCAAGGGTGGCCAAAAGTATTCATTATATGATTATTGCAATAAAAGATGTTTTGCATATCACAGATGACCCCTCTGTCCCTGACACGAGGGTATGCATGTTTAAGGAAAAGAAACCTGAGGTAACCTTTCCCCCATCTCATGAGCTGAACACGTTATTTGAAAAGGCCTGGGAAACTCCAGACAAGAAACTGCAGATTCCCAAGAGAATTCTTATGGCGTATCCTTTCCCTGCAAAGGACCGGTTACGGTGGGAATCCTCGCCCAGGGTGGACAAGGCTTTGACGCGCTTGTCCAAAAAGGTGGCGCTACCGTCTCCAGACACGGCAGCCCTCAAGGATCCTGCTGATCGCAGACAGGAAACTACCTTAAAATCAATTTATGCACATACGGGTGCCTTGCTCAGACCGGCAATAGCGTTGGCTTGGGTTTGTAGCGCAGTAGCAGCATGGGCAGATAACTTGTCATCTGACATTGATACCCTGGATAGGGATAGCATTTTATTGACCTTGGGTCACATTAAAGACGCAGCCTTATATATGAGAGACGCTGCGAGAGACGTTGGGCTGTTAGGTTCATGAGCCAACGCCATGGCAATTCTGCTAGGCGAGCCCTGTGGACCCGCCAATGGACGGGTGATGCCGACTCAAAGAGACATATGGAAGTTTTACCTTACAAGGGTGAGGTTTTATTTGGGGAGGGTCTAGCGGACCTGGTTTCCTCAGCTACTGTGGGTAAATCTACTTTTTTACCTTATGTTCCCCCACAGCAAAAGAAAACACCACAATATCAGATGCAGTCTTTTCGGTCGCATAAATCCAGAAGAGGTCGGGGCACTTCCTTCCTCGCCAGAGGTAAAGGCAGAGGGAAAAGAATGCCTGCTACACTAGTTCCCAGGAGCAGAAGTCCTCCCTGGCTTCTACTAAATCCACCGCATGACGCTGGGGCTCCACTGAGGGAGTCCGCGCCGGTGGGGGCACGTCTTCGACTCTTCAGTCAGACGTGGATCCTTGGGCGATGAAAATTGTATCCCAAGACTACAAACTGGAATTCGAAGAGGTGCCTCCTCGCCGATTTTTCAAATCGGCTTTACCAGCTTCTCCCCCAGAGAGGGAAATAGTTTTAGCTGCAATTCAAAAACTGTGTCAACAGCAAGTGATTATCAAGGTTCCCCTAGTCCAACAGGGGAAGGGGTACTATTCACCCCTGTTTGTGGTCCCGAAACCGGATGGCTCGGTCAGACCCATTCTGAATCTAAAATCCCTAAACCTGTACTTGAAAAAGTTCAAATTCAAGATGGAATCGCTCCGGGCAGTTATCTCCAGCCTGGAAGGGGGGGATTTTATGGTGTCACTGGACATAAAGGATGCATACCTTCATGTCCCCATATATCCCTCTCATCAGGCGTACCTGAGATTCGCTGTACAGGACTGTCATTACCAGTTTCAGACGTTGCCGTTTGGGCTTTCCACGGCCCCGAGGATTTTCACCAAGGTAATGGCAGAAATGATGGTGCTCCTGCGCAGGCAGGGAGTCACAATTATCCTGCACTTGGACGATCTCCTGATAAAAGCGAGATCGAGAGATCAATTGCTGAAAAGCGTGTCGCTATCCCTAAGAGTGCTGCAGCGGCATGGCTGGATTCTAAATCTACCAAAGTCACAGTTGATTCCAACGACTCAGCTATCTTTCTTAGGCATGATTCTGGACACTGAACAGAAGAGGTTTTTTCTCCCGTTGGAAAAAGCCCAGGAACTCCAGAACATGGTCAGAGACCTGCTAAAACCAAAAAGAGTGTCAGTCTATCAATACACTCGAGTACTGGGAAAAATGGTGGCGACCTACGAGGCCATCCCCTTCGGCAGGTTCCATGCGAGGATGTCTCAGTGGGACCTTCTGGACAAGTGGTCGGGGTCCCATCTACAAATACATCAGAAAATAAGCCTGTCCCCCAGGGCCAGGGTGTCTCTCCTGTGGTGGCTGCAGAGTGCTCACCTTCTCGAGGGTCGCAGGTTCGGCATTCAAGACTGGGTTCTGGTGACCACGGACGCGAGCCTCCGAGGATGGGGAGCAGTCACACAAGGAAGAAATTTTCAGGGACTATGGTCAAGCCAGGAGGCTTGTCTACACATCAACGTACTGGAATTGAGGGCCATATACAATGGCCTACGACAAGCGGAGAATCTTCTTCGCGACCTACCGGTTCTGATTCAATCAGACAACGTCACAGCAGTGGCTCATGTAAACCGCCAAGGCGGGACAAGGAGCAGAGTGGCAATGGCGGAAGCCACCAGGATTCTTCGCTGGGCGGAAGATCACGTAAGCTCTCTGTCAGCAGTCTTCATTCCGGGAGTGGACAACTGGGAAGCAGACTTCCTAAGCAGACACGATCTACATCCCGGAGAGTGGGGACTTCATCGGGAAGTCTTTGCGGAGATTACAAGTCAGTGGGGGCTGCCTCAAATAGACATGATGGCGTCATGCCTCAACAAGAAGCTTCGGAGGTATTGTGCCAGGTCAAGGGACCCTCAGGCAGTAGCAGTGGACGCCCTGGTGACACCATGGGTGTTTCAGTCGGTCTATGTGTTCCCTCCTCTTCCGCTCATCTCAAAAATACTGAGAATCATAAGACGAAAAAGAGTGCAGACAATACTCATTGTTCCAGATTGGCCTCGATGGGCCTGGTATTCAGATCTTCAGGAGATGCTCACAGAAGATCCATGGCCTCTTCCTCTCAGGGCAGACCTATTGCAGCAGGGGCCCTGCGTGTTCCAAGACTTACCGTAGTTACGTTTGACGGCATGGCGGTTGAACACAAAATCCTAGCGGGGAAAGGTATTCTGGAGGAAGTCATCCCTACTCTGATTAAGGCTAGGAAGGAGGTGACGGCGAAACATTATCACCGCATCTGGAGGAAGTATGTATCTTGGTGTGAAGCCAAGAATGCTCCTACGGAAGATTTCCATCTGGGCCGTTTTCTCCACTTTCTACAGACAGGAGTGGATATGGGCCTAAAGTTAGGCTCCATTAAGGTACAGATTTCGGCCCTATCAATTTTCTTTCAGATGGAATTGGCTTCTCTCCCAGAAGTCCAGACTTTAGTAAAGGGAGTGCTGCATATCCAGCCTCCTTTTGTGCCCCCAGTGGCACCATGGGACCTTAACGTGGTGTTACAGTTCCTAAAATCTCACTGATTTGAGCCTCTTCAAACAGTTGAATTAAAATTTCTCACTTAGAAGGTGGTCATGTTGTTGGCCTTGGCATCTGTAAGGCGGGTGTCTGAATTGGCGGCTTTGTCTCACAAGAGCCCCTATCTGATTTTCCATGTCCTCAATTTTTGCCTAAGGTGGTTTCATCTTTTCATATGAACCAACCTATTGTGGTGCCTGTGGCTACGGGTGACTTGGAGGATTCCAAGTCCCTTGATGTAGTCAGGGCTTTAAAAATGTATGTAGCCAGGACGGCTCGGATTAGGAAAACAGAGGCACTGTTTGTCCTATATGCAGCCAAAAAGGTTGGCGCTCCTGCTTCTAAACAGACTGTTGCTCGCTGGATCTGTAACACGATTCAGCAGGCTCATTCTACGGCTGGATTGCCGTTACCAAATTCGGTAAAGGCCCATTCCACTAGGAAGGTGGGCTCTTCTTGGGCGGCTGCCCGAGGCGTCTCGGCATTACAGCTTTGCCGAGCGGCGACTTGGTCGGGGTCAAACACTTTTGCTAAATTCTACAAGTTTGATACCTTGGCCAGGGCCGAAACTAGGATTTCTGTCACCCGGGGCAAGGTAGTCATTTGACGCCCCCCCCCCCCGCAAAAAAAAATAAAAAAATTATTTTACAATAAATGAATAAAAATAATAAAATAAAAAAATAAATAAATAAATAAATGAATAAAAATATTATATATATATATATATATATCTCTTTCAGAACTTTTTAACCTGAAAAACTGCCTTTTCTAACATAAATTTCATATCCAGGAAAAAGTGTCCCCATTTTACACATTGCGGCAGGAAAAAGTGTCCCCATTTTACACATTGCGGCAGGCAAGTGTCCCCATTTTACACAGTACGCTGGCAAGTGTCCCCATTTTACACAGTACGCTGGCAAGTGTCCCCATTTTACACATTGCGGCAGGCACAGGTCCCCATTTTACACAGTACGCAGGCACAGGTCCCCATTTTACACAGTACGCTGGCAAGTGTCCCCATTTTACACAGTACGCTGGCACAGGTCCCCATTTTACACAGTACGCTGGCACAGGTCCCCATTTTACACAGTACGCTGGCACAGGTCCCCATTTTACACATTACGCTGGCACAGGTCCCCATTTTACACAGTACGCAGGCACAGGTCCCCATTTTACACAGTACGCTGGCACAGGTCCCCATTTTACACAGTACGCTGGCACAGGTCCCCATTTTACACAGTACGCTGGCACAGGTCCCCATTTTACACAGTACGCTGGCACAGGTCCCCATTTTACACATTACGCTGGCACAGGTCCCCATTTTACACAGTACGCAGGCACAGGTCCCCATTTTACACAGTACGCTGGCACAGGTCCCCATTTTACACAGTACGCTGGCACAGGTCCCCATTTTACACAGTACGCTGGCACAGGTCCCCATTTTACACAGTATGCTGGCACAGGTCCCCATTTTACACAGTACGCTGGCACAGGTCCCCATTTTACACAGTACGCTGGCACAGGTCCCCATTTTACACAGTACGCTGGCACAGGTCCCCATTTTACACAGTACGCAGGCACAGGTCCCCATTTTACACAGTACGCAGGCACAGGTCCCCATTTTAAACATTACGGCAGGTGGTGGGGAGAGGGAGGGAGAGAGAGAGAGAGAGAGGAAGGGAGAGGGGCTGACTTACATTTGAAGCGGTTCTCGCCGCTCTTCAGCCGCCTCTCCCTCTTCGTCTGCGCGGCTCCGGGCTCCCCCTTCAGTTCTCCCTCCTCCGGCGGGGTTTCGTTGAATGACGCGTTTGCGCCGTGACGTCACGACGCAATCGCGTCATTCTGCGAAACCCCGCCCCCCGAGCTGGGCACTCGGGAGAAGGGGGTTTAAAAGTGCTGTGGCGGTGTTTGGGGGTCTCGGCGCCCCCTCCAATCCGGCGCCCAGGTCACCTGCCCCCCTAGCCCCCACCTAGTTTCGGCCCTGCCTTGGCTGAGGAGGACCTCCTGTTTGCTCAATCGGTGCTGCAGAGTCATCCGCACTCTCCCGTCCGGTCTGGAGCTTTGGTATAATCCCCATGGTCCTTACGGAGTCTCCAGCATCCTCTACGACATAAGAGAAAATAAGATTTTAAACCTACCGGTAAATCTTTTTCTCCTAGTCCGTAGAGGATGCTGGGCGCCCGTCCCAGTGCGGACTAAATTCTGCAAGACTTGTATATAGTTATTGCTTACATAAGGGTTATGTTACAGTTTTGATCAGTCTCTGGCTGATGCTGTTTTGTTTCATACTGTTAACTGGTATGTTCCAAGTTGTACTGTGTGTATGGTGTGGGCTGGTATGTTTCTGGCCCTTAGATTAACAAAAATCCTATCCTCCTACTGCCCGTCTCCTCTGGGCACATTTCTCTAACGGAGGTCTGGAGGAGGGGCATAGAGGGAGGAGCCAGTACACACCCATCTAAAGTCTTTAGAGTACCCATGTCTCCTGCGGAGCACGTCTATACCCCATGGTCCTTACGGAGTCTCCAGCATCCTCTACGGACTAGGAGAAAAAGATTTACCGGTAGGTTTAAAATCATGGCCCTCATTCCGAGTCGTTCGCTCGGTAATTTTCTTCGCATCGCAGTGAAATTCCGCTTAGTACGCATGCGCAATATTCGCACTGCGACTGCGCCAAGTAATTTTACAATGAAGATAGTATTTTTACTCACGGCTTTTTCTTCGCTCTGGCGAACGTAGTGTGATTGACAGGAAATGGGTGTTACTGGGCGGAAACACGGCGTTTTATGGGCGTGTGGATGAAAACGCTACCGTTTCCGGAAAAAACGCAGGAGTGGCTGGAGAAACGGAGGAGTGTCTGGGCGAACGCTGGGTGTGTTTGTGACGTCAAACCAGGAACGACAAGCACTGAACTGATCGCACAGGCAGAGTAAGGTTGAAGTTACTCTGAAACTGCAAAGTAGTTTGTAATCGCAATATTGCGAATACATCGGTCGCAATTTTAAGAAGCTAAGATACACTCCCAGTAGGCGTAGGCTTAGCGTGTGTAACTCTGCTAAATTCGCCTTGCGACCGATCAACTCGGAATGAGGGCCCATATTTTTATTTATTTAGTTAGTATTGGCCCTCATTCCGAGTTGATCGGTCGCAAGGCGAATTTAGCAGAGTTACACACGCTAAGCCTACGCCTACTGGGAGTGTATCTTAGCTTCTTAAAATTGCGACCGATGTATTCGCAATATTGCGATTACAAACTACTTTGCAGTTTCAGAGTAACTTCAACCTTACTCTGCCTGTGCGATCAGTTCAGTCAGTGTCGTTCCTGGTTTGACGTCACAAACACACCCAGCGTTCGCCCAGACACTCCTCCGTTTCTCCAGCCACTCCTGCGTTTTTTCCGGAAACGGTAGCGTTTTCATCCACACGCCCATAAAACGCCGTGTTTCCGCCCAGTAACACCCATTTCCTGTCAATCACACTACGTTCGCCAGAGCGAAGAAAAAGCCGTGAGTAAAAATACTATCTTCATTGTAAAATTACTTGGCGCAGTCGCAGTGCGAATATTGCGCATGCGTACTAAGCGGAATTTCACTGCGATGCGAAGAAAATTACCGAGCGAACGACTCGGAATGAGGGCCATTGTGCTGGCCACAGAGTGATGCTGAGTGAGGTCATGCAGAGGCTGTGTGGCTCATCAGACTAATGCCACAATTAGAAACACTGATGGAGCTGCAGGCAAGAGGGGATTTTGATAGTAGCTGCACAGACTGTAAGTGCCGTCAGCACTACTACCCAGCAGCTGTCCCAAGGCTTGAGAGTGAACAGCAGGGCTGAGGGAGATCGGCAGCAGCCCAGTAAGTCAGTGGTGGCAGCGGGTCCACTACCCCCCAGTGTCCATAAGCAGAACCAGAGAGCCGCGCCCGCCCGCCTGGCAGAGGAGACAGAAGACAGGGAGATCTGCTAGCGGCAGGCGGCTATGGAGCGCAGAAACTCCAATCGCGTGGGTGTCCGCCGCAGCCCGTCTCTCAAGGTATGGGGAGGGAGGGAGACAGGCAGCAGGACACGGCGCCGCTCCAGGCAGAGCAAAGCCGAGGCGCTGCGCGGCCCCTCAGACGGCACCACCGTCCGGTCTCACAGGCGGCACCACTGGAACAAGTGCGGGGAACGATGTCTCCACCCGAGGCCACGGATGCGACCAGGATACAGGCCCCGACCCGCAAACACCTCCAGACTGCTCTTTCATGCGCTACGAGGCCCAGCGTGAGCCGCCGCAACCAGACAGAAGCCGCCGTGCTCTCCAGTCCTCTCCTCCTCCGAAGCTCCACAGTGATCCGCGGAGACGTCAGACCCAGCCTCGGAAGCTCCAGCCACTGCAATCCCCGGCTTGAAAGGTGAGGGCAGGCCGCAACCCGCAAGAGCCCGAAAACGGGCTCCCCGATTCCGCGAACCCACTCAAACCCCGCAGCGATCGTTCCCCAAGGCAGAGGGGTAGTGTAGGAGCGTTAGAGAGGGAGCTTGATAGGTATAGACCCTATTTTGCTTATTGAGTGTACGGAGCTCTCACTTCATGCAGCCTCTCACTATGGCGTCCAAGCCACGTCCCCCCGCGGTGAATGGTTTTACAGAACGTGCTTCATCAGTCACTCGCATATTACCCTACGAAGATCTTCCACTCGCTGTGACCAAACATAGAAGACTACTGCAGTCCAACTTCAGATTCTAACACATCGCTGTATGAGCTGCACAATAACCAGCATAGCGTTGCCACGTCTTCCTATGAGACAGAAAAACAGAGGCAGTCTCATTACTTTTCAATCAGACCCCGTATATCATTGACAGTCGGTCTTTTACTAGGAAAAGCTTTTCAAGAAGGATAAAATAAAGATCATGTTATAAAAGGGAAAAAAGTGTGGGTTGGTAGATAAAGACAAAAAGCATAGGTAATATTGAGGGATGGATGGTAGAGGCTTGAGAATGAAGGGAAGGTGTGCGCAGGGGTTCCACTTAGGTGAGGCCAACAGGAAATAAAAATGTCCTATACAGACTGGAAAAGCTTCTCCAGGAGGAAGCTCAAATATTGTGGCAGTTGTGGTTATCAGGTCGGCAAATAGCAGATGAGTGCAAAAGAGCGCGGGTTCGCTGCGCTTGCCACGTTGCGGGCATGGTATTTATTCTCCCTCCAGGAGTGTCGTGGACACCCCAAGAGGGAGAATAGTTGTCGGTATGCCGTCTGTCAGGATTTTGGCGTCGGTATGGGTAGCGCCGGGATCCCAACAGCCGGCATATCAAATGCCTCCCAGCAAGGCCATGCTGATGCAAATTCACATCATAATACCCTCTGCCCTCCGCGGCACTTGCAGCTCCTATCTTGCTAAGGAAAATCTAGGGGTAACATTAGTGGAAAAAGACTTGGGGGTACTCATAGATAATAAGCTTAATAACAGTACACAATTTCAAAGTGCAGCAAAGAAGGCAAGTGAGGTGCTAGCGTGCATAAAATGGGGAATTGTGGCAAGGGACGAGAGTGTAATCCTGCCACTGTACAAATCATTGGTTCGTCCGCACCAGGAATATTGTGTTCAGTTTTGGGCACCACATTATAAAAAAAGATATCTTGGAAATCAAGAGAGTTCAAAGGCGAGCAGTCACTGGCCTAGACTGATTGTGTTGTGAACTTGGGGACTCTTCCGATGGTTGGGAAGAGGAACCACAACTGAGCCGGAAAAGGGGAGGCCTAATATAGGATTTCCTCATACAGGACGCTGACAATGGAGTTAGATGAAATATTGATGAGTTTTATTGTAGGGAAAACAACTTAAAGTCAAATGAAAAAGGGCTAAATGTCCAGACCCACTGAAGGGTTTTATGAGCAGGATTTGAGATACTGGTAACTGGAGAAACTATGGGTGATATTTAAAAGTCACTGATAACTTATAAATGATGATAAAGGCACAGATGGAAAAAGAACTTGTGAGCGGTGACCGAGACGCTGATGATGTGAGGAACTGAAGTGCAGGGGTTTTAGACGCTGTTAAGTTGTAGAACTTGAGAACGGTGACTGAGACGCTGATGATGTGAGGAACTGAAGTGCAGGGGTTTTAGACGCTGTTAAGTTGTAGAACTTGAGAACGGTGACTGAGACGCTGTTAATTGTAGAACTTGAGAACGGTGATTTAGACCCGCAGCCACGCTGATTCCTAGAAGCACTGGTGACTGGATCACGGAGAGATATACCGGCCGCTGAGTACACTGGAACCGGTGCAGCGGACTGGCAGACTGGAAATGCCGGGGACACTGGAGTACAACTGCAGAGATCCTTGCCGGGAACAAGAGCGCTGGCATCTACGTCAGGGCAAGACGATACTCAGGCACTGAGGCTCCGTCCGGCGTCTGACTTTGAATTCCCCGCCACCGCTGGATTGGTGGAGCAGTCTGATGATGTCACCCGCCCCCCGTCTACGTGAAGCCGGGTGTCATGGCGGCGCCCATGCCCCGGAGAATCACCGGGAGCCGCACCAGCCACACGCCGGAGCCCGCGGCCCACCGAAGGCAGAGGCCGCAACACCGACCAGCAGATACGCAGGGGTAAGCGCGGCGAACGCCGCCTCTGGTGTGTGACAGTACCCCCTCCTCTAGAGATTGGCATGGACTCGACTCCAGATTTGACTAAAATGCCGGAGGGTAGAGGCTGCAGCAGGAACTTCTTCTGGAGGACAAATGGGTAATTCCGGAACTTGGGGATGAAATCCATAATTAATGAAAAATGGAGACTCACCAGTCGAGGAGTGATATAGATGATTATGGGCAAACTCGGCCCAAGGCAACAACTCCACCCAATTGTCTTGTGAGGGGGAGAGATAAACACGGAGAAAAGTCTCTAGATCTTGATTGACGCGTTCAGTTTGCCCATTGGTCTGTGGATGGTAAGCAGATGAAAACTTGAGTTTTATTTGTAGAGCCGTGCAGAGGGCTCTCCAGAATCTTGCCGTAAACTGTACCCCTCGATCCGAAACTATTTCCAGAGGTAACCCGTGCAGACGGAAGTGTTCCCGAATGAATAACAAAGCCAACTTAGAAGCTGATGGTAATCCGGTCAACGGAACAAAATGTGCCATCTTAGAGAATCGGTTGATAATCACCCAGACGGTGTTATGACCCTTAGAGAGAGGCAGTTCAGTAACAAAATCCATAGAGATATGAGTCCAAGGCCTCTTAGGAATGGACAATGGGTGCAACAACCCCGCAGGAGGTAGACGAAGAATTTTGTGCTGAGCACATTGAGGACACGAATTGACATATTCTTGAACGTCCCTCTTCATAGTGTCCCACCAGTAAGATCTTCGTAGAAATTCCCACATCTTTTGAACTCCCGGATGGCCAGAAAACTTGGAAATGTGAGCCCACTGCAACAATCTTGGTCGAAATTTAGCTGGCACAGACATTCTTCCAGGAGGAGGACCCAACGCAGTAGGAGCCGCAGAAATAGAGACAGGACTGAGGATCAACGCTTTTTCAACGGAATTCTCCTCATCCGAAGCCATTAAGGAACGGGATAGGGCATCCGCCTTGGTGTTGAGAGTTCCAGCCCGGTACTTAATGACAAATGAAAATCGAGCAAAAAAGAGCGCCCATCTTGTTTGACGGGGATTCAAGCACTGGGCCGTCTTAAGATACAGTAAATTCTTGTGATCCGTGAAAATCGTAATTAGGTGTTTAGCCCCTTCCAAAAGATATCTCCATTCTTCTAAGGCAGATTTTATTGCCAACAGTTCTTTGTCTCCAATGGTGTAATTTAATTCAGCAGGGGAGAATTTGCGAGAATGGAAACCACATGGATGTAACTTCCCATCTGAAGCGTATTGCGAAAGTACGGCACATATGCCTACCGTAGAAGCATCAACCTCCAGAAAGAATGGTTTTAGAAAGTCTGGTTGCTAAAGCACCGGAGCGGTCGTAAAGGCTGCCTTCAACTGGGCGAACGCTGCTATAGCTTCAGAGGACCAATGGCTTGGGTCAGCCCCCTTCTTGGTTAGGGCAGTAATAGGCGCCACAATAGTAGAGAAACCCCTTATGAACTTCCGGTAGTAATTTGCGAACCCTAGAAACCGTTGTACTGCTTTCAAGGAAAGAGGCTGAGTCCAGTCCCGAATAGCAGAAAGTTTCTCCGGATCCATACGCAACTCCGTGCCTGAAATAATGTAGCCCAGAAATGAAATAGAGGGGACCTCAAAGGTGCATTTGGAAATCTTGCCGTAAAGATGGTTCTCTCGCAACCGAAGGAGTAGCTCCTTAACTTGTATTCTGTGCTCAGTGAGATTCTTCGAAAATATCAGGATATCATCCAAATATACCACTACATTTAGGTATAACATGTCCCGAAAGACTTCATTAATGAATCCCTGAAAAACGGCGGGGGCATTGCTGAGGCCAAAACAGCATTACCAGGTACTCATAATGCCCGTCCCTAGTATTGAAGGCCGTCTTCCACTCGTCCCCTTGTCGGATACGTATCAAGTTATAAGCTCCCCTTAAATCGAGCTTAGTGAAGACTCGAGCTCCGCGAACTCTATCGAAAAGCTCCGTGATGAGCGGCAGGGGATACTTATTCTTAATGGTGACTTCATTTAGACCACGATAATCGATACATGGCCTCAGGCCTCCGTCTTTTTTCTTCACAAAGAAGAAGCCCGCTGGGGAAGTAGAGGGGCGGATGAATCCCTTCTGCAGATTAGACTTGATATATTCTGACATGGCTTTAGTCTCAGGTACTGACAAAGGATAGGTACGACCTCGAAGTGGCATTTTCCCCGGAATAAGCTCAATAGGACAGTCCCAAGGTCTATGCGGTGGTAACTTAACGGCCGCCTGTTCCGAAAAAACATCTGTAAACTCCCGATAAGCCTCTGGAATCTGCTCTACATCCGACTTGGACGATGCACGAAGCGGGTAGACAGGAGTAAGACAATTCGAGTGACAGAATGGACTCCAAGAAATTATCTGTGTCGACCTCCAGTCGACGTGAGGGTTATGAAGCTTGAGCCAGGGAAGACCAAGGACGAGGTCGTGAGACATCTCCTGAATCACAAGGAACTCCAGATGTTCTTGGTGCAAAACTCCCACTTGCAGCTTGATTGGCGTTGTATGACTTGTAATCAGAGCATTAGGAATTTGGGTACCATTAATAGCAGTTATCGTAATAGGTCGTTCGACCGACTGTAACTTCAAACCCAGATTCTGGGCGCAGGAAAGGGAAATAAAATTCCCCGCAGCTCCTGAGTCCAACAGTGCCTTAACGGTTTTGACTTCAGACTCAGAAAACAGAGATACAGAAAGCAGACAGTCCGCTGCCGGAGAAGATTGAGAAACAACCCCTAGCTTGACTTCTCCAGAACAAGCTAGGACTGCCCGTTTCCCGGGCGACACTTGCAAGACTTGAGGAAATGATCCGCGGCTCCACAGTAGAGGCAAAGTCTACCCTCATGCCGACGCTGACGCTCTTCTGGGGACAGCCGAGACCGATTAATCTGCATGGGTTCGTCTGGACTGGAATTAACTGTTTGCTTAGAAGGAAGAGATCGGAGTCTCAACCGGTCTGACCGACTACGTTCACCACCTCGTTCCTGCATACGAAGATCCACCTTTACACAGAGTGAAACCAACTGTTCCAAGGAATCTGGCAGATCTCTAGTAATCAATTCGTCTTTTAAACGATCCGAGAGCCCGTTCCAAAAAGCAGCCCGAAGGGCATCATTATTCCAGCTCAGTTCAGAAGCTATAGTTTGAAAGTGAATTACATACTGTCCCACTGTACGAGAGCCTTGTCGAACTCGGAGCAAGTCAGCTGAGGCAGCAGTCGTCCGGCCAGGCTCATCAAAGATCCTTCGGAACGATGTAATGAAGTTGGTATAACTGTAGACTAACGGATCTGATCGCTCCCACAACGGTGACACCCACTCCAACGCTGAACCCTCAAGCAAAGAGATAATGTATGCCACTTTAGATCAGTAGGGAAGTTATGTGAGAGGAGTTCGAAGTGTACCTCACACTGATTGAGGAATCCACGGCAATTTTTCGGATTCCCGTTATAACGAGGAGGAGTGGGAAGCTGAAGGCGTGACCTGGTTCCAGACAAGGAGGGAACGTTGCCAGATACAACCACTGGTGCGGATACTGGAACTGGAGCTGGGACCACTGAAGCCAGCGAAGTCTGGATTTGATCCAGCCGGCCAGATAACTCCTGGAGATAATGCATCACCTGATTCTGTGCTGCTTCCTGACTCTGTACTCGGGAAACCAGGTCCTGCATGGTGCTTGCCTCTGGGTTTCGATTCCCCGGGTCCATGTGGCCTGAGTATACTGTCACTGGCCTAGACTGAGGGTGTTGTGAACTCGGGGACTCTTCCGATGGTTGGGAAGAGGAACCACAACTGAGCCGGAAAAGGGGAGGCCTAATATAGGATTTCCTCATACAGGACGCTGACAATGGAGTTAGATGAAATATTGATGAGTTTTATTGTAGGGAAAACAACTTAAAGTCAAATAAAAAAGGGGTAAATGTCCAGACCCACTGAAAGGTTTTATGAGCAGGATTTGAGATACTGGTAACTGGAGAAACTATGGGTGATATTTAAAAGTCACTGATAACTTATAAATGATGATAAAGGCACAGATGGAAAAAGAACTTGTGAGCGGTGACAGAGACGCTGATGATGTGAAGAGCTGAAGTGCAGGGGTTTTAGACGCTGTTTAATTTGTAAAACTTGAGAACGGTGACTGAGACGCTGATGATGTGAGGAACTGAAGTGCAGGGGTTTTAGACGCTGTTAAGTTGTAGAACTTGAGAACGGTGACTGAGACGCTGTTAATTGTAGAACTTGAGAACGGTGATTTAGACCCGCAGCCACGCTGATTCCTAGAAGCACTGGTGACTGGATCACGGAGAGATATACCGGCCGCTGAGTACACTGGAACCGGTGCAGCGGACTGGCAGACTGGAAATGCCGGGGACACTGGAGTACAACTGCAGAGATCCTTGCCGGGAACAAGAGCGCTGGCATCTACGTCAGGGAAAGACGATACTCAGGCACTGAGGCTCCGTCCGGCGTCTGACTTTGAATTCCCCGCCACCACTGGATTGGCGGAGCAGTCTGATGACGTCACCCGCCCCCCGTCCACGTGAAACCGGGTGTCATGGCGGCGCCCATGCCCCGGAGAATCGCCAGGAGCCGCGCCAGCCAGACGCCGGAGCCTGCGTCCCACCGAAGGCAGAGTCCGCAAAATCGACCAGCAGACACGCAGGGGTAAGCGCGGCGAACGCCGCCTCTGGTGTGTGACACAAGCTACTAAATTGATTAAAGGGCTAGAGGGACTGGATTACGAAGAAAGACTCACTAGGTTGAATATGTATACTCTAGAAAAGAGGCGTCTAAGAGTAGACATCATTAATATCTTCAATTATGTAAAGGGACAATACAAGGAGTTATCAAGGGATATGTTCATTACAAAAACTCTGTATAGGACACGTGGGCACTCGCTAAGGCTAGAGGAGAAAAAATTCCACACACAACGTAGGAAAGGATTCTTCACAGTTAGGGCAAAAAAGATTTGGAACTCCCTGCCAAAGAAGGTGGTAATGGCGGACTCGGTAAATACATTCAAAAACGGATTGGATAAATTTCTTACTAAAAAGATATCCAAGGTTACAGCATTTAAAAAAAAAAAATTGACATTCATAAACTGGGAGGTACATGAATAATAGTTGTTAATTAATCCTAAAAACTTTACTTCAGGAGGGACATGATAGTGAGCTCAGCTTAATACAGAATACAGGTCCAACCCAATGGGTATTTTGCCTCTTTTCAACCTCATTAACTATGTTACTATGTTACTCCATTTTCTGAGATTCTCAGCCATGCTCCCTGCTCCATCACCCTTATTCTGTGGCACCCCAGCCATCTCTCCAGCACAGTGTTCTCTGATACCTCCAGCACCCCATTCTCTGACACCCCCAGCCATCTCCCCAGCACCCTATTTTATGACACCCCCGGCGATCTCTCTAGTACCCTATTCTCTGACACCCCCAGCCATCTCTCCAGTACCCTATTGTATGACACCCCCAGCCATCTCTCTAGTACCCCATTCTCTGACACCCCCAGCCATCTCCCCAGCACCCCATTATCTGACTCAGCCATCTCTCCAGCCCCCTATTCTCTGGCACTCCCAGCCATCTCTCCAGCCCCCTATTCTCTGACACTCCCAGCCATCTCTCCAGCCCCCTATTCTATGACACCCCCAGCCATCTCTCCAGTACCCTATTCTATGACACCCCCAGCCATCTCTCTAGTACCCTATTCTATGACACTCCCAGCCATCTCTCCAGCCCCCTATTCTATGACACCCCCAGCCATCTCTCCAGCCCCCTATTCTCTGACACTCCCAGCCATCTCTCCAGCCCCCTATTCTATGACACCCCCAGCCATCTCTCCAGTACCCTATTCTATGACACCCCCAGCCATCTCTCCAGTACCCTATTTTATGACACCCCCAGCCATCTCTCTAATACCCCATTCTCTGACAGCCCTAGCCATCACCCCAGCCCCCTATTCACTGACACCCCAGCCATCTCCCCAGCACCCCATTCTCTAATACCTGTAGCTATCTCTCTGGCACCCATTCTCTGACACTCCCAGCCATCTTTCCAACACCCCATTCTTTGACACCCAGTCCATCTCTCCAGCACCCCATTCCCAGAGCTGGATTAAGGCATTGGGGGGCCGGGGTTCTTAAGACTGGGGGGCCTAAGGTCTAAAATATATATATATATATATATATACACACACACACACACACACATACACAATGTATCGTTTGAACTAGGGGAGTATCGGGTAGTTTGGATAAATTAGCTATTTTACATATACACATATATATATATATATACACACACACACACACACACTCACCGCAGCCTAACCCTAATACTCCCACTGCAGCCTAAACCTAATCCCCCCCCCTCCCCCCCGCATGTTACCTTTCCGTGGGCCTGGCAAACACTCGTTGGGGATACCAGCGGTCAGGGATCCGAGCAGTGTCGTAATTCCAGTGTCTGTATTTCGAATGCTGGGATCCCGACTGCCAGGATCCCCAACCTGCTTATATATATATATATATATATATATATATATATATAGATGAACGATAATGGTGGCACTCAGCGATAAGTAAATCAGACGACAACCAACCTGGTTAACAGTCAACGTTTCGGGGACTGCTCCCCTTTATCAAGACACAACCAGCACCTCTGAGAATAACATATATAAATACTTACAATACACTTACCAAAAACCAATCACGCCATTGTCAGCGCCCCCCGGACGCCCAACGATGACGTCATGCGCGCGTCTGCGGGCACGTGGTCTCCGTCAGACGTGCGTGGTGCGCGGTCACGTAGTGTGGTATACATCGGTTGCCTAGCAACCCCCGCCTGGCGCCGTGATGTGTTCTCACTTCGGCACTGTCAGACCAGCGTCAGAGGCGTCTGACGTGGGATGATCACGTGCGGGAGGAGATTCCGGGTTACCCTCGGCAATAGGTTGCCTAGCAACCCCCTAACACTGCGGACATGGCTGGTTGTGTCTTGATAAAGGGGAGCAGTCCCCGAAACGTTGACTGTTAACCAGGTTGGTTGTCGTCTGATTTACTTATCGCTGAGTGCCACCATTATCGTTCATCCATATGCTCCACGGAGAGGTTGTGCACCAGACTTTCACACCGATAAGCGTGAGTGCCGGACATTTTTTGTTTGTCTTATACAGTAACACCTTTGTGCTACTAGTCAGGGCACCTGCTGTTTGTTTATTCCTTCCCATTGGATGTGACACATAAGAGGAGGAACCTGCACTGTACATAGGAGTGGTGGGGATCTGTCATGTCTGAACACACTGAAACACCTGGATTTTTTACTCCAATTCTACCCGAAGGGGAAACCCTCACACATACTGATACTGAAGCAGAATCCATATTGTTTGCACCTAACCTGATAGCTGCTATAAGTGATGAATCAGTGGAACATCTTATATCACAACTCATCAAATTGAAAAAACGTGAGGTTGATTTTCTGCTTCATGGGGTAACCCTATCGGATTACTTCAGGGACAAACGCATCCCAAGAGGTTTTAGGATCAGGAATATGCCGACAATAGGTCGACATAATCCTGATTTTTGCAGAAAGTGGGTTGCAGTTCTAAATAGGTGCTCATTTGACCTTATTTTATTGGTGATTGCTGAGTCCAGGAGGGAACTGGATATCACCAAAGAAAAAATAGTTGCTTTTGAAAATCTGCATTTGGCCAAAATACAAACCGAATCACCACCTGATTGGTTGGAGAAATTAACAGCCCAGATTGAAAAATATCAAGCAGATTTGATCAATTTCAAGAAATCTAAGAGGGTGACAGTCAATAGAGATTACGACTTAAACCAAGTTTATAACTGGGTGCACAATAAAGGTCTTGGCAACCAGAGAAACCCCAGATTTCAGAGAAAGTCTAAGCGTTCCCAATTGGAGTCAGATCAAACAAGCACGGCATTATCCTCAAGCGATACCGAGGGTGCTTCCACTTCCACACAGAAAACTCGAGCTACGGGTGTGAACACTCGGTCAAAAAACGAGGTTACAAAAGAGCCCAAACCCGCCGCGGGGGCCAAAACAAAAGGGAAGTCATTAAAGCCGGCACCAAAGAAAACGTAGTTTTCAATCTTTCTTCCCGTACACTTACTGCAGACGAAATATCTGTCCTCAATAGGGGTTTGTCGTTTGTACCCACGAATAAACCAGACGTCTTCACTAACAAGATTGACCTATTTAAATTAAATCGACGCATTAAACTGAAGGAACATTTTAAAGACAAGCAGGACATCATGGACACAGTTCCAGTGACCAAGAAATCAACTTTTGTTCCAGTCTCACAAAATAAAAGCATCAAGACATTCACCAACTGTATGGAATCTTATATTAATGAATGCACTCCTAACGCTTTGAAAGGTACACACAACCTCTCCACCAAGGAACGCATAGCCTTAAAAAATCTTGGTAGTTACACTGACATCACCATAAGACCAGCGGATAAGGGTGGCGGAGTGGTAATCCAAGACCTCAGCGCATACAAAACAGAAGCATATCGACAATTGGAAAATCCTGAGATATACGAATTACTACAGGAGGATCCCACCAAGCCCTATAAGGCAGAATTGGACAATATACTACAACAAGCTGTGTTAGATAAACACATTACGATGTACATCAAAGAAGCTCTCAGTACAGAATGGCCTGCTGTTCCGGTATTTTATACCATACCCAAACTCCACAAGGATGCTGAAAATCCTCCTGGTCGTCCCATCATAGCAGCGAGGGATTCCTTATATTATAATCTAGCCCAATATTTAGATCATTACCTTCAACCGCTGATTCAAGGACTACCATTATGTTTGAAAGATACCACTTCCCTGATTCTGACACTACAAGCTCTATCTCCTCTACCATCGAAACATCTGCTTTGCACCATTGATGTTGTCAACTTATACACCAGCATCCCACACCATCGAGGCCTAGAGATTATGGAAACCTTCCTCACGAATCATTCGGAATACAAGGGCCCAGATGTCAAACTTTTTTTGACCCTGTTGGGTCTTACCCTCAAGAGAAATTATTTCCTCTTTGATAAAAAGCTTTATCGTCAGCGAACCGGATGTGCCATGGGATCCTGCGTGGCACCCAGTTTCGCTAACGTTTTCATGAGTGAGCTAGAAAAAGACCTGTTTTTCAATACCAGTGATACTATCAGCAAAATCACACTGTTCCGTCGTTATATCGACGACATCATACTGATTTGGTCTGGCACCCAACAGGAATTCATCGATATGATGGAAGAAGTGAATTCAAAAGATCCAGCCATAAAATTCACGTATGAATGTAGCTTTGAAAGTATCCATTACCTCGATGTGGCCATTTCTGTGGATCAAGTCAACAACATCAATACCAGCATGTATTATAAACCGACGGATCGCAATACGATTCTCAGAGCAAATAGCCATCATCCGGAATCACTAAAATGGAGTTTACCGTATTCACAGTTCCTCAGAATTATACGGATCTGCAGCAGTGAAGAGGATGCTCGTCTGCAGATCCATAAGATGTCCTTGAAATTTCAAGCACGCGGATATTCTGCTGAATCCCTACAGAAAGCTAGGGCGAAAGCATTGTCAACGTCTAGGCAGACTGCATTGACGTATAAAGAGACAAAACCCTCTAAAGAAAGGATGATTTGGACGCAAGACTTTACTACCGCTAGTCAACATCTGGTGAAAAAAGCCAAAAACATCTGGCCGATCATTTCCAGAGATAAGGACTTACGAGTCCTAAAGGACTGTTCATTAATGGCCGCATACAGAAGGGGCCGAAATATCAAGGACATCGTAGTCCATAATGATATATCGGAAATGGGTCCAACAAAACCATCCCATTTCCTTACTCGTAAGCCTGGAAATTACAAATGCACAGGATGCACTACATGCAGTTGCCTAGAGACAGGTGACGAATTTAAACATCCCAGATCGGGCAAAACATTCAAGATCAGATACGCACTGACCTGCACTAGCAAGTTTATTGTCTACTACATCAAATGCCCATGTGGCCTATTATACGTAGGCAAAAGTATTCGGCAGTTCAAAGAGCGAATAGCCCTACACAGATCCAGCATTCGTGCAGCATGGGAAGATAAGGGCAGCGACTTACCAGTGGCCAGACATTTTAAGAACTTTGGTCATTCATTAGCCACCATTCGTTATAGGATGATTGACCATGTGCCTGCAAACAGGAGAGGAGGAGATAGAGGAAAAATTCTTCTCCAGAAAGAAACATGGTGGATCCACAAACTTCAAACAGTCCAGCCGGATGGACTGAATGAAGCCCTTAGCTTCAATTGTTTTTTATAAATTTTGCCATTTGTTTCTAGGCTTTGTGGGCGACATTGAGGTCATTAACAGTATCTGGATTTATTTAGTATACCTTTGTTCCCTAATTTGGCGAATTTTATCTAATATAGTTAGGATTGCATCTTCTATTCAGTTATGTATTTAATCTTTAAATATGTTTTTCCATATAATCAGATGATATGATTTAGCAGTTAGCTCTATATCTGGATTTACCTGCAGCCTTGTGGTTCATATATTCTTCGTATCAGTTTTTTTAGTTCTAGCATTAATTGTATTTATTTCAGTGTATCACTCACTTTATGTTTTGTTTGCTTTGGGTTTTTTCTTTCACTTATGTTTATTATTGTTTGCCATGTCCGCAGTGTTAGGGGGTTGCTAGGCAACCTATTGCCGAGGGTAACCCGGAATCTCCTCCCGCACGTGATCATCCCACGTCAGA
Organism: Pseudophryne corroboree; assembly: GCF_028390025.1. Lineage (NCBI taxonomy): Eukaryota > Metazoa > Chordata > Amphibia > Anura > Myobatrachidae > Pseudophryne > Pseudophryne corroboree. The sequence continues at coordinate 719,730,207 of NC_086446.1, forward strand.
CGCCTCTGACGCTGGTCTGACAGTGCCGAAGTGAGAACACATCACGGCGCCAGGCGGGGGTTGCTAGGCAACCGATGTATACCACACTACGTGACCGCGCACCACGCACGTCTGACGGAGACCACGTGCCCGCAGACGCGCGCATGACGTCATCGTTGGGCGTCCGGGGGGCGCTGACAATGGCGTGATTGGTTTTTGGTAAGTGTATTGTAAGTATTTATATATGTTATTCTCAGAGGTGCTGGTTGTGTCTTGATAAAGGGGAGCAGTCCCCGAAACGTTGACTGTTAACCAGGTTGGTTGTCGTCTGATTTACTTATCGCTGAGTGCCACCATTATCGTTCATCCATATGCTCCACGGAGAGGTTGTGCACCAGACTTTCACACCGATAAGCGTGAGTGCCGGACATTTTTTGTTTGTCTTATATATATATATATATATATATATATATACAGGGGCGGATCCAGGAAAAAATGACAGGGGGGGTACCTTGTGCATGCCGAAGGCGTGCAGTCCATGAAGGTGTGCGTGGCCTCACAACAAGGGCATGACCTAGCAACAAGGGTCATAGCCTCGAAGGGAACATCGTATTCGTAAGACGGGAAGAGGGTGACACTTTGGAGAGGCAGCGGGTGACACGAGAGAGAGGGTGATGGGTTTATAGTGATGCAGGGGAGAGGCAGTGGATGAAGGAAACATAGTGGGAGACGGAGAGGCAGTGGGTGACAGAGAGAGGGTGACAGTGAGAGGCAGAGTGGGTAACACCGGGGAAAGGGTGACGAGGAAAAAGTGGGTGATGCCAGGGGGAGGTGGCAGTGGGTAACAAGGAGAGGGGGACAGGGAGAGGCAGTGGGTACCTAAGGTCTCTGTAGGAGTAAAAGGGAGTAGTGAGACATTTGTAGTGAGGTTTACAGAGGCATGAAGGGAAAGATTCACTGAGGAAACAAACATTATAGCACACGGTATGAGCCTAAATTCACATTATAGCACACGGTATGAGCCTAAATTCACATTATAGCACACGGTATGAGCCGAAATTCACATTATAGCACAAAGTATGAGACAAAATTCACATTATAGCACACAGTATGAGCCGAAATTCACATTATACCACACGTTATGAGCCGAAATTCACATTATACCACACAGTATGAGCCTAAATTCACTTTATACCACACAGTATGAGCCTAAATTCACATTATACCATACGGTATGAGCTGAAGTTCACATTATAGCACACAATATGAGCCGAGATTCACATTATACCACACGGTTTGAGCCGAAATTCACATTATAGCACACAGTATGAGACGAAATTCACATTATAGCACACGGTATGAGCCAAAATTCACATTATGCCGCTGAGGAGTGAAAACGCTGTCACCACCATGTGCTACCTCTCAAGCAACCCCACCACGCAAGAAGAACATCCTGAGAGGAGCCGCTACCTCTGCCAGCAGCCAGCCTCTAAATGGATGGTGGCCGCTGCTGCAGCCACGTCGGAGTCTCACAGTGTCTAAGGCTGAGCTCCGGGCAGTACTGGTATATGTCAAGATCAACCAGAATCCGTTGGTATCCTAAGTGAACAGGATTTTCCTGCCAGTTTGTGATATTAACCCCCGCTGCTCCTCAGGGTAAAGTGTCTGCAAACAACAGTGTGGTGGTGTGTACCTTTGACTCCCTTGAAGGTGGTCCAGTTGCCAGGCTCTGGTGGTACAATCACTTGTTCACGTCTTGGATAGGTTTACGAAGTCCGCCGGCAAAGCTCCTGTACAAGCCGCTATTAGCGCTAAGCGGCACTGTTCGGGATCAATGAGATCACAGCCTAACCGTCCCCAGATCACAGATCTCATTGATCCCGAACAGTGCCGCTTAGCGCTAATAGCGGCTTGTACGGAAACTTCGCCGGCGGACTCCGTTAACCTGTCCAAGATGTGAACAAGTGATTGTTTGTTTAAAGTGCCAGACATGACCGGGGGGGGCACGGGCCCGCGTGCCCCCCCTGGATCCGCCACTGTATATATATATATATATATATATATTACAGAATAATCAGCGGCAACTGTATTGAACAAGTCACATACAACCGACGTTTCGAGGCTCGCAGACCCTTTTTCAAGGTGTGAATAAGGGGGAAAAAAGGTCTGCGAGCCTCGAAACGTTGGTTGTATGTGACTTGTTCAATACAGTTTTTGTTTACTGTACTGCTACGTTTTGAGGTAATCTCCCCAACTGTCATCAGGACCCACTTGTCCTGATGACGGGGGGGGGGGGGGGGGAGGGGGGGAAGTATCCCGAAACGTTGAAGTAAAGCACTTTATCTTTCACCAAGTGCTGAGTCCGGGAGTGCCGCCTCTGTTGTGTGTGTGTGTGTGTGTGTGTGTATAGTAACACTGTAAGGGTGCAAGGTGCCGTTTCCTGGGGTATATGGCAGCACGCAGCAGCTGAGGAACAACACAAGTCCAGTTTCTGGTACAACTGGCCCCAGCCAGTTTTATTGTACAGAAAATAAAACAAACACCAAAAGAAAATACCTTGCCTGTCCGGCACTAACTAAACACAAGATGTTCCTAACTATCACTAAAACAAAAAACACAGAGTTCTCCAGCAAACACTGTATAGCTCACTTGTATCAGGAAGCGTGTTTCTCTCACAGAGATCCTGCAGTCTTCCCAGGCAGTCTGCACACCCTAATCAGGCCAGCAGCTCTATAACACTCTTACACAGCTGAAAGCCTGATTAGCCTTCTGTGAGGCCAAAGACCCGAACTGGGCCCAATGTCTGGAACTTGCCCCATCTCTCTTTCAGGGCCCTTACCCACCTTTTCCAACAAACTGAAAAGGTTCTAACAAAACAAAACATATTCCTAGAAGTTTTCATTTTTCTAATACATGTAAGACAAGAACCTGGGACAAACATACCTGCCCTCAAACACTATCCCAGTGTTCTTGTCACATATCCCCCTCCCCTGTTTCGACCTAGGGGCCGAAACACTTGTAGCCCCCAAACAGAAGATGCGGGACAATGCATCTGCGTTGGCCAATTGTGTACCCGGTCTATGTTCGACAGTAAACTTAAAATCCTGCAACGCTAGAAACCATCTAGTTACACGAGCATTCTTGCCTCTATTTACATACATCCATTTTAACGGGGCATGATCAGTCACTAGTCTGAATTGTCTACCCAAGAGGTAATATCTCAAGGTATCTAGTGCCCACTTAATGGCCAAAGCCTCCTTTTCCACAATGGCATACCTTTTTTCATGCTCATTGAGTTTCCTACTCAAATAAATGATAGGGTGTTCGTCTCTGGGACAGCACAGCGCCTATCCCTACTTCTGAGGCATCTGTCTGTACCACAAATTCTTTTGAAAAATCTGGTGATATCAATACCGGTTGTGAACACAAAGCCACTTTTAACGCTTGGAACGCTTTTTCTGCATCAGGGTTCCATTTCACCATATTTGATTGCTTCCCTTTGGTAAGGTCTGACAACGACACCGCTGTGGTCGCAAAATTGGGAATAAACCGTCTATAGTACCCAGTTATTCCCAAAAAAGCCCTTAACTGTTTTTTATTCACTGGACGAGGCCAGTTTTGAATAGCATCAATTTTATTCAATTGGGGCCTAATTAGACCTCTGCCTATGGTGAAGCCCAAGTATTTGACCTCCTCCATTGCGAGGCAGCACTTCTTTGGGTTAGCAGTTAACCCTGCCTCTCTTATTGAGTCCAGTACTGCTTGTACTTTAACCAAATGGGACCCCAGTCTGTACTGTGAATTACCACATCATCCAAATAGGCAGCTGCATATTTTCTATGGGGCCTCAAAATTTTATCCATCGCCCGTTGAAAGGTTGCTGGAGCCCCATGCAACCCAAAGGGTAACATCTTATACTGGTACAGCCCCTCCGGAACCGAAAAGGCTGTTTTTTCTTTTGCGCTTTCAGATAAAGGTATTTGCCAGTAACCTTTGGTCAGGTCCAACGTGGTGAGAAACCTGGCTGTTCCCAGCCTTTCTATAAGCTCATCCACACGGGGCATGGGGTACGCGTCAAACTTGGACACCTCATTTAACTTACGAAAGTCATTACAGAAGCGTATGCTACCGTCGGGCTTCGGGATGAGAACTATGGGACTGGACCACTCACTGTTAGATTCCTCTATGACTCCAAGTTCTAACATGGTTTTAACTTCTTTAGTAACAGCTTCTCGCTGAGCTTCAGGAATCCAATATGGCTTTAAATGAACCCTGACCCCTGGTTCTGTGACAATGTCATGTTTTATCGGCCAGGCAGCTCTGAAAATATCTCCCTATTTTGGATGAGAAATTCTTTAACCCGATTGTTCTGGTCAGCTGATAATGTCTCTGACACCTTTACTGCGGGAAGCAACCGAGGTGAAGACACCAAAGGGCAAGGCTCCGCTGACAGAGACAACCTATCTTTCCAGGGTTTGATTAAGTTAACATGGTAGATTTGTTCGGGTTTTCTCTTTCCCGGCTGGTATACTTTGTAATTAACCTCATTCACTTTTTCCCTAATCTCAAATGGACCCTGCCATTTAGCTAGGAATTTGCTTTCCACAGTGGGTACCAAAACAAGAACTCTATCTCCAGGAGCAAATTCCCGTATCTTGGCACTCCGGTTATATACCCTCTGTTGAGCACTTTGGGCCTGTTCCATGTGCTCTCTGACAATAGGTACCACGGCTGCAATCCTATCCTGCATTTGTGATACATGTTCAATAACGCTTCTATAAGGAGTGGGCTGTCCTTCCCACGTCTCTTTGGCAATGTCCAACAGCCCTCTGGGGTGTCTACCATACAACAAATCAAATGGAGAAAACCCTGTAGAGGACTGAGGAACTTCTCTGATGGCCATTAACAAGTAGGGCAACAAACAATCACAGTTTTTCCCATCTCTCTCAACAACCTTTTTTAACATACTTTTTAATGTTTTATTAAACCTTTCCACCAACCCGTCTGTTTGGGGATGGTAGATGGACGTCCTGAGGTGGGTGACCTTAAATAATTTGCACAATTCCTTCATGATCCTTGACATAAATGGAGTACCTTGGTCAGTCAAAATTTCTTTTGGTATTCCCACTCTACTAAAAACCTGCACCAGCTCCCTAGCTATTGCCTTGGTTGTGATAGTGCGTAAAGGGACTGCCTCAGGATATCGAGTGGCATAGTCCATAATTACCAGGATATACTGATGGCCCCGAGCAGACTTTAACAAGGGCCCCACGAGATCCATAGCTATTCTGTCAAACAGGACCTCTATAATAGGCATGGGAACTAGTGGGCTCCTGAAATGGGGTTTAGGGGCATGATACTGGCATTCAGGACAGGAAGAACAATATTCAGACACTTCTTTATAAACCCCTGGCCAAAAGAACCTTTGTAAAACTCTTTCAGTGTTTTTTTCTGCCCCTAAATGTCCTGCGGTAACGTGACTATGAGCTAAATCTAGTACCGCTCTCCGATAAGGCTGGGGAACTACCAGCTGTTCCACCACATCCTCACCCCTTTTGACAATGTGGTACAAGAACTCATTACAGATGGCCATGTGGGGATACGTAACCCTGTCACCTGGTACCACAGGTTCCCCATTAACAACCTTAACATTCTCCCTAGCCTTTATTAAGGTAAGATCCTTTAACTGTTCAGACGCAAACAGATCCTTCTGTACCTCCAGGTCAGGCACGCTTTCAGTTCTAACTACTATGTCTCTGTTCCCAGCAAGAGGGTCCTCACTGGACTCCCCATCTGTCACTTCCCCAGCCAAACTAGCAAAAGGCAAAGGGTCAGAAAGTTCCGAAGACACACGTACATCCATAAAATCACCGGTATTATCCACTGGCTCTTTACTTCTCACATCTGTTGATAACCGTGATTCCCACAGTTTCCAAAAATGAGGAAAATCTCTCCCTATTATGGCCTCATGCACCAAGGTGGGGACCAGTCCTACTTTAACAATTGCTGACCCACAACAAGTTTCTATATTCACTTCAGCAGTGACATAATGTTGGGTATCCCCATGTATGCAAGTTACCCCAATAGGTATTTGCTGGACCTTTAAGGGGTTCACTAACCCAGCTTTCACGAGGGTAACTAAACTTCCTGAATCTAGCAAGGCCTCTACCCGGTTACCCTCTAAGAACACATCACACATTTGTTTTTCCAGCTCAGGTGAAGGTACCACAGTACAGGCTAACCTAGCAAAGAAAGACATTCTGCGACATTCAAAGGCAGCATCACATTGCATGGGTTCTTGCATGACTGGGCAATTGGCAATAACATGACCTGGCATACCACACCTAAAACATTTAACCACACGATTATCAACCCGTTTGGGCAGCATAGACCGTTCTAGCCCCATTGGCCTGTCTCCAGGGCCAGTGTTTACAGTCTCTCCAGTCTTGCGTTCTCTTATCCGCCCAGCAACATTTTCCCAAGGAACAGTCTTACCAGTCTTTACTGAAGGGCGCTGTCGAGGATCTATGGGTTGCTGGGTGGTCATCAGTAGTTCCTCTGCTGCCAAATACCTCTCTACCATGTCCACTAATTGGTCAGCAGTACCCGGGTTTCCATGGCTCACCCACTTGCGCAGGACCATGGGCAAAGATCTCAAGTAGCGGTCCATGGCGACTCTTTCAACCATCTGGGGACCAGTTAATGTCTCTGGCTGTAACCATTTTTATGTTAGCTGAATAAGGTCATGCATCTGGGAGCGAGGAGGCTTCTCCATGGCGTACACCCACCGGTGCACCCATTGTGCTCGTACGGACAGCGTGACTCCCAGGCGGGTCAGGATCTCAGTCTTTAGTTTATCATAGTCCCGAGCCTCAGCAGGGCTTAAATCAAAGTACGCTTTTTGGGGCTCACCTGACAGGAAAGGTGCCAGCAGACTGGCCCACTGTGCTTTCGGCCAGGTCTCACGCTCGGCAGTCCTTTCAAACGTGGTCAGGTAGGCCTCCACATCATCAGCCTCTGTCATTTTCTGCAGGAAGTGACTGACCCGTATAGAACTGGAGCTAGTCGGAGCACTGATGGCCACATCTCCAATCTGGGCTGCAAGGCTCTGCACCACTTCTGTTAAGGCCTCTCTATCCTGACGGTGTTGCCTGTAAAGTTCGTCAACGGCTGCCTGCTGTTGTCTCCTATTTTCCTCCATTGCCACCTGCTGCTGTCTGTTGGCCTCCTGCTGTAGTCTCCAATTTTCCTCCATTGCCACCTGCTGTTCTGTTGGCCTCCTGCTGAGCCGCTGTAGCTTGCAGCAAGGCTTTATGCAGTTCCTCCATGTCGACAGATTTTTCAGGCGGCTTTGTAGCTGCTTTCACCCAGGACATATATCAAACCCTCAGGGGTGAGTCTCAGCAACTTCACACTGGGCTGTATCTGCATAAACCACCGTTTTCTGCAGGCCTCATAAAGCTGCTGCTTTCCCTTATGCGCAGAACGGATTGCTTGCATTCTCCACCAAGTTGTAACACTGTCAGGGTGCAAGGTGCCGTTTCCTGGGGTATATGGCAGCACGCAGCAGCTGAGGAACAACACAAGTCCAGTTTCTGGTACAACTGGCCCCAGCCAGTTTTATTGTACAGAAAATAAAACAAACACCAAAAGAAAATACCTTGCCTGTCTGGCACTAACTAAACACAAGATGTTCCTAACTATCACTAAAACAAAAAACACAGAGTTCTCCAGCAAACACTGTATAGCTCACTTTTACCAGGAAGCGTGTTTCTCTCACAGAGATCCTGCAGTCTTCCCAGGCAGTCTGCACACATTAATCAGGCTAGAAGCCCTATAACACTCTTACACAGCTGAAAGCCTGATTAGCCCTCTGTGAGGCCAAAGATCCGAACTGGGCCCAATGTCTGGAACTCGCCCTATCTCTCTCCCAGGGCCCTTATCCAGCTTTTCCAGCAAACTGAAAAGGTTCTAACAAAACCAAAGCATTTTCCTAGAAGTTTTCATTTTCTAAAACATGTAAGACAAGAACCTGGGACAAACATACCTGCCCTCAAACACTATCCCAGTGTTCTTGTCACAATATATATACACATACATACATACACAGTGTGTATATATGTATTATATATATATATATATAATATATATATTATATATATATTATATATATCCCGTGTGTGTGTGTGTGTATATATATATATATATATATATATATATACACACACACACACACACACACACACACAACCCAGAGCCTACGTTTAAATTTACTACATAACTTTAAGAAAAAATGAACAGCCCATCCTGACCTTAAAGACAGGACTAGAGCCTGTCTCTTCACCCGGCCAGCCCAGTACACACGCGCTGGCAGGGAGCTTCCTTGTTTCCTGCAGCCTGCGTGCTCAGCCAATCGCTGAGCAGCATGCTGCAGCGTGACACATTATTGGGCAGCTGAGCCGCCGCTCAGCACAAGCAGCCCAGGAAGCGCTCAGCGGCGCCGGCGGCTGTGTGAGCGGCGGCTGCTGCTGGGCTCATGGTGGGGAGGGGAGCGCAGTGCAGTGCCGCGGATCGGATTACAGATCCGATCTGTGGTGCGTGACGGGGCCCCTTCAGACAGGGGGGCCCGGGGTACTTAACCCCGGAGGGCCCCCCCCCCTTAATCCGGCTCTGCCCATTCCTGACACTCCCAGATATGTCTCCAGCAACCCTTTATTTGAAAACCCCAGGTATCTCTCCAGAATCCAACTTTCTGACACCCTCAGTCATCCCGCTGCTCATTCTCTGACAAATGGGCGTCACCTCTGCTTATTCCACATGGCCATGGCAAAAGTTGAGCTAAGAGTAAGAACATCCTGCTGTACCAGTATTGTACTCACTAAGATTATTCTTTTCTTGTCTCATAGGAAGAAAACCAAGATAATATTATGTCTAAGCTATTGACACTTAGAAATAAGAAACTTTTAGGGCTCTAACTGCTTTATTTGCTGTATAAAAATACACTCATTTATTATGACCAAAAGCCAATATCCTGAGTAACCGCCGTGTGCAGCATGGACGGGCTGGGAACGACTCAATAAGGTGCTGGTAGGTTGGCACAGGTACATTTTGACAGTGAGCTGATCCACTATAGTGTCTGTCGGCCCGCACGCACCTTTGTAGCCAACGTTCACCTCTCATATCAATGGCACGTGGTGCCCTGCAATTTCCACGTCGGTTTTTTGCAATGGTGCCATTTGTCCAGTCACGATACACCTTCACCACAGCAGCATGCGAACAGTTCACACACTGCGCTGTTTCAGAAATACTGCCACCCTTGGCCCGAAAGACGATAATCATCCCTTTTTTGCAACTCTGATAAATCGCCCCTTTTATCCATGACAGCAATGAGTGATATGTGTACAAACGGCCTATCGCACACCTTATATACCCACCATGCCAGCGCACAACACGTGACATATGTTATGGGCTATGTGCTGCCGAAGTCAAATTTAGGAGGTGGTCATAATAATGTGACTTGACCGTGTATATGTAAGCCAAGATCAAAGGTTGCTTTCTTTGTTTCTTGCAATTAAATTAATTTCAAAACTATTTACACTCCATTTCACAAAATATCTGGGGTAAGAGGGGGCGCAATAGAACTCTTCGCCCTGGGAGCCATGTTATCTAGGAACTGTACTGCATACAAGCTAGTACAATAAAGTTATATATGAAGATAAAAGAAAACAACTTATTACCAAGAAACTCAGACAATTTATTTTTGTCTTTGTTCCCCTTTAATTTAATTGACTAATAATGTTTTTTATTAACTTTTTCCTATTGTGCTGTGTGGGCAAAATTACTAGGCACCACATATTATCATTATGTTCTTGTTCTTGGCTATGTTCTCCACCTTCAGTTTTATCTCGTTTTACCATCCAAGCATCTGTGCTAATGAGTCTTGAGAGGCCAAAACAGAAACCTGCGGAAATTTGGCTCTCTCCAACATCAGGTCCAAGATTCAGTTATAGATAATGTTTGAATAACAAGTGGAAGCTCTCTTGGGCAGTAATATGTATGAAAGCCTGTTTATTCATTAGAAAAGGCTATAAACCATAAAGCTGAAATGCATGTACTGTTTATGTGTTTCAGTTCGTCAATGCTGTCTGCTTTGTCTTAAGAGGGTGGTGCTTCTCTACCTTCTAGCACATCATAGCTGGAACTTGTGTAATTGTCTAGCAAGTCTCCAAAGTAGCTGAAGGTTTGTAGATTCACACATACTGTAGAGGCAACACCAGTAATATCACACTTAGGGGAGGGCTTGGACTCGCCCGCAGGGGTACAGGAGAAACCACCGGTGGGCCCTACTGCCTGGTGCCCCACCTCCTGCTCTAAGAATCAGGTTCCAGACTGTGCACTTGAATTATACATCATACATATGTTACCTTATACTGGACTATGGTGTATTTTCTACAGTGCATTGCTGTTATTAATCTGGTACATTATCATGCATGCAGCAGCTGAATTTACTGTATATATTTATGAAGGGGCCCAGACATTGCACTCTCTAATGGTTAGTCAAACCAATGAGGTGGCAGACCACACCCCCACTGCAGACTGGTCACACCCCTAACACTGCATTCCCCCGGTGGACCCTACATGCCCCAGTCCAACACTGCTTAGGGGTAAAAATACCTACTGTAAATCCTGTGAAAATAAAGAAAATGTGAACATTAGTGCTTAGTAAAGGTGCATACACACTGGGCATTTTTGCCCAGCGTGTATGCACAGCGATGATGGCTGACATCGCTGGGCTGAAAATCGCTCCGTGCATACACACTGAGCGCTTTTCCCCCCTGCCCAGCGATGTCAGCGGGGGTGAACGGCTTTCCATAGCAGGACGCTATGGAAAGCCGCTCACCCTGCCATTCTTCTACTGGTAATACCAGCAGATGAACGCGCGGCCGCCGGCGATGAAGCGGGAGCACGCATCAGCGCTCATCGCCGGGGCATACACACTGGGCGGTTTTGAGCTGAAAGCAGCTCAAAACAACAAAAGTGACCTGCTCTCAGCTCAAAATCACCCAGTGTGTATGGGCCATAAGAAAGCTCTAAAATTAACCAGATAATACGGACATAGCTTCCAATACCCGGGACTCTGTGACAGGGACGGACTGTATGACCGCATCATGTTCAGCAACAAATACCACCATATTTGGGGTGATACCTTTCAACCTCTTTTCTACATCCAAATTGGTATGAATGTCCTGAGCGTGGGACATACTTTCAAATCGGCATTGCCCCACCCAAATTGCGATGGTCTGGTGGTAGTGTATGTACATTGCATGTCATTAAATGAGGTCACTTTGTAAAATAGGAAGCAGACCGCCCAACGGGATGTAATTATATGTCAGGAGACTGCCACTCACATTACCTCCCCCTACATCCTGCCCCCTTCACAATCCCGACACCCATAGTATGTGAATAGCACCCCTTCCCCCCCTCCCTGCCGGTACTATGCTGACCGCCGGAATCCCGAACGCCGGCAACGTGATACACCCCCCCTCACAACTGCTTAGTAGGTACTGTCCTGTCTGGGTAAATATGCAATTTGCTGCAATAGATTAGAGAGTCGTTATGTATTTGGTTTACTGTCTATACGTTCAGTACATTAAGATTTTAATTCATGTCTCAGTACACCAAAATAAAAATTAAAAAGTATTTCACGGTATTAGCTGCGACAAACTTTCTATCCTCCGTATGAAAGATGAAGCTGATCATTACCAGGCATGAGTTTTACTATTCAGGAGAAAAATTGCACTGGATGTTCTAAACCTAATGCGTGTAAGTTACTGGGCGGGATGTACTACACAGAAAATGCAGTAAAACACTGCATTTTCTGAATGTACTAACTGCTGAGCGCCGGGGCACCACCGTGGAGGGAAATCTATATGGTGGTGCTGTGAATAGATTTTTCTCACCTAAGACTCTGAGTGCAGTAGAGAGGTTGTCCCCCCGTCCCTCTCTCGCTGGCACAGGTGCCCTGTGGACACTGGTCCTGTGCCATGTTCTCGGTGATTTCTCTACCGTGCATGCTCAGACCTTCGGGAAAATAGCAGCTGCACCATTTTTCCAGTGATTCTTGCAGCACATACGCTGTAGAGGTAAGTATAATGTATGGTTGCCAGGTTGCGGTGTGGGCCCCTCTAGACCCAGTGGCCTGTGTACACCCTTCTCCCATTATAGGAAGCCTGTGGTTGTATCTATACACCCTTGATGTATCACTTAGCCCAGGGGTGGCCGGACTTTTGAGACCTGGGATCTACTTTTTGTTCACTTACTTACCGGTGATCCACCGGCGTCAAATAACACCAATAATAACGCTCACATTTGAAAAAAAGCATTAATAATGATGCCATCAAATAACAGCACCAATAATAATGTGCACATTTAAAAATAGCATTAAGAATGACAACATCAAATAATCCCTCCTCTGTGCAAATCCCCCCTTGTGCAGATACCTCCTTCAACTCCCCTGTATAATAGCCCCCTGTACTATAATCCCATCTGTGCAGATCCTCCACTCTTTGCAGTACCCCTTGTTTAAAAAAAAAGACCCTTTGTGAAGATACCACGCTGTGTGCAGATCCCCCCTTTGCAGATCGTCCCACCCCTTGTGAAGAAACCCCCCTTTGCATAACTTACCTGACAAGTTGTCACTCTGCCTAGCTTCAGTCCTCCCTCTCCCCGCAGTCACGCTCCCGCTTTCATGCTGCATGGCCTCCGCTGGCTGCTTCTCCTGTCGTCACCACTGCCGGCTGGATCAAACTGGATCCAACTATCCAACTCATATCGCGGGTGACGTCATTACATCACCCGCACACTGCATCCCTGGGAACTGTGAAGAGAAGCAGCGGCGGCAGGCTCCTTACAGTTATTTTCTATTACGTCAATCGCGATCTAGCTGCGGATGCCCTACGAGCCATCGGTAGATCGCGATTGGCTACCTCTGACTTAGCCTATGCGCAAATGCCCTGGTACACCATTTCAGCTGCAAGTGGAGGTGGGACTGATTTTCATTCCACTCTGTACAGCCGGATCAAAATAGACTCTGAAGCTGATATCCTTTACGGTTTCCTCCAGTTGGCTGCTAGGGGGGCACTGTTCTGTTAGTGTCTCGGGGTTTGGTGATATATTCCGTTTTACCTTGGGCTGATAAACATCTCTGTAATTACCTCCCACTCCAACTTACATAATAACTGAAAGTATGAACACATCTTGTGTCCTGAGTGCTGACTTATTGTAGTTGTTGCTACTCAAAGGTTAACAGTATCAGCTAAGTAAATATTAACCTGACTTTAAATGACTTCTTACAAAATCTTTTACTCGTTCAATTATACAGATTTAATTAATCAAGAGATTAGACAATTAGCTTAAAACATACTAAAGTGACAGTAAGATGTAGCAATAAGGCTAGATGTGTGAGGACACATCTGTGTTAATATGCCCTCTTGAAACATCCATAAGTACACACTTCCAAACCGGCCTGATGAACAGTGACAGTTCCAAGAACTGGAATAAAAATTCATGAGAGGTGTTCACTAACATAAATTGCTTCCCATAGATGTTAACTCAAGTTACAAATGTCCGAAATTGTGTTTATAAAAAACACAACTTCCACCTGGCGTGCAGGTTCCGTTGCATACCAATATGCTTCATTGATTAATGCAAATCCAGCATAATAGTTGGATCTGTTTTTAGCTAGTGTTCGCATACCATGTGGAATGCATTGAAAATATAAACCAATACCTGTATTGCTAGGATGAATGCCTCAGTTGGCCAAAATTTCCAACACTAGGTCATCACTTAGACTTCTACAAAGGGGTTTTGAAGAAATCTGCATAAGGACATGAAACGCATCATCACAATGATGCAAATAGCTTCCATTTGTAGCAGGGTCAGGATGGCACAAATCATGTCAACATGACCCTACGCACTTCACAAAAAAAGAGAAGCGGGATTTGGGTGTGTAACCTACAGTACTTAGGGATTGCACAAAATTCAGGAGTCTCTTAGAGAAGCTGTTGTTTCTACTTCTTTCACCCCTGCCTATCTCTCTTCTTGTCATCCCCGCCTTTTTCTTTCATCCTCTCTTATCCTGTCTCTCTCTCCGACCCCTTTCCCCTCCCTCCCCCTCTCCCTCCCCATCTTTCCTGGTTCTTTCTCTCTCTCTCCCTCATCCCCCCTCTGTTCCTTGTCTTTTTCCTATTTTTTTCTCATCCATCTCTCTCTTTCTTTCCTGCGCTGTACATCTTTTCTTTCTCTTCTGCTATTTTACTCTTCCACTTATTTCTCTCTCTCTTCCTCATATCTCACTACAATAGCAAAAGACCTTTCTACCCAGCAGTTTACAGCTGATGTCTGTATTCTTTCACAAACATCCGGTGCCCGTCTTTCAAATAATTTTGGGTGTTGATGAAAATGATGGTTGAAAGGAATCGTTTTTCAAGGGGGAACCATTGTTTGTGTAAGGACACTTAATGTTCGACTCTAGGAAGAATGCTGTATTCAGTTAAACATATCTCAGAATAAATGATGAAATAAAGCATTTTTAGGTCAAGTTAACTAACTTTGCAACATGTAATACAGTACTGTACATCACTGGGGAACTCTTCCACGACAGTCACTGGGTAATTATACTTTTCAGAGAATGAAAGTGTAGACGCGTTTAAAAAAATACTTCATTATTTTGGCAGACTGGGCCCGATTCAGACCTGATCGCTGCTGTGCGTTTTTGCACAGCGGGCAGTTATCGATAGACTGCGCATACACTGCAATGCGCACCGCCAAACAACAACGGCCATTGCCGAACAGCGACAGGTTGGTGCAAAAATTTAAATCGCCCATTTTCTGGGAGTGTCAGGGAAAATGCAGGCGTTCCCAAGGGTTTTCCGGGAGGGTGTCTGACGTCAGCTCCGGCCCCGATCAGCCTGTTCTCATCGCACTGTAGGAGTAAGTCCTGGGCTACACACAGACTGAGTGAGGTGCGAACGGATTTGCAGCTGTTCCGCTGACTGAGGGATATTTGTAGCACGGCGTACACATGCGATCACACACTTGCACGGGCGAATATACACTCCCCTTGGGTGGCGACTATCTGATCGCAGGACAGCAAAATTAACAGCACAGCAATCATGTCTGAATCACCGCCAATGTACATTCATCAAATGATTTCCCTGGGTGCCTCATATGTCCTATACTAGAGTCACATGTATATTGGCCCTCATTCCGAGTTGTTCGCTCGCAAGTGAATTTTAGCAGATTTGCTCATGCTAAGCCGCCGCCTACTGGGAGTGAATCTTAGCATCTTAAAATTGCGAACGATGTATTCGCAATATTGCGATTACACACCTCGTAGCAGTTTCTGAGTAGCTTCAGACTTACTTGGCATCTGCGATCATTTCAGTGCTTGTCGTTCCTGGTTTGACGTCACAAACACACCCAGCGTTCGCCCAGACACTCCCCCGTTTCTCCAGCCACTCCTGCGTTTTTTCCGGAAACGGTAGCGTTTTTTCCCACACGCCCATAAAACGGCCTGTTTCCGCCCAGTAACACCCATTTCCTGTCAATCACATTACGATCGCCAGAACGATGAAAAAGCCGTGAGTAAAAATCCTAACTGCATAGCAAATTTACTTGGCGCAGTCGCAGTGCGGACATTGCGCATGCGCATTAAGCGGAAAATCGCTGCGATGCGAAGATTTTCACCGAGCGAACAACTCGGAATGAGGGCCATTGTGAGTAAAATTGTCACCGTCTTTGGGGCCTAATTCAGCATGGATCGCTAATTAGAGAATTTGCGAATGGATCGATTATTGAACGACTGCACGTGTAGTGTTCACATTGCGCACATGCGTGAGGTAATAGCGACAGAAAATGCATACAGCTTGTAAACGCAATGTAGCCGCTGTTAGACTGACAGGAATCCGGCGTTTCTGGGTAGAAACCTGCTGTTGTCTGGGTGTGTCAGAAAAAAACAGGTGTCCAGGTGTTTTTGGGGAGGGTCTCTGACGTCCAGCGCAGACCACTTCCAGCCCATCTCAGTCACAGATCAGTGGCGGCCTCAGACTTACTCACATTTACTCAGGAAGCCAAGATTCTCCGATGTACCGGGAATTGCGTATGAATCTGCGAGTGGATAGTGATCTGCGATGCATTCGCAAATTTGTACGGGGCATTTTTTCTTTCTGTCAGGGCGGCGCCTTTCTACTCGCAGACAACTGCAATCTCTCAGATTAACGATCCATGCTGAATTAGGGTCTTAGTCACCTTCCATTAATTAGTTAAAACCAATCCGTGTACCATTCTGACACTTCATTCAGCGACTTTGTAAAGCGACATCGCTCCTTTAAGCAGCCTGCTCTTCAGGATATTTATAGTCTGTTATGCCTGGAACTGCTGGGAAGATGAATGAGTGCTACGCTTTAGTTTTCAAGCACATGAAATTAAACTAAGAAAAGATCGTTAATACACTTCCTTCACCTACAGATTACTCTTTTTTACTGACTTTTTCTTTGACTTATTGACAGAGGTCACTGAGCCATAGAGTAACATCTTTGCCAGACTTAATTATATACAGCAAATTGTACTAAATTTGTACTTAATATGTTGGCTATCAAAAGTGAGGAAAATAATAACAAATTTTTCATGCGGAATACTTTACTAAGCACGGTGTTGCTAGAAATTAAATGCGTCCATGGATATAAAAGCATTACAGCAATTCTGAAATTAAATATGTGAGATGCAGAGGTAAATTTACTAAGGTCCGTAGTTAGGGGCTAATTCAGGTCGGATCGCAAATCGCAATCCGAACGGAATTTTTACGGGGGTGCCGCGGGCGCATGCGCAGCAGGCCCTACTGCGCATGCATCCGCATTTTCTGTGGGGGGGCCGCAGAAAATGCGGTCGCCTCTGCCTGTCAATCAGGCAGAGGCGGTTGCGGGGCGGGAGGGGGGCGGCAACGCTCCATTTTCAGGGAGGAAACGGAACGTTGCGGGGGGCAGGGTAACCTGAACGGTGGGATGTGCGGCACGAACGGGGGGGTGTCGGGGGCGCGGTCGCGGCAGCTGCGTGACGTTACACGCAGCCGCCGCGACAGGTAAGATGGCGGTGGGACTCCAGCCGCAGCTAAGCTGCACCAACAGGAGTCAACCTTAGTTTCTGCTGACAAGCAGAAATTGTGAGGCGATCGCAATTTCTGCTTGTAGCAGGGGGGGGAAGCCGGTCAGCATGCTGGGCGGCCTTGCGCAACGCTGGACGGCCCCCAGCATGCGTGCAAAAGGATAGCGAATAGCAGAATTTGCTATCCTTACTGGATTGGCCCCTTAACCCATGTTTGCCTGAGTTTAAACACGGTAGTGATTGATTGGGGGACGGGAGTTTTTTTCTATTTAAAACACGGGTGTTTACTATGATACCGTGTTTTCCGTAATCTTGTTGTCCGATGGTGTATTAAGGGTCTGTTGTTATCTATTGTCCCCTGTAAAAGAAATATTAAAATAAAGACAGAAAACACAGACTGTAGATAGTATAACTTTAATACACTCTCTCACACTCTCATATACTCACTTTGTCCCTGGCATGTTTTGAAAAATAAAAAAAAAAGAATGTCCCGAACCTAGAGGAGCTATATGTGTATACACATCAAGCTCCTCTTCGCAAATGCCCGAACCCTTGTGGTTTCCGTCATTTGCAGGGCTACCAGCCAATCAGCGACCGCTACCGTGGGAACAGGCCAGGCTGCTGTTGATTGACAGCCAGCACACCCACAGCCAATCAGCTGCCTGTTCCCATGGTAGTGGGACAGCTCCGGGCTTGAGTTCAGGCCTGGGCTATACTTGGGAGAGGGGAGCCCTTTTTTTTTGGGGGGGGGGGGGAGTGGGGGGGGGGGGGGGGTTCCCACTTTCCTAGGAATCCCCAGCCTGGGCCTACTAGTTAGGGGGGAGAATGCTTTGGCCGGGGCACACCGTCAAATGTGTCTGCTTACAGTGGTATTACTCCCCTGCTAGCCCAATCTGTGCAGACTTCTCAAAACAGGGCACCGGCGTCATGTTTTCCCCTGAAGCCGCCGCATGGGACCACTCCCCGCTATCGCTGCGTCGCCGCCACCCGCTGCTGTCGATCAAGTTGCGATCGTATCCTTCCGGGATGCGATCACAATCTGAAAGCTTGTGCTGTGCGGCCACAGCACTTGCGCAGACATCCGAAAATCGCCCGTTTGTGTCTGAAGCTGAATGAGGTCTAGTATATGTTAAAATAACAAATTATTTATTCTGGGTAATTTTCTTTTGTCTTCCAGCCAATTCCCTAATATATTGTCTAGTGTATTATTGTGTAACGACAACATACAAATGTGTTACATAATATACATTTATTTTGCCATGACTGCATATCCCGGAAAATGTAACCATAGCCCGGTACTGAGTGGAATCTGCCTCCCTAGAGGAATCCCATTCCTTTGTACACTGTATAGATTTTCTGTATTACTGAAAGCAAGGTTTCCTAGCTTAACATGGTGATAAATGACAAACCGTGAAACGTGCTGCAAGGTCATGTAAATATCATATTCCTCGGTTGCGGCTGGAGGGCACAGGCACCTCTGTGTATAATATGGGGAGATGCAGGATGGTGGAGTAAATGCATGGTAATGTTAAATGATGAAATTCAGCAATTGATCCCCCAGCTAGAGAGGCATCTTGCCATCCCGCCAGGCTGGAAGCAATCCCCCAAGGTAGAGGAGGTATACTAGGACCATTCCTGGTATCCTGGAGAACTGTCACATGACATAACAGCGCTGCAGGCATATAACAGTACGGAGGTTCTGTACAGGAACCATGCTTAGCTTTAGAGGGGCTGTGCGGTATTTTACTTAGATCGTGTCCCTGATCTGATTTAAAGCTACTGACCTGAGACCTAGTTACAGGACCTATTGTCAGTCTGGATAGACAGGAGTTGGTCAGTTTAGACCATAGCAAAGTGGCAGAGAGGCCTGTTAGTGCGATTAGCAGATGACCACATAGACAGACCAGCAATGGTCATCTGCCAACTTTTTGCGTGGTTTGTCTAGTATAAATGATGTGTTTGATTTCAGATTTAACTGTCTGTAAAGTATAATAATAATTAAATGTTCATTTTGTTTGTATAATTAAACCAGTTGATAATGGGGGTTATTCAGGTTTGTTAGCAAACCAAGAAAGTTAGCAATTGGGCAAAACCATGTTGCACTGCGGGTGGGCAGATGCATTCTTGTCTTCTTCCACCTGTCCGTCTTCTTGTGATTGCCGCTGCGATGACATTTCTCGTTGGTGGTGTGTCGTTGCCCGGTGACAATCGTCGCCAGGCAACGACGTGTGTGCGCAATGCGGCCGCCGTGCATGCGCATTTACGATTTGTTCGCACCGTAGCGAAGAACCGCTGCGTGCAAATGGGTCGGAATGACCCCCAATGTACAGACTTCTACTATGGTATTTTAGTGCTATTTTGAAAAATAGCTTAATAGTTTACTTTCAAGGCAAATTCATTATTTTGACCATGTCAGGGTTTTGACCTTCAGTGGACCTTGTCAAGATGACCTGCAGGATGCTGAACCACTGCCATTCTGTCAAATCCTTGCTCGGTTTGCATGCAGACAGGCTGGCCTGGAGACAGTGGGGGCAGGCGATATGCTGATCTGTCATAAGAAGCTTTGGCAGCCATTCTGCGCTTGCTGATGTTCTCCCGTACCTGTGGCTCTACTCTGGGTTGCAGGAGCTGCTTTGCCATTGGGATGCCTGTGCGGGTGTGCTGTGCTAATAGGCACTGTGCAGGGGATAAAAGTCCATCTTGGGGAGTGTTTCTCAAGTTTAACAGTGCCAAGTATATGTCCGATCCATTTCGTGCACACTTCTCCATTAGGTGCTTTGCAGAGCGGACTGCGCGCTCTGACAATCCATTTGACTGTGGGTAGTGTGGACTACTAGTGATGTGCTGGAAGTCCCATGTATTCACAAAGTTCTTGAACTCTCTACTCTTGAACTGCATGGCATTATCAGTGATCAGCTGCTGTGGGGTGCCATGTGCTGCAAAGTGTCTCTTCAGCTTTGCAATGACCATTTGACTTGTGGTGCTGGGCAAGTACTTTATCTCGAACCATCCTGAATAGTAGTCAACTAGTACCAGGTACTCCTTCCCCCTCCATTCGAATAGATCAGCCGCAAGAATGGACCACGGAAGATCAGGAATGTCTTGGAGCAGCATGGGCTCCCGTGGCAGGTGTGGACGCAAAGAATTGCAGGGTGCACAAAACGAGACAGCACGGTCAATGTCACTGTACATGGAGGGCCAGAACGTAGTTTCATTGGCCCTGCGCTAGGTAGCCTCCAGGCCGGCATGGCCCTGGTGCATCTGCTGGGTGTAGAATTTCTGAAGGGCAGCTGGATTCACGAAGCGATGACCCCGCAGGATGACACCATCAGACACGGTGAGCTCATCTCTCATACAGTAGAAGGGGCGAAGGCAGTGCGGAAGTTCCTTGGTAGAGGATGGCCAGCCATTGAGAATTACAGCAGAAAGACGCTGGCAAAGATCATCCGCAAGTGTAGCAGCACGCAGCTCTTCCAGCCACTTGGTAGGGAGCACCTCCACAGCCATGACCTCATAGTCATCCTCAGCAGCGTTCATGTCAGTAGTCGAAAGGAAGGCTCAAGACAGAGCATCAGCAACGTACATTTCTTTGCCTTGCTTATATACGACATCCAGGTTGTACCGCTGCAGCTTGAGCATCATGCCCTGAATACGGGAAGAAGCAGAATGGATGGGCTTCTTCAGTATGGTGAAGAGAGGCTGATGGACGGTTTCTACCGTGACAGGACGGCCATAAATTAAGTAATGGAAACGGTTGCAGGCAAACACCAGTGCCAACAGTTCTTTCTCAATTTGTGCATACCTGGTTTCAGTGTCAGTGAGAGCCCTGGAAGCAAAAGCCACCGGTCTGCGGTGTTGGAGGCACACGGCCCCTAGATCACTCTGTGAAGCGTCGGCAGAGAGGACTACCGTATCATGCACATTGAAGTATTGCAGTACCTGTGGATTTGTCAGCATGGTCTTCAATCGATCAACAGCAACCGTGTGTGCATCCAACCAGCACCATTCTGAGTCCTGGTGGAGTAGCTCCTGCAAAGGTGCCGTGGTTTCACTGTATTGCGAAACAAATTTAGACAGGTAGTTGGTCATCCCCAGGAAGCGCTGCAGTGCCTGTTGGTCAGCCAGAAGTGGCATTTGCTGGATGGCAGTGATTTTATTCGGGTCCGGTTTGACGCCTTGATTAGTGAGCACGTGGCCCACGTACGCCACTTCTGTAACTCTAAACTTGCATTTGTCTGGGTTAAGCTTTAGGTTCAAAGCACGGGCCGTTCAAGTACCTGGTGCAGCCGCTGGTCATGTTCTTCCTTGGTGCGGCCCCATACCAGGATGTCATTGACGATGATTTCACAGGGATAGCCTGCAAACAGTTGCTCCATGCAACGCTGGAAGACCTCACTGCCTGTAGTGATTCCATAGGGTATGTGAAGGAAGACAAACCGCCCTATCGGGGTCATGAAAGCGGTGAGCAGGGAAGAAGCTCTGCCCAAAGGGATTTGCCAGAATTCGCACTTTGCATCCAGGGTACTGACAACTGTGGCACCTGGCATGTCAGCAATCACTTGCTCGATGGTGCGGAGAGGGTGATATGGACGCAGCAGTGCTTTGTTCAAGTGTACTGGATCAATACAAAGATGAACAGTCCCGTCCTTTTTTGATGCGGCCACCATGGCGCACTCCCACTGTGATGCTTCCTCTATGGGAGCAGTGACACCCAATTGAGTCATTCTGTGGATCTCTTTAGTGATTTTGTCTTTCATTGCGATAGGAACCCTCCAGGGGGCACAGACAGTAGGTACAATGGAGTCATCCAGCCTCATATGGTACACAACAGGAAGCTTGCCAAGTGTATTGCAATCAAATAAATCCTGAAAGTCTTTTATCTCTGGGACGGTCATCTGTAATGCGTGTACCTCAGGCCCCAGATTGAGAAGACCTAGCTTCATACTGTCAGGGAGGCCTACCAGTGGTGTAACCTTTTGATCTACAATGTGGAATAGCAAATCAGCACGGGTAAACTTTAGCTTTGTGGTACCCAGTGTGATGATGATCTGGCCATCATAAGCTATCAAGTTGATCTTGTCTCGTGGGTTTATCTGTGCAGTTGGATCTATTTCACGTAGTTGTTTGTAGGATATGACATTGCACTTCGCTCCTGAGTCTATTTTGACTATGGCCACCTTGTTCGTATGCTTTGTTCGCAGTTTGATAAATATTTCGCCCTTCTCAACCAAGTGGTCTACACTATCACAAACTGTCATGCGAACCGATTCACACCCTGGCTCCATTTCAACCTGGTTAATCCACTGGGAAGTTTGATCTTTGGAGTGGCAGCACCTTGCAAAATGATTCCATTTGCCACATGCATTACATCGTTTATCATCTGCGGGGCAGCTTTGTTTGTCAGGAGGGTGCTGTGCCATGCAGTTCCCACACGTGGAGGATCGGCGTGGAACGGCCGCCATGACACACACCTCAGCGTCCTTTCTTAGTTTCCTTGTGCCCTTTTCAGACTGCTCATTTAACATACAGATATTTATGGCAGTTTCTAATGTGAGGCCCCTCTCCCGCAGCAGCTGTGCACGTACCTTGTCGCTGCGTATGCCGCATACGATTCTGTCACGGATGAACTCCTCTGTGAGGATACCAAAATTGCTCTTCTTTGCCAGCAGCTTTAGCATGGAGACGTAGGACTGTATAGTGTCATCACCCTTTCGGTTTGTGCTGTTGAAAACATGCCTGTCCATAATGACATTCTTTACTGGCATGCAGATCTCTTCAGACTTTGCAATTAGGATGTCAGGATCCTCTCTGTCTTCTCCGTCAGCGTATACAAAAGCATCTGATTTGTCCACAGCATCGGTGCCTGCGAGGTTCGGCAGCGTGTGTGCCTGGACTTTTTTTGATATGTCTGAAAGGCCTGCTATGGAGTATACGTGTCATTCCCTTTTAAACCTCAGCCAGTTGTCAGCCACGTTTTCATCAAATATCAGCGGATCTGTTCTCCTGAGACTGTGTGCCATGGCATCCCAGTTCTGACACCATGTAGATGTGTAACATCAAAATCAGGACGACACTTGCAACATGAATGTAATACAGGTGTTTACTCAGCATGAGCCAGAGACACAGTGGAAGTAACAGGAGACAAACAGTAAGTGAGTCACCTCGGCATGATATCATCTCCCATGATGCACAGCATGCATTTACAGGTCCCCTTCCAAC